>NW_008359530.1:888335-900498 GCF_000622305.1 Nannospalax galili
TTTTTTGAGACAGGGTCTCCCTGTAGCCCCAGCTAGCCTGGAACTCACTATATAGACCAGGTTGGTCTTGAACTCACAGAGATCTGCTTACCCCCGCCTCCCAAGTGCTGGGATTAAACATGCGCCCCACCATTTAAAAAATTATGTGTTTGCATGAGTGTCTGTGTGTAGGTATGTGCACGTGATTGCAGTTGTCCATGGAGACCAAAATTGGGTATCAGATCTCCTGGAGCTGGTGTTACAGGCAGTTGTGAGCTGTTTGACTGCAAAGAGCAGGCTGTGCTCTTAACTCCTGAGCCATGTCTCCAACCCTATCAGCAATTTCTTAGAGTATAGTGGGGTCCTAGGAGAAGAATGTTTGAGAACTGCTGGTCTAGAACAGAGACAAAATGCATCGAAAGCTTGGTGATTCAGAGATGGCTCAGCAGGAGAGTGTTCACCCAGTACACCTGAGACCTGGGCTCCATAGCCAGCACCACCCAGGCACACACTGTCACACATACACAACATAAAAGCCAGGCGTGGTAGCCCAGACCTGTAATCACTCAGAAAACTGAGGCTGGAGAATTGCTGTGAGCTCAAGGCCAGTCTGGGCTACAGAGTAAGACCCTGTCTCAAAAAGGGGAAAAAAAGGACTCAAATATAGAGCTGCTCTTTAATTAGGCCTTTCCTTTTGTGAATAAATTATCTTAAGAGCTGTATTTCAGGGGTTTTATTTGATTGTTTTAAGTCAGGGTTTTGGTTTGTATACAAGTCCAGAGTGGCCTAGAACTGGAGTTTCCTGCTTCAGCCTCACAAATAGTGGGATAACAGGTATGTGCCACCAGGCCCGGCTCAAGATATTTTGTAAGATGTGTGTTCATCATGGTAACAACTTCAAATGGATCAAATACATAATTCCAAAGTCATAAAGACTTATATTGCTTTCTTCTAAGAGTTTCATAGTTCTAGATCTTGCATTATATATGTTCATGTGGCTGTGCACGAGAGCATGTGTATGCACATGGGTGTGGAAGTCAGAGGTCTTCCTCTGTTGATCTCCACCTTTTTTTTTTTTTTTTGTCTCCCTGTAGCTCTAGCTGGCCTGAAATTCATTATGTAGACCTGGTTGGCCTTGATCTCACAGAGAACTGCCTGTCTTTACTTCCCAAGTGTTAGGACTAAAGGTGTGTGCCACCATGCCTGGCTGTTTAATAGACTTTTTTTTTTTATTTTTATTTTTTGGTCTTTTTGAGACAGGGTCTCCTTGAAGGCTCAGCTGGCTTGGAGCTCACTGTATAGACCAGGCTGAACTTGAACTCATAGAGATCTGCCTGCCTCTGACTCCCAAGTGCTGGGTTTAAAGGCATGTGCCACCACGCCCAACCTGTTTAATAGATTTTTAAAAAAATTATTTTCATTTATTTATTTGAGGTGTATGAATGTTTTGCCTGCACATATGTATGTGCTCCAGGTTGGGAGCCCATGGAGGCTAGAGAAGGGTATCGTAGGATCCCTGGAGTTACAGGCAGTTGTGACCTGTGTTCTCTGGAATTCTGCAAGAGCAACAAATGCTCTTAACCACTGAGCCATCTCTCTAGCCCCATTATTTGATTGGGATTTTTTGGAAGGAGGGAGGCATACATGTTCCGTGGCATGCCTGTGATTAGAGAACAACTTGCAGCTGACCTGGAGGTAAATATGTAGGCCAGGCTGGCTTCAATCTCATAGAGATCTGCCTGCCTCTGCCTCCCAACTGCTGGGATTAAAGGCATGTACCACCATGACTGGTTCCACCTTTAAAAAATTTTTTTTTAATTGGATTTTTGTGTATTTCATACAGAACATCTCAATTATCTTTATACCTCCTTCCCCACTGGCCCCCCTCTCATAGCCCACCAACTTGAATTCATACATCTTGTCATTTGTGTTAAGGCCTATCGTGTCAAGTTAGTGTCCCCAAATGTCCCTCAGTGCAAGTTCATCCACTGAGGTCTAGTCAGTCTATCTAGAGCCCCTCCCTTTAAGAAGATGCGCAGTGGCACACGCTTTTAATCCCAGCACTTGGGAGGCAGAGGCAGGAGGATCTCTGTGAGTTCAAGGCCAGCCTGGTCTACATAGTGAGCTCCAGGCCAGCTAGGGATACAGGGAGACCCTGTCTCAAAAAAGACCAAAGAGAGAGAGAGAGAAAGAGAGAGAGAGAGGAAACTCAGTGAAGACTTACACCAAATGGCTTCCTGGGGACAGAGGACAGACAACCCCTCAGTCTGAAGGCCAAGAACAGAACAGAAAGCAGATATTCTAAGAGCAAGAACCAGTTCAATAAGTTCTTTCTAGCATTGCACCACGCCCGGTCCACATAAAAATTAAAAAAAAAATAAAATATTTTTAGCCGGGTGTGGTAGCGCAGGCCTTTAATCCCAGCACTTGGGAAGCAGAGGAAGGTGGATCTCTTTGAGTTCAAGGCCAGCCTAGTTTACATAGGGAGTTCCAGGTCAGATCACCCTGAGACAGGAAACCCTGTCTCAAAAAGACTGAAAAAAAAAGAAGAAAGAAAGAAAGAAGAAAAACAGAAAAAAAAAAAAAAAAAGGGGGGAAGTCTCAGAAGAGTCTAGAAAATGCTTTAAAAAAAAGAAAAAGATGGGGCTGGAGAGACGGCTCAGCAGTTAAGAGCATTGACTGCTCTTACAGAGGACCCGGGTTTGATTCCCAGCACCAACATGACATCTACGAACTGTCCTTAACTCCAGTTCCAGGGGAATCTGAAGCCCTCTTCTGACTTCCATGGCATTGCATGACACGGGTGTACTCACATACATGCAGGCAATACACTCATACACATAAAATAAAAAAAATTAAAAAGCCTTTTTTTTTTTTTTTAAAGAAAAGATGGGGTCTCAGTGTCTCATATAACCTAGATTGGTCTCAAACTCACTGTGAAGCTGGGATGACCTTGAACTCCTGACCCTGTGTCTCCATGTCCTAGGTTCTGAGATTACAGGTGTGCACTACCATGCTTGGCTAGAAAACACTTTTGAAAAGACAGTGAGTGAATTAACTGATGAGACACATATTTTCATCCACATGAAGGCACCTGAGATCTGGTGAGATAACTCAGCCAGTAAAGGTGCTTGCTGCCAAGCCTGACCACCTGAGCTCAGTCCCTGGGACCCTCAAGGTGGAAGGAGAGGACTGACTCTCACAAGTTGTCCTCTGATCTCCACATGTCTTCAGCCTATAAATAAATGTAAAAGAAAGAAAGAAAGAAAGAAAGAAAGAAAGAAAGAAAGAAAGAAAGAAAGAAGGGAAGGAGGAAGAGCGGGAAGGAGGGAGGAAAGAAGGAGGGAGGGAGGGAGGGAGGGAAGGAAGGAGGGAAGGAGGGAAGGAAGGAAGGAGGGATGGAAGTATCTGAGGCTGGGTCAATAAGACCCTATCTCAAACAAACTAAAAAGCACCTGCCTTTGTGGTGCATGCCTACAATCCCAATACTTTGAAGGCTGATGCAGGAGGATTGTGGTGAGTTTGAGGGCAACCTGGGTTAAAACAACAACAAAACAAAAACAAAAAACAAAAAGTACAAAAATCCATCTGGTTTTGGTATCTGTCTCCTGCTATCACTGAAATACAGGTGCTGAAGTTAGTTCCTCAAGGTCCCTCTACTCTGCCTGCTGACAGATGTCTGGAGGTATAACAGGCACTGGGAGAAGCAGGGGTGGTGGCAGTCAGCTTGTCCCTATTCAAGTGGACATAAGGTCCAGGGGGCCAACAGGGAGCCAGAGACCTCTTGGAGCCCTTCCTGTCAGGGCAGGAGGAGGAAGACGGAAAGGAGAAGAGGGTCTTGGATCTCTCTTTGGGGACCAGCTTCTGGGCAGATGCTCTTCTCGGTCCTCTGACTAGGCAGGACTGGCAACACCAAAGCAAACCTCCCTGGACTTCCTTTCTCCTTCCTCTTCAATCAAACACCGAAGAAGAGTTGCCCAAATGCCAAGCTGACTGGGCATGGTGGTGCACACCTGTAATCCCAGCACTCAGGAGGAAGAGGCAAGGGGGTCAGGCGGAAAAACCCTGGGGCTGGAGAGGTGGCTCAGCAAATGGTTAAGAGCGTGTACTGCTTTCAGAAGACCTGAGTTTCAATCCTAGCATCCACTTCAGGCAGTTCATAGGTGCCCAGCTCCAGGGGATCCAATACCTCTGGCCTCCTTAAGCACCTGCACTCATGTCCACCCCCCACCCCAAAATATTCGTACATACATATAATCAAAACCAAAAATAAATTTAAAGAAAACAAACCCATGCTGGGTGTGGCCGTTCATGCCTTTCATTTCAGCGCTTGGGTGGCAGAAGCAGGCAGATTCTGTGAGATTTTGGCCAGTCTTGGTCTACATAGTGAGTTCCAGGCCAATCAGCTGGGGCTACAGGGAGACCCTGTATCAAAAAAACCAAAACAACAACCAAAAAGGAAAAAAAGGAGAGAGAAAAAAAAAAAAAAAAAAAACCACCCAAAATACCAGGAGAAACTGGCTACTGCCAGCTCTCAAACTTCCACACTTTTCCTGATGTTGACAGATGACTGTGTTGGGAGCCGGCCCAACAAACAGGAGGCAGAGCAGAGGCAGGAGGTGTCAGGAGGAAGAGCAGAGATGGGGGCCACAAAGGCAGCATTATTTTCCAGGGAAGCCAGAGAATGGAGGATATTATCTCACCAGTCTTCCCAGATGGAGGTCTGAGTCCCAGAAAGTGTGAGCTACTTATACAAGGTCACTATGAGCAGATGCCAGAGACAGGACAGGTGCTTGGTAGACAGCAGAGGTAGACATCCCTGAAGATGTCAAAACTCAGCAGTGAGCCCCAACAGAAGGCCCAGAAATTCTGGCAGGTGTGGAAGAAGCCCATGGCCAGGGTCAAAAGGAAGAAATTAAGATGTCCCTTCAAAAAGATACCCAGCAGAATATGGAAACTGCATGGAAGGCTGGAGGGACAGACAGTGACTGTCAAGTGGACAGAGAGGAGAACAAACAAAAGGAGGCTGGGCTGAAAAGTCTGGATCTCCCCTTCCCTTAGCCCAGGCTATCCTCAATGGATTTTCTCTGTGGCATGGGGAGAGCTGGGAGTTACTTTAGTAGGGGACCGATATAGTCAGATTTGGATTTTAGGAAGTCTGAGTTGAGGATGTAACTCAGTTGGTGGAGTGTTTGCACAGCACACAGGAGGTGGAGGCAGGAAAATCAGAAGCTCAAGGTTTGCCTCTAATACTTAGCTCAAGGTCAGCCTGGACTACATGAGAACCTGTCCCACAAACAAATGATTTTTAGGAAGTTCCTGAGGTGGCCAGGTAAGGTGACTTAGTGTAGGTTTCTTCTGTTAGGGCTGCCTGTTCCTGTGTCTGCCTTCTTGTTGGCAGGAGATGGCAAGCCCAGCAACACTGAATAGCACGTGGTGTGCCACTGGAGAGAGCCAAGGATGCGGAGGCTTCTACTCACAAGCCTAGAGCTGTTGGCACATATTGCTGGCTTTGCAGGTCATAGAGAATAAGTGGCTGATCCGGGCAAACCCAAGGGTGGTGACTCACTGTCCAAACTGAGGGTGGGGTAGGCCATCCATGTGGTGTCGGGGGTGGTGAATATTGAGTGGAGCAAGCAAGGGAGGGGATTGGGGCTGAAGGGGAGATCAACCTTCTAAACACATGTGGCCGTGACACCTGTCCAGGCTCCACTACTGCGTTAGTGGCTGTGGCCTAACAGCTGGTGGCTGGAATGCAGCTGTAACAAGAAACATTAACTGCAGAAAGCCTTGCTACTTCCCACCCTCAGTGTCTGCTGCTTTCTTTGCAAGTTTACTAAATAAGCTTCTTTTCCTTTCTTTCTTCTTTTCTTTCATCTTTCTCTATTATTTATTTATTTATATTTATTTATTTATTTATTTATTTATTTATTTATTTATTTATTTATTATTCACTTATTTGAGACAGGGTCTGACAGTATAGCTCTGACTGGCCTAGAGCTTCATTTATTGATCAGGCTAGTCTCAAATTTACAGAGATCCAGATCCGTCTACTACTCCCCCCACCCCTCCAAGTGCTGGAATTAAAGGTCTGAGCTACCCTGCCCCACTTGTTTTCTGTTTTCTTTTTTTAAAGTGAAATAGGGGCTGGGGATGTAATGTAGTGGCTGTCCTTGCCTAGCATACTTGAGGGCGGGGATTCAATACCCAGTACCGAAAAAAACAAACAAAAATACCAGCCGGGTATGGTCACCTATTCCTGGAATTCCAGCTCTTGGAAGGTAGAGGACTGATGATCACAAATTCGTTGACAGTCTGACCCACATACCTAGACCCCAGTCACAAAAGCCAAAATAGAATCAGGTGTGGTGGTACACACCTTTAATCCCAGAATTTGGGAGAAGTCAGTCAGATCTCATACAAAGTGAGTTCTAGGCCAGCTGGGGATACAAGGAGACCCTGTCTCCAAAATCCAAACAAAAATGCCAAAACAAACTTTCTAATAGTTTCCCTGGTGCCAACCACCCTCTCCCCTGCCCTAGCCTGGAAGTTTCCATTCTTTCTTTGAGATAGGGTTTCATGTAGCTCAATCTTGCCTCAGACTCACTTTGTAGCTGGGGATGACCTTGAATTTCTGATCATCCTGCCTATACCTTCAGAGTACTAAGATTACAAACATGCACTACAATGTTCAGTTTTCCATTCCTTCCCTCCCTTCTTCCCTCCTGTCTCTTCCTTTGTACTGTCCAAACTTCGGTGGTTTACAGCCTCCCAGGCCTTCCTTTCCTTGAGGTCAGGCTTCTGAACAACTCTGATGTTCTCTGAGCCCCAGGGCAGTCCATTCCATTGCAGTTGTCTTCCCAGCTGTTTCCGGATCTGAGCATGGTGCACGTCTATAATCCCAGCTGAGGCAGGAGGATACTGAGGTCAAGGCCTCCCTGGGCTACAGGGGAGACCTTGTCAATAAAATAAAGGCTGAACCTGGGAGGCAGAGAGGGGTGGATCTCTCGGAGTTCAAGGCCAGCCTCGTCTACATAGCCAGTTCCAGGCCCATCAGGATAACATATCAATAATAAATAAAGCCTGTCAATAATAAATAAATAAACAAATAAAACAAACAAACAAATAAATAAAATAAAAGCTGAGGGGCTGGAGAAATGACTCAGTGAGTAAAGGTTCATGTTGCCAAGTTTGGTGACCTGAGTTTGATCCCCAGGATGAACATGGTAGAGGGAGAGAATCTACATCCACAGCTTTTGCTCTGACCTCTATTCGAGTGACTTGGTATGCATGCCACCTCCAAAACAAATGTAATAAAAATAAAATAGGACTTGAGAGATGGCTCAGCAGTTAAGAACATTTGTTGCTCTTGCAGAGAACCTGGGTTTGGTTTTCAGCACCCACATGGCAGCTAATAACTCCAGTCCAGGGAATCCGATGTCCTCTTCTGGCCTCCCCGGGCCTAGGCAGGAACATGGTATATATACACACATACATGCAGGCAGGCACTCACTCATACACATAAAATAAAAATAGAGGCTCAGTGGTTAAGAGCACTGTCTGCTCTTACAGAGGACCAGGTTTGGGTCTTAGCACCCACATGGCATCTAACAACCATTGGGAACTCCAGTTCTAGGCGATCCAATGCCTTCTTCTGGCCTCTTTGGGCACTGCATGCATATGATGCACTTATATACATACAGGCAGAACACTCATACACATCAATATGTGTGAGGCCCTGTGTTCAATTCCTGACACCACCAAAACAAAAATGCACTCCAGTCCCGACCAAAGGAAACCAAACCAAACCAGTTAGGAATAGTGATTCATATCAGTTATCTTAGCACTAGGGGAGGTAGAGGCAGGAGGATCACAACTTCAAGGCCAGTATAGGCTACATAGTAAGGTCCCAGTCAGCTGGAGCTATATAGTAAGATCTTCTCTAAAGACCCAACCCCCTGATGCTCCCCAGGTGTTTTTTTTTTTTAATTTTTTTAGCACTGGCTGACCTGGAACTTACTATGTAGACCAGGTTAGCCTCAGTCTCACAGAGATCCACTTGCCTCTACCTGCAGAGTACGAGGGTCAAAGGCCTGTACCACCATGCCCGGCCCTTTCTTTTCTTTTTTTTTTTCTTGATCTCACAAGAAATCTGCCTGCCTGCCTGCCTGCCTGACTGCCTACCTCTGCTTCCCGACTTTTGGGATTAAAAGTGTGTCCACCATGTTCGGTCCTCTTTCTCTCTTTTTTTTTGAGATAGGATCTCACTCCAAACTCGAAAGCCTCCTGCTTCTGCCTCCTGTGATCTGGGCTTACAGCCTCCTCAGCATTACTCTCACTCCACCGGCCTGGAAACCGTGATGGTTGATTTCTACCAAGGGTACTGTCTTTAGGGCACTATCTTGATGCTTCAACTATTTTTTTTTTTTTTTTTTTTTTTTTGGTGTTGGGGATTGAATGCAGGGTCTTATTCATTCCAGACAAGTGCTTTACCACGAAACTGATGTTTTTTGAGTGCCTGCTGTGTAGGTTAGTGACAGGCCCAGACATCAGTGCCCAAGACACTAAGCCCTTCTCCAAAGTGATACTGTGCACTCAGCTGTTAGCCCTTTGCTGATTTACCTGCCTGCACGCAGCAGTTATTTCTTTCAGCTTGTCACGTTTCTCGTTACTGATGGGGTATCTGCCTGCCTACGCATCTGTCACCATGCTTGGACATCCTTGTAGCTGTCTCCCTCGTGTCAGCCTCTTGCTTTGGCCCCTTTCTTTGCTACTGATGCTACATCCCAGCCTGTCAGACACTCGAGAAGGCTTTCTCTCTTTTTTTTTTTTTTGGTCTTTTTTGAGAAAGGGTCTCCCCCAGCTGGCCTGAAACTCACTATGTAGACCAGGCTGGCCTTGAACTCAAGAGATCCGCTAGCCTCTGCCTCTCGAGTGCTGGGACTAAAGGTGTGTGCCACCACACCTGGCCAGAGATGGCTATTTGCTGCTCCTGCATTTCCTCTCTCCAAGATGCAATTGATTCATTCTATACTTTGCTGTCCAAATTACTTTAAATTTTTGCCAGCTTTGTGTTCTTCTGGTTATGGTGGGGAGAAGGGTGAGGAAAGTTTGAGCAATTTCCCAGTGTATTTGAACCATTTCCCGTTTCAGGGACTCCGTAGGGGCTTCTTTTGCTTGGTGTTTGAAGACTTATTATCCTTGTCCTGATTAGTGCTCATTGTTTTCAGAAAACATTGTACCCACTTCTTGGTCTTCACTGGCCCCACCCCCCTGCCTGGCCTCTCAGCCCAGAGTTTAATACATGGCTTTGTTCCCTACCTTTTAATCATAGATATTCTAGGCAACCCCTTCTCCCAGAAACAGGCCTTTTGGAACTAGTTTATTGAAGTTTACTTTTCTAAATATGCTCTCAAGCCCACATGTTGTCTTTTAACATCAGTTTACTGCAATTTGGTTAAGGGCCCAACTTAGGCTCCTTCAGCAACCCCACAGTGCATGTTTGATGCCCTGAGGGACCTCTGAGGACTGAGAACCAGGCCTGGACCTCAGGAGACTTGACCTACACAGCAGCTTCAACAAATACGATGGGTAACCCCCTCCCACAGGAATTTCTTGGCTTGAGTTTAAACTGCCCACTTTGGCACCTAATTGTCTATTGTCTTACTGTTGTTCCTAGGCTTGCCTTTGCCTAGTGGGCACTTTTTTTTCTGTCTTCAGGTCCAGCCTAGTCTTAGTTGATGTGGACATGGCTGCTAGGCCTTCACCACAACCTTTCAACACTGAAGAGAAACAGTGGGCTGTTAAGGATGTAGTTTTCTCTTTAGAGGCAGGACTCAGGAACCTGCATCTTAAAACACCCGGAATGGGCCTACATTCCTGTGAGGACTGTCCCTTTTCAGCAGTTATTTCCTGGGACAACTCTCTGAACATTGCACCCAGGTGAGGAAAATCAGAAATCTGGCCTCTTTTGTTTCTGGGCACATACTTGACAGGGTGTAGCAAGTCCCTGACAGGATGCTCACCACAGGTGCATATGCTCCCCACGTGGGTTTCTGTTGGTGTGGAGGCTCCAACCAAGACCCTTCACTCCCACCACCCTGCAGCTGTTGTCCTCCTCCCACCCTCACCCCCTCTCCCCTCCTAGTCCCTGCCCCTCCCACACCCCTTCCCCAGGCCCCTCCCACCTCCGAATTTTATTGTTCCTGGCTAAGTTTTCCCAGTGGGATGGGGGGTAGGGGAGACACTAGCTGAGTGGCGAGTACACTCTCCATTCATCTTGTCCTACTGAATGGGCACTTTTTCCACCTGAAAAAACCTTATGTTTTCTACCAGAGAAATGGGCAGAGACGCCTCTCTCTGGAACTTGGAGAGATGTCACTCTCAGCAAGAGACCCCGTCTTTGTAAACATCCCAAAGCAGGCCTAACCTGCTGTTCCTTTGTTGGGACAGAGGGAATGGAATCTTACCAATAGGGCAGGGAGAGCTTGAAAAGAATACCAAGGACGGGCCCACCCTTCTCCCGGTAGCCTCCAACTCCAAGCACCTTAGCATTAAAAGGGGGGGGGGCACCAACAAAGAGTTTAAGGTAGTAGTTCCCAGCTTTTTCAAATACGAAGCATTTGTAACCAATCCATTTTTTAATTCTTAAATTCTTGACATTACAGAACTAAACTGAAATTTATTAACATTCCACTCTTACATTTCTTATCGACAAACAGAAATAAAATCCATGAGCCAAAAAACCCAAACAAAACTAAAAACAGGGAAAAGCTTATAAAACTAAATATGGAACCCAGCATTAACAGCTGAACAGAGAATGTGATTTCTTTAAATTCTTAGCGGATGATAAAGTGTAGAAACTGAACACTTACAAATTATTTAAAACCTGGAATCACTGACCAGAAATTACACAGTTGGATCATGGGAAAACAGCAGAAGGGGGTTACGAGTGAACCTACACTGTTCTAGCTGCACCCCATGCCCTTCTCAGAGGAAAGCCTGGCATTGATTAGATACTGGGCCAGGCTAATACTGGCAGCCGAGCCAGTGATAGTGACCTGCCTTCCAGAAGAGCCTTCCACTGGGTTGGCAATTTTGATCTGGGCCCCGGACATCTGGCGGATCTCATTGATGTTGGCGCCTTGGCGCCCGATTATGCAGCCAATTAAGTTATTTGGAATGGTGAGTTCATGGGTGGTTTGAGTAGATGCATCCAAACTTGCCCAATAGCCTTTCACCTCTGGAGAGCTGGAGTCAATTCCGGCGAATCCGGTCCCGCCGTGCATCATGGCAAAGTGAGACTGTTGTCTTGCCACCTGGTTCAGCTTGGCCAGATCGAGCGGAGAAATGGTGTGTTGTCCTTGAATCGAGTAGGCGTCTAGAGGTGGTCCCTCCAGGTCGTGGGTGGCGTGAGGGTAGCCCGCCGCGTCGCTGCAGCGGTCTTGGCCGCCCGCACAGATGACGGGTGAGCTGGCCGGCATGGGCTGGTACGGAATGGTCATGACTCTCCCTTGCGGAGACTGGGAGAGCGTCTCCAGCATGACCAGGCAGATCTGCTTGACACACTCGGTGACCGACTGCGGCACGCCGGCAATGGTGATGGCCCGCTCGGTGGAGTTGGGCAGCATATCCCCCGCCACCTGGACCTGGGCCCCCGTGCTCTCGCGGATCTCCTTGATCTTGCAGCCGCCCTTCCCGATCAGGGAGCCGCACTGGGTGGCCGGCACCACCAGCCGCAGGGTGACTGGGGGCCTGCTGGCAGCCGTGCTGTTGGTCATGGAGCTGTTGATGTCTTCCTCCAGCTTGTCGATGATCATGGCGAAGGCCTTGAAGATGGCATTGGTGGGCCCGGTCAGCGTGATGATTCTCTCCGGGCAGTTCCCCTCCGAGATGTTGATCCGGGCGCCGCTCTCCTCGCGAATCCTTTTCACCGACTCCCCTTTCTTCCCGATGATGCTGCCCACTTCCTTTCCATGCATCAGCAACCGAATGGTGAGAGTCACGTTGAGTCCGCTTTCAGTCACACCGGCGTCCATGGCGAGCGGCGGGCGGGAGTTGGGCTAGTTACGCGGTCAAGTCCTGGGCGGCTGGCGGGGGAGGGGAGGAGTAGGCCCGAAACTGCCGGCGCGAGGCGAGCTGGGGCCGCGGGAGCGGGCGGGCGCGAGCGGGAGGCCGCGGCGGC
>NW_008359530.1:900553-936045 GCF_000622305.1 Nannospalax galili
GGCGCGGCGGTGGCGACTCCGGCGGCAGCCTCGGCGGTTTGGGCGGGGCGGGAAGCCCGCTTTCAACCCCGCGTACCCTCTGACCCCGGAAGTGCTTTCCGCGCAGGACCCCTTGAAAAAAAGAGGCCCCGGATTTTTTAGGTCACAAGACTGCGCCAGAGCGCGAGGTGCTTAAGGAAAAAAATGCTCAGACACCGCGGGAAGAGAGAAAACGCTCACAGAGGGCGGAAGCCGGGAGTCCGGCAGGGTTCGAGAGGGAACACGTGTTTTATTAACTCTTGTGGCCCCGGCGGGGGACTAAGAATATTAACGACGTGTGATAGGACCGCATATCATGTTCTGGGTCCGCTAAAGGATTCGGGCGCGGAGCGATACGGGCAGCCACGGAGGCCAATACAGGCGGTAGCTGGGACACCGCGAGTTTAAAAACGTGTGCGTGAGCTACCCAGAGCGCATGCGCGGGAGCGAGGGGGAGAGGGCGGGGCCCGCGCCGGCTTCCGGGGGGGAGGGGCGGCCTGGCGGGCGGGTGCGCGCCCGGGTAGGCACGTGGGGTCCCTTCATCTTCGGCGTCCGGGCGCCCCGGACCATCCCCCACCGTGGTCTGCGCCCCTGTCCAGCGTCCGATGCGCAAAAGGACCGAGACCCATCCCCCAGCGCATGTGCGGGCAGCCGCGGTGCTGTTTTCAGGAAGTGTTGACAACTCGAGCCACCAGAATGGCGTCCATTTACATAATGCTTTGTTTGCAGTTTTCCATTCTGTCCGGAAGCCCTCAGAAGCCCCTCTTGTCCTTGTGTAGTCTTCTGCGGCAGTCTCCTGAGACTGCAGCGATAGTGTACATGGAGAGGGTGTCGACTGAGTTTGGGTGACTGCGGCCTTCCCGCCTGGCGGTGCTCGCTCCCGCGCCGCCTTGGCCACGCTCTCCGGGGGCGGCCAGCTCGGCGCGGCCGCCATCTTGCGAGGCCTGTCTGAGGAGTTCCTCAGCCAGGAAATGGCCTTCGAGACGCTGGCGAGAGAGTTATGCCTTCTGGGCCTTCTTGCTCCTCGGACATAGCCAAGCCAGAGGATGCCACGAGAACCTCATAGGAAGGACTAACGTGGCACTCCTCCGCCCCTTCTCAGCGGGGAGGGCTGGCCGCCATGTTTCACAACAAAATGGCGACACGTGGCCTGGACTCGCCGCCAACGAGAAATTGGGGTGGGCCCGAAAGCTCTAGAACGCGCCACTGCCCGATTATCAGGCGTTCCCCGCGGTCATGTGACCCCTCCAGGATGAAACTGCAAGCTGCTCTGAATCTCGTAGAGAGAAGCCTAATGCGCCCCATTTCTCTTGATATGAATAAAGTGCAGGCACAATACTGCTGCTTTGAAAATAGAAATAATGTGTGGTGTGTGTGTGTGTGTGTGTGTGTTAGTTACCAAGCACCAAGCCAAACACCAAAACATCTAGAAATCTGGTTTCCTGGACCTAGTACAGATTGTGCTAGAATATATTTGAAGATGTCTCTGAAGGCATTAGGATGCCAGACTTTTTCACCATCCAGCTGTTCTATTACCCGCAGTCCACAGTTGGTGTCCACGTTTATAGTAAAGAGGAACAAATGTTTGCCGTGGATTTGCTAGTGCCAGATTCTATGCTAGACATTTTAATACATAGAATGTATATGTTAAAATCACAATCTGGGGTGTGGTGGGTATTTAAATATACATATACATATATATGTTTGTATATATAAATTTTTTTTTCAGCAGAGCAAGGCACTTAAACCTAGAGAGATGAAGTGATTGATGCAAGGTCACACAGTGTCGGGTTGGAATCTCTACCTTCTGATTTCATTACTGGTGAGCATGTTTTACATTTTTATTTAAATCAGGGTTTTAGAACTTTTTGATTTTTGCAATGCTGGAGATCAAACACAGAGTGGTCTGGTGCTTTCTGGGAAGGCTCTCTACCACTGAGCCACATGCCTAGCCCTTATTTTTTCTATACACTGTGTATCTCAGTTTGCCCTGAACTCCCCTCCCCCCGAGTCTTTTTGAGACAGGGTCTCCCTGAACCCCTAGTTGGCCTAGAACTCATTATGTAGACCAGGCTGGCCTTGAACTCACAGATTTCCACCTGCCTCTGCCTCACTCCTGGCTGCCCTGAATTTTTGGTCATCCTGCCTCAGTCTTCCAAGTATTGGGATTATAGGTATGTACCACCACTGGCAGGATTATAGATTAATTTTGAGACAGGGTCTTACTGTAAGGTGGCTGGTCTGGAATTTACCATATAGACCAGGCTGGCCTCGAGCTCAGACTCACTGAGATCTGCTTACCTCTGTTTCCTGAGTGCTGTGGTTAAAGGCATTCACCACAGCAGGATTAGAGAGTTTAAATGATGTTTTCAATGCATTTCAATGTCCTTTAAAGGAACCCCTCACATAACCGTTTGCTGTATAGTCAGCCCATGTTTCTTTGTTTGAGGCCTTTCAGTTTATCCTGGTGTTAGTGACACTAAAATACTGTTTTAAGAATTTAGGCCTGGAGAGATGGCTTAGTGGTTAAGAGCAGAGCACTGGCTGTTCTGCAGAGGACCTGGGTTCCATTCCCAGCATCCACATCCATCCTAACTCCAGTTCCAGGTAACTGGATACCCCTTTCTGACCTTGGTAGTCATTGCATAACGTGGGTGCACTCATACACATATACTCATATACATGAAAATAAAAATATTTTTAAAAAAATAAAATTTTTTTTTTAAAAAGAAGAAGCCTCTAGATGAGGACAGAGAGGTTGAAGTGATTCAGTCTTGCCCAGAGGTTCAGATATCTGTCAATGAGGCCATGTCTATGGTACATTTCTGTTTTCCTGTTTTAGTTCAACTAAAGAGTGAGCAGATCTCTTCATGACTCCCTTACTCATGTGCTCAATTCCTGGCTTCCCCACTTCAGTGCCCCAACCAAATAAAAATAAGCTATTTTACCTTGCCAAGGCTCCATTTCTCTGCAGATATTGACAGAGCATGACAGAGTGTTAGATAAATCATAGTCTGTGAACACTTCAGTTTAATTAACATAGGTAGTAGGCCAAGCAGCAAATGTAACCTGCACAGCTTTGCTTGTGTGGATAATTAGAGAGGAAGAGAGGGGCTTTTTGTTTGAAATGTTCATTGATATCAATGTACATTTGATGTATCAAACTTTCTAAAATATTTTAGTGTCAGTTTACCTAACTCTGTAAACAACTTTAGTAGATGGGTAATAACAATGATGACAGTAATAGATAAGAGCTCAATATATGCTAGGCACTCTTCTAAGTATTGTTCTATGCCTTAGTTGAATGTGTCTCACATTTTTGGGGGGAGGGGGGGTTTGGTCTTTTTGAGACAGGGTCTCTCTGTAGCCCCAGCTGTCCTGGAACTCGCTATCTAGACCAGGCTGGCCTTTAACTCACAGAGATCTGCCTGCCCCTGCCTCCCAAGTGCTGGGACTAAAGGGGTGTACCACTACACTCCGGTAATCCTCACATAACTTAAAATGAGTGATGATATTATCTCCGTTTTGCCAAGGTATAGAGATAAAGAACTTGAATTTAGGCAATCTGAATCCAGAGACTATATATTTAACCTTTAAACTAGATATGGATTATGACAACTGCTTTATCTTGTTGGGAGACAGAATAATTAGTTTAAAATATTAGTAAATATTAAAAAGACAATAAAAGGATGAAATTTGATATAATCAAAGAGCATCCTGAACTAGAACATTCTGATCCTCTAAATCTGGCACTTTAAAATTTTTTAGTGCTCCCCCTCAAAAAAACATTTTTCAATTTAGCCGGGTGTAGTGGCTCAAGCCTTTAATGCCAGCACTCAGGAGGCAGAGGCAGGTAGACCTCTGTGAGATTGAAGCCAGCCTGGTCTACAATAGTGAGTTCTAGGCCAACTGGGGTTATAGGGAGACCTTGTCTCAGAAAATTTTTTGTTACCCATCAGGTTTTCCATTGCAAGTCTACCTATTTGAAGTCTTTTCTACCTGAAGTATTTCCTCATTTCTGAGTACCTCGAGGACTTAGTGCCCTTCCTCAAAGAAGCATTCCCTTGTCCAGGTCCCCAATCCATCCTCAGCCTCCTCTTTCTTTCCACTAGAATTCTACATCTTTCCCTTCGGCCCACATTTTGCCTTTAAGTTGCACAATGATCTGTCTTGGTGTTGAAATGTGACCTGCAATTTTCAGGTGCCTTGACTGATGTTGTGATCCAGCAAAGAGGGCCCTGGACTTTGGAATCTTTGGCTCTGTGTCCTTGCCCCAGCTCTGAGACTCACTAACCTCTATGGCCCATCTCTCTGGGCCTCAGTGTTCCTATATATAAAACAAAAGGTTAACTAATCTGCAAGTTCTTTTCTAATTTTATTCTGAGAGTGATGCTATTTTGATGATCTTGATTGTTTATCCTTTGTGGGAAGGGGAGGATTATGTAAATGTTTACTTCACTTTGGGTAAAATTCTTCACTTCCCTCCCTTAGGCCCATTCTACTTGTGAATTCTGAGCCACTATTTTATGCATAAAGCTGCTGAGGTATGGAACAATGGATTTGATAGTCACCTGAAACCTTGTCCATGATTCTTCTGTCAGCCAAGTGACCGACCACAAGTTGGTTAAGGGGTTTGACAAGGTTGCGAATGTGAATCAGGCCTAGACTTTGGAAGACTACAAATTTAGGTTCCATTTTGAGGGGTGATTTTTGCTTCCTCTTAACACTTGTTGACATGCTACTTAAACCCTTTCACCATGATTTTTATATTACTTATTTAATCATCACAGATGACTTTGCCAGTAAGCTGTTATTATGCCCACTTTACAGAAGGGCTGATGAGAAAAGACTTGCCCAAGGTTAGACTGCTTGTGTCGACTTGCCGTAGGTCTCTTGATTCCTTGTTGCAGATTGTTACCTTTTTTGTTTTATGCCTGTGGCTATGACTTTGACACCTGGGTTTCCATTACCCTAAACGCAGAAGACCTCCCAGCTGATCTATTTTTCTTTTAGAACTTCTATTCTGTTACCTTGGGCTCTTTCTTGGGTTAAGGGATGCATTTCTCTCTTGTTCATAAATGTTTGTATCTAAAAGTACCTGAGTCAGGCTCTGAGCTAATAGGAGCCACATTTCTTCTCTCTTATCTAATCTAGCAAATATGTTATAACTACTTAAATTTGCCCTAGTTACATGCAGCATTTTTTTTTTAAGACTTGTTTTACTTGTGTGTGTAAGCTTGTGTGTATGCACATGTGTCGGTGAGTTGATATGCAAGGGCCTGCAGAGGTCAGAAGAGGGTGTCAGATTCTGTGGAGTTGGAGTTAAAGGCATTTGTGAGTTACCCTATGTGGATACTGGGATCCAAGCTCCAGTTCTCTGAGAGTTGCAGGTGCTCTCAACCTTGGAGCCATCTCTCCAGCTCCTAATTTTTACTTATAATAGTCATGGGCTGGAGAGATGGCTCAGCAGTTAAGAACACTGGCTGTTCTTGCAGAAGACCCAGGTTCGAATCCTAGCACCCACATGGCGGCTACAAAGTGTCCTTAACTCCAGTTCCAGGGGAATCTGAAGCCCTTCTCTGACCTCCGTGGAATTGGACGTGACACGGGTGCACTTACCTACCTGCAGGCAATACACACACACACATAAAATGAAAATAATAACTAATGAAAAAAAAGTCATGTACACATCCCTGCACAGACATACATACAGGTACTTTTTAAAAATCTTCAAATTTTTTTTTTCTCTACAAACAAGGCTGAGCAGCTAAGAATACTTACTGTTCTTCCAGAAGATGCAAGTTCCCAGCACTCACATTGGGTCATTCACAACAGCTTGTAATTCTACATAGAGGATCTGACACCCTCCTCTGGCCCCCTTGGGCACCTACTGGTACACATATGGTAGACAGACAGACAGACACGCACACACACACACACACACACACACACACACACACATGAATTAAGGAAAAAAAAAGGCAGTGTGGTCTTTAATTCCAGCACTCAGGAGGCAGAGACAGTTGATCTCTGTGAGACTGAGGCCCCCTTGGTCTACATAGCGAGTTCCAGGCCAACTGGGGTTACAGGGAGACAAAGAAAAGAAAGGAAGGGAGGGAGGGAGGAAGGAAGGAAGGAAGGAAGGAGAGGGAGAGGAGAGGGCTAGGAAAGTAGCTCAGTAGTAAAGTGCTTGCTTAGTATGCCAAAGCCTTAGGTTTGATCTCCAGTACCCCCCCCCCAAAAAAAAAGAACCGGTAAACTGAGAAAGCCCTCCCCCCTTTTCTTTATTCTATTCTGAGGCAGTACAGCTTAGAAACATGACCTACTACTTTCTAGATTGTAGTACTTTGGCGTCATGTCTTGGTGACCCTGTTTGCTATTAGGAGGTCACTTGATTCTCTGAGAAATACAGAAATATATGTTGATGTAATAATGCAGAAGTCACCAGGAAATAGAGTAACATCCTTGACCCAAGTTCTCCCCACTGGACAAAATGGTGCCCACCTGTACTTCACCCATACTATCTGCCTGAAGTAAGGCATGTGGAAGAGCATGTGGAGGAAAGTGTAAGGGAAAAACAAGAATAGAATACAAATATGAAAGAAAATGAGGAAGGGAAAAAAGATGAGGAAAGGAGAAAGCTGAAAGAATAAGATAGAAGAAAATATAGGATTGGTACAAGGGCCAGAAAGTAGGCCATAGTCCAGAGTCTCTGGCCCTCTGGTTTGAGAAGCATAGGCACCAAAGACAGGAACAGGTGTGATGACTCCTCAGTTGATTTTGGGCCACACACGTTTCCTTTTCAATCCTTTATTTCTATTATCAGATAATGGGGATATTATCAGAAATGGGGACATTTCCTTGTTTCTGCTCTCAGCTGGAGATGGGTTCGGATGCCAGTATTTTTTGTTTTTGTTTGAGATAGGTCTCCCTGTAGGCCCAGCTGGTCTAGAATTCACTATGTTGACCAGGCTGGCCTCCATCTCAGAGATCCGCTTGCCTCTGCCTCCCCAGTGCTAGGATTAAAGGCATATACCACCATGCCTGGCTTAAACTTTTTTTTAAAAAAAGATTTATTTATGCTTAAAAATTTTTGTTATGGGCCTGGAGAGATAGCTCGGCGGTTAAGAGCACTGACTGCTCTTGCAGAGGACCCAGGTTCGATTCCCAGCACCCACATGGCGACTACAACCCATCCTTAACTCCAGTTCCAGGGGAATCCGAAGCCCTCTTCTGACCTTCACAGCATTTCATGACACGGGTGCACTCACATACATGCAGGCAATACACTCATACACATAAAATAAAAATAATAAAATATTAAAAAAATTTTGTTGTTGTTACTGCTTTTGTTTTTTGAGATAGGGACTCACTATGTAGCTTTGGCCAGCCTGGAACTCAAAGAGATCTACTTGCCTTTGCCTTTGAGTGAGTGTTGGGATTAAAGGTATGTGCCAGAGCACCTGGTTTTTTTCAGTTGTATGAGTGTGGGTGTGTGTATCCAGATATGTGTAATTGAGCTTGAGTTCCCATGCAGTCTAGAATACTAGAATACATTGGATCCCCTAGAGCTGGAATTACAGGTGCTTATGAGCTGCCTGATGTATCAGAATTTAATCTAGATCCTCCGGAAGACCACTATGGCCATTGAGCCATCTCTCTAGTCCCTGTTGTTTTTTTGAAACAGAGTCTCACTATAACCTGGCTGGAATTTGCTATGTGGACCAGCTTGGCCTCCAACTCACAGAGATCTCCCTGTCTCTGCTCCCAGATGCTGGGATTAAAGATATGGGCCAGGGGTTGGAGAGATGGGTCAGTGGTTAAGAGCACTGGCTATTCTTGTGAAGGACCCTGGTTCAGTTCCCAGCACTCTCATAGCAGTTAACAACTGACTGTTGTAACTCTAGTTCCAGGTGATCTGGTGCCCTCTTGACCTCAGAGGGCTTTGTACAACAGGTGCATTTACATACATGCAGGCAATACACTCATACACATAAAAATAATATTTAAAAAAGATTTAAAGACATGGGCCACTTCACTGGCTGTGTCGATTCTAAGGAGAAAGTATAAAGGAGATACAGCCTTTGAATCTAAAGTTCAATGAAAGAACAAAGGTTCTTTGTGCACCTGTGGTCCTATTCAGTTGGGAGGCTGAGGCAGAAAGATTCCTTGAGCCCAGTTTGAGATCAGTATAGGCAACATAGTGTTGAAGCTATCTTTAAAATGACAAAAAAAGAATGAA
Source organism: Nannospalax galili (assembly GCF_000622305.1). Taxonomy (NCBI): domain Eukaryota; kingdom Metazoa; phylum Chordata; class Mammalia; order Rodentia; family Spalacidae; genus Nannospalax; species Nannospalax galili. The sequence goes on from NW_008359530.1 coordinate 908,814, forward strand.
AGTAGATAAAGTGTACAGCATATCTATCTGGCACCCAGCTTTTGGATCTGAGATGTGATTGTGGTCTGTTTTGTGTTTTGTTTGAAACATGGTTCCAATGTGCAGTACAGGCTGTCCGTGTAGCTCAAAGTGGTCTTGAACTCTCAATCCTCCTCCTTCAGCCTTCAGAGTGCTGGGATTATAGGTGTTCACCACCAGTGTGACTTTTGTTTTATTTTTAAGAGGAGAGTATTTGTAAATTTAGGGTCTTTGATTAGTTCGCTAGGATATTTGAGTTAGAAAGGAGGAAAAGGAATTCAAGAATAATTGTTACTTTATTCAGAACAAAAGAAATATTTTTTACTAGTTTATTTCTCTGATCCTACCTACTAAGCACATAAGACAGAGTCAGGGACTTCTGTTTTCAGAGACAATAACTTTAACCAGACAGAAAATTTGTTTAACATCTACTGTCAAAGTTTGTTTTGTCCAGTTTAAGAGCACTGATTTTTTTGTTTGTTTCTTTGGTTTTTGATACAGGATCTCACTTATATAGTGCTGGCTTGCCTTGAACTCAAAGAGATCTGTCTGCTTGTCTTTGCCTCCTGAGTACTGGCATTATAGGTATGTATCATCATACCCAGCATGTTTTTAAAAAAAATTTTATGTGTATGAGTATTTTGCCTGCATTTATGTAAGCGTACCTGTATTCTCCAGTGCCCACAAAGGCCAGAAGAAGGAGTCAGATCCCCTGGAACTGGAGTTACTAACAGTTGTTTCTACCATGTGGGTACTAGGAATGGAATCTGGGTCCTCTGCAAGAGCTGCCAGTGCTCTTACCTGCTGAGTCATCTCTCTGGCCCCATGTTTTTGTTTTTTAAAGATTTGTTTTTATTTCTTAAGATTTTATTTATTTATTTTTATGTATATGAGTATTTTGTCTGCATATATATGAGTGCATCCATGTTGTACAGTCCCACAAAGGCTGGAAGACGGTGTCAGATCCTCTGGAACTGGAGTTATAGACAGTTGTTAGCCTGCATGTATGTATATGGGTGTTGGGAACCGAACCCAGGTCCTCTGTAATAGCAGCCAGTGCCCTTAACCACTGAGCAATCTCTACAGCCCCTAAAAAAACTTTTTTTAAATTTTGAGACGTGGTCTCACTATGTAGCTTTGGTTGGCCTGGAGCTAAGTAAGTAGGCCAGGCTAGCCTTGAACTTACAGAGATCCACCTGCCTCTGCCTCTCCAATGTTGAGATTAAAGATGTGCACTACCACACCTGGCTTATTTTTATTTTTAATTATGTATGTTTGTGTGTGGGTATGTACACATGAGTAAGTACAGTTGCCTACCAAAGTCAGAAGATGGTGTCAGATGCCTTGGAGCTAGAGTTGTAGGTGGTTATGAGCCCCCTGATGTGAATGCTGGGAACTAAGCTTGGATCCTCTGCAAGAGCAGTATATATTCTTACCACAGAGCCATCTCTCAAGCTCCCTGTTTTTATTTTTGTTTTTGTCTTGAGACATGGCCGCAGCTGCTTGAAACAGAAACTTTATGCAGAGTCATTTTACAGTGCTGGATCTTACCTGGACTAGGAGAAACAAAGTGATGTCTATAGTGAGAGCTTAGAGAACAGCAGGTAGGTTCCATTGTATCTCAGCTTCCCGGGTTCTAGAATGCTACTCCCTTGGTTCTTCTATACTTGGGCCCCTCTTTATCAACCTTTTTGTAAAAAAAATTTGTTTTTTAATGTGTATGAGTATATTGCCTGCATGTATATAAGTGCACCCATGTTGTGCATGCATGTGGAGGTCAGAAGAGGGTGTCGGATCCCATGGAACTAGAGTTCCAGACAGTTGTTAGCTGCTCTATAGGTGCTGGGAATCAAACCTCAATTCTTTGCAAGAGCAGCTGGTCCTTTTAGCTACTGAGCCATCTCCCCAGCTCCTTTATCAACCTTTCTCCCCCCGAATCTTGGTTCCCTTCATGTCACTCTCTAGGTTTAGTATTCTAAGCAGTCCTTTCATCCCTACCTGTACTCATTTCCTGTTTCTTTCCCCCATCCCCTTTTCTGTCCCCTCCTTTCCCCTTCTCCTTCCCCTTCCTCTATCCTATTCCTTGAGAGAGTCATCAAGGCTGGCTTTGAACTCCTTTACGCCTCTGCCACCTAAATGCTGGGATTACATGCATGCATCATCACACGCAGCTTCTGAAGTTTCTTTCTTTCTTTCTTTCTTTCTTTCTTTCTTTCTTTCTCTCTCTCTCTCTCTCTCTCTCTCTTTCTCTCTTTCTTATTTCTTTCTTTCTTTTTTTGTCTTTTTGAGACAGGGTCTCCTTGTAGCCCTGGCTGTCCTGGAAATCACTATGTAGACCAGACTGGCCTCAAACTCACAAAGATCTGCCTGCCTCTGCCTCCCAAGTGCTGGGATTAAAGGCATGCAGCACCACACCTGGCTGAAGTACTTTCTTTCAAGACTTTAAACACCATATATACCTTGGCAATTCTTTTGTTTTTTTCTTTTTGAGATAGAGTCTCACTAAGTAGCCCTGATTGGCATGGAACTCTCTATGTAAACCAGGTCGACCTCAGACGCACAGAGATCTGTCTGCTTCTGTCTCCTGGGTGCTGGAATTAAAGGCATGTGCCACCATACTAGGCAGTTCTTTTGTTTCTGTGAAATTCCCCTGTAGCCCAAGCTGACTTAAAACTTGTAGTGTAGGCCAGGCTAACTTAGAACTGGATATGTAGATGAGGATGACCTTGAACTCATCCTCTCACCTCTACCTCCCAAGTTCTGCTGAGATTACATACCACCATGCCAAACTTTGTTTTCTTTCCTTTTTAAAAAACTTTAATTTGTGCATGTGTGTATGTGCTCATTCATGTGTGTGAATGTGGGGATGTGTGTGCCACATTGTGCTTATGGAAGTTTGAGGACAACCTCAGATATTAGTCTTCACCTTCTACCTAGACAGAGTTTCTCTGTTGCTATAATTCCAAGTCTTCTGTACCTCCCTCTCCTCTAGAAGTACTGGATTATAGAAATGCCTGTGCTTTCTGGTGTTTATAGCGGGGAGGGGGGAATTGAGATTTTCCTGTCTCTGCCTTCATCTCCTCATAGGGGGCGCTGGATTACAAACAGTGGAGCTGTGTAGCTGGCTTTTACATGGTTTCTGGGGATTCTCCTATCTCTGCCTTCATCTCCCCATAGGGGGCGCTGGATTACAAATGCTGGAGCAGTGGCTTTTAAGTGGTTGAATTCAGGTCCTCAGGCTTGCATGGAAAGCACTTTTACACACTGAGCCATCACCCCAGCCCCAAGCTTCATTTTTCTTTTGCAGTACTGGGGTTCCTACAGCCTCATGCATGATAGACAAGTGCTCTACCACCAAATACACCACAACCCAGGACATTGTTTTGATCATTGCTCTCCTTATTTCTTAGTTCAGTGCCAATTACATATGTCATGAATTAATACATTTATTTTTAATATTTTTTAAAGGTTCTTTTTTTTTACTTATTTATTTTTGTTATTTTTGAGACAGAGTCTCATCTAGACTGGCCTTAAACTTGCTACTATCCTCTTGCATCTGCCTTTTGAATGTTAGGATCACAGCTGTGTACCACCTTGCTCAGCTCCTGGTTGGCTCTTAAGTCAGAGTAGGGCTAGGGAGTTGATTCAACTGATAAAGGCACTTGCTGCCAAGTTTGACAACCTGTATCCATCCCTAGAGCCCACATAGTAGGAGAGATGTAACCCTGCAAGTTATCTTCTGACCTGCATCTCCTCTCCAAATAAAAATAACTAAGTAAATGTTTATAAAAGAATTTAGAGGGCCTGGAGAGATGACTCTGTTGTTAAGAGCACTGGCTGCTCTTACAGAGGACCTGGGTCCAGTTCCCACATGGCGGCTAGCAACCATCCAGTTCCAGGGTAATTCAGTGCTCTCTTCTGACCTCTGTGGTCATTGTATGACATGGGTACACTTAAACACATGCAGGCAATACACTCAAACATATAAAATGAAAATAATAATAAAAAATTAATTTAGAGTAAAAAAGAGCAAAGGAAACTCAGAATAAGTAGGAGGAAGGAGAATATTGAAGGTAAGAAAGGATTTGGGGTGTGGCTCAGTAGAGGAGCCCTTGCCTACCACATGCCCTGGGTTCCATCTCTAACACCACAAGAAAAGAAAGAGAAGAAATTGATGAGATAGGAAACAAGTGGCAGAGAAAATTAATGAAGTCAAAAGCCACTTCTTACAAAAAAATCAACAAAATTCATAGACCATATCAGCAGAGAAAAGAACATTGAGTTTCCCTCACTCAGCACACTGTGGGGCAGAGGTGGCATAGACTTCAGAATGTTTGCACACACACAATGAGCTATTGTGGAGTAGGATCCCTGTGTGAACATGAAGTTCATCTGTTTTTTTTTAATTATATTTATTTTATGTGTATGAGTGTATTGCCTCCATGTGTGTAAGTGCACCCATGTTGTGCAATGCTTGTGGAGGTCAGAAGAGGATGTTGAATTTCCAATTATATAGATTATATACCATGTAGTGAGGGGAATATCTATGTGAATAAGACATTCTTCCTGCTCTGCCCTCTAGGAGTTCATAGCCTCAAATATGCTCATTTTGACCTGAGCAGTGTTGTGCTCCCTAGTGAGATACAGTGCTCCATCACTGTGACATTGTGGAAGAAAGGACTGTCTTAAGTGTGGACATCAGATGGAATCCTGCTGTCGGGTGCATCAGTGATCGCCACTTTCTATGAGGCAGGACTAAAAAGTGCTCTTTTTTTTTTTAATTTAAAAAATTTTTATTTGGGGGCTGAAGAGATGGCTCAGCAGTTGGGAACACTGGCTGTTCTTGCAGGAGACCCAGGTTTGAATCCCAACACCCACATGGCAGGTAACAACTGTCCATAGCTCCAGTTCCAGGGGATTCAATGGCCTCTTCTGTCCTTCGCGGGCACTGCATGACATGGGTGCACTTACGTATACATAGGCAATACCTGCATATACATAAAATAAAAACAGAGCCAGGTGGATCTCTGTGAGTTCAAGGCCGGCCTGGTCTACATAGTGAGTTCCAGGATAGCTGGGGCTACAGAGAGACCCTGTCTCAAAAGGACCAAAAAAAGCCAGGCATCCCGCACACCTTTAGTCCCAGCACTTGGGAGGCAGAGGGAGGCGGATCTTTGTGAGTTCAAGGCCGGTCTGGCCTACATAGTGAGTTCCAGGACAGCTGGGGCTACAGAGAGACCCTGTCTCAAAAACAAACAAAAAAAAAAAACAAAAAAAAGACCAAAAAAATTTTATTTTATGTGTATGTATGTATTGCCTGCATATATGTAAGTGCACACATATTGTGCAATCCCCATGGAGGTCAGAAGAGGGCGTTGGATTCCCTGGAACTGGACTTACAGATGGGTGTTAGCCCCCAATGTAGGTGCTGGGAACCAAACCCAGGTCCTCTGTAAGAGCAACCAGTGTTCTTAACCACTGAGCCATCTCTCTACCCCTTGCCTGTCTTAATGCAACTGGTAATAACACAGAGCAGAGCAGTGTACACCCAGCCGACTCTCATGTGGACTTAATGTGGATTGTCTCATTTAATCCATAAAGTAACCTTTTCTAGTGGGCAAAGAGAATTAGGAAACTCACTTAGCGCCACACTGCTGGTAAGTGGTAGGTAAAACTGGGATTTGATTAAGGTGGTGTGACCCCAGAGCTCCTGTTCTTAACCTCTGCATCCTCCTGCTTCTGTGGAAAGTAGGTAGTACAGATTGAATCTTAGCACTAAAATTGTTTTAGATTTTTTTTTTTTTTGAGACAGGGTCTCCCTTGTAGCCACAGCTGGCCTGGAACTCACTATGTAGACCAGGCTGGCCTTGAACTCAGAGATCTGCCTGCCTCTGCCTACTGAGTTCTGGGATTAAAGGAGTGTGACACCACACCTCACCAGATTTTTCTTTTTTAAAGACAGAGTCTTACTCTCTAGCCATGGCTGTCCTAGAACTCACTATGTAGCCTAGGCAGGCGTTAAATTCAAGAGATCCACCTCTTCTCCCTCCTGAGTGCTGGGATTAAAGGAATGTGTCACTACACCCAGCCTAGTTCTTTTTTTTAATATTTGTGTAGATTTTTAGCATCTGAATATCCCCTAATCCAAAATTCCCAATCCCAAACTCAAAAAGTTGTTGTATAGGCTGTTTTGTTCTCTACCTGAAAAATGGAAAGATTTTGACTGCTAGGAATAAGGAAGCCTGTGACTCTGGGTTTGACTACTTCAACTTACATCTAGGACTTCAGTTCTCTTAGCCTTCTTGTCTTCAGTTACTAAACAGAGTGCTCGGTCTCCAGGGTGTCTAAAGGCCCTTTGAACTCTAATAATGACAGAAAGAAACCAGGATGGCACTGTTTAGCACCTGGAGTTTGTAGCAAGCAGGTGTGAAGTCCAAGGAGGTCTGCCTCACTTAGGGAAGATACCAACTTCCAGACAAGGGGTGAGCTGCCTTGGAAGAAGGCAGCTCTGGGCTCTTTTTTTGAGGCTGGTTGCCAAGGGAACTCAGTCTGTGGTCAGCAGCAGGCAGGAACATTTTGGTTGATGCTTGGGTATGGTTACCTAAAACAAGCAGGTTCCATTCACCTGCTCCCTGCCTTTCCTTTTCAAAGTGCTAGTTTTGAACATTTTCATGTGTACAATGCTGTTTTAAATACTAATCTTCAAAGTAATTTATGAGAATAAGAATTACTAATCTAAATTTGCAGATAATGAAACTGGGGCAAATAGAGTTAAATGTCCACATTTACTCAGGCAGCACCATCAAATCTGTGCTTCTATATTGCTTGGAGAATCAGAAAAAACAAACAGGAAGGGAATTATTTTATCTTATTTTATTTATTATTTTTATGTGTATGTGTGTATTGCCTGCATGTAGATAAGTGCACTCGTGTCGTGCAATGCCCATGGAGGGCAGAATAGGCCATCAGATCCCCTGGAACTGGAGTTATGGACAGTTGTTAGCTGCCATGTAGGTGCTGGGATTTGGACCCAGGTCTTCTTCAAGAACAGCCAGTGCTCTTAACTGCTGAGCCATCTCTCCAGCCCCAGAAAGGGGATTCTTTAGTGTTTTCGGTGACCTTTTCAGTTTAGAATGATAGCCTAGAGCTGAGAAGAGTCTTTTAAGTATTTATTATAGTCTCCTGCCCTCTGTTCCCTACACACATGCTTTCTAGTCATCCCCTGCAGACACTTCTCCAGTTCTGCTGCAATACCTCCACTGATAGGGAAGGGCATCAACTTACCTCTTCTCCTAATTTATTATTTTTTGTTTTGTTTTTGAGACAGAGTTTGTTCCAGGCTGACCTAGAACTCCTTATTCTCTTGTCTCAGCCTCCCCCATGCTGGGATTACAGGTATGTGCCACCATGCCTGATTGACTTCCTGAGAAAATGTTGAATAGTTCTCACTGACAATTTTTTTTTTTTTTTTCAGGCCAGCCTCTGGCCATCCTACCAGGCTTCACAGTCCTGCCTTTGCCTCTTCAGTTCTGGGGTCAGAAGCTATGTGCCATGATGCCTAGAGGTTTTTTTTTTTTTTGAGTTGAAATCTAATTGAGATTTCTCATTAATTTTAGGCTAGCCTGGAAGGCGATTAATTCATCTTCCACATCCAGTCTCAGGAACCTTTTTAGACAATCTCTCTGTCTCTAGGCACATTTTCCATTTCCTCATAGCATCTCAGCATACTTTCACATTGGTCAGTCTACACAAAAGCACTGTCACCTTTCATTACTTCCCAGACGTGCCCAATAGATGTGTTTCTTGTCATTGTTTAGACATAAGGTGGGTCTTTCCCACCTTTGGAGAATGGATGGGGGAAGTGGAAGCTTTCTAGCGGCACAAAAGCTGGGGAATTTGTGATTACTGGTCTTTCAGTTTTGAGGTGGGTAGGCTGCAGCCATGTGCATGTCTAGAAACTCACAAAATGATTGGAAGTTGTCTGGGCACTTGACAAAGCTGCATTTTCTTCACCAGGCCACTAGGTCATGAACAACACTCAGACCTGCATAGCCAGGGACTACTGTGTTGGATCTGTTTTCTGATTGGAAAGGTGTCAAAAGTCTAAGGGCACGTCACTAAAAGGTGTTTGTGTGGTGGTGGTGGTGGGGGAAAGCTGTGCCTTTGCTTTATCTTTTTGGACTTTGTTCCAGATTGATAGATAGATAGATAGATAGATAGATAGATAGATAGATAGATAGATAGATAGATAGATTGATTGATTGATTGATTTAGTCTTTTTGAAACAGGGTCGTCCTGTAGCCCCAGCTGGCCTGGAATGCACTATGTAGACCAGACTGGCCTTGAACTCACAGAGATCCGCCTGTCTCTGCCTTCCAAGTGTTGGGACTACAGGCGTGCACCACCATGCCCGGCCTTGTTCTGGTTTTAAATAATAGTTTGGAAAAGTCCTTGAAGTGGTTTTCATAGAAGAGGGGCAAGAATGTATCCAACTTTTAACAGTTTACATGGAGGGTCAGTAAGAAGGCTAACTGGGTAAAAGCCAGGTGACCTGAGCACGCTCCCTAGGGCCCATGTGGTGAAAGGAGAGAACCAACTCCTGTAGGCTGTCCTCTGACTTCCACACACATGATGTGGCACCATGTATTCCCTCATTCATTCAATCAATAAAATTTTAATATTTTATGTATATGAGTGTTTGCCTGCATGTATATCTATGCATTGTCCACAGAGGCCAGAAGAGAGTGTTGGATCCCCTGGAGCTGGAGTTAACAGATGGTTGTTAGCTCCATGTGGGTGTTGGCAACTGAACCTGGGTCCTTTGCAAGAGCAGTCAGTGCTTTTAGTCATAGAGCCATCTCTCTAGCCCCTAAATTTTTAATTTTTATTTTTTTGTTTTGTTTTTGTTTCTGTCTTTTTGAGACAGGGTCTCTCTCTGTAGCCCTAGCTGGCCTGGAACTCACTATGTGGACCATGCTGGTCTTGAACTCACAGAGATCCGCCTGCCTCTGCCTCCTGAGTGCTGGGTTTAAAGGCGTGCACCACCACGCCCGGCTTTATTTTTATTTTTATTTTTTTATTTTTGTCTTTTTGAGACAGGGTCTCCCTATAGCCCCAGCTTGCCTAGAGGCTTACTATGTAGATCAGGCTGGCCTTGAACTCACAGAGATCTCTGCCTGCTTCTGCCTCCCAGGTGCTAGGATTAAAGGTGTATGCCACCATGCCTGCCAAGCCCCTAAATTTAAAAAAAATTAATTTTAAGCTTGAAATTAAAAATTAAATGTATTTATAGCAGACCATGTGATATTTTCATATGTGTATACATGTGCAGTGTTTAAATTAGGTTAAGCATTATCTATCCCCTCAAACATCCTTTCTTCTAGCTTCTGGAATATAAAGTACATTATTGCTCTCTACAGTAATCCTACTGTGGATCATACAACCAGACTGTCTATTCCTAACTGTAACTTCTCCACCCCATTCCTTCCTCTCTGCATCCTGTGGTGACTACCACACCACTTTACTTTCAGCTTTCATGAGATCATTCTGTGAGGAGGATCATGCTGTGCCTGACTTATATCACTTAAAATCATGATCCTTTGGTCTATCCATGTTGTTATAAATGACAGGACTTTTTAAAAATACATTATTATTATTATTATTATTATTATTATTATTGGTCTTTTTTGAGACAGGTCTCCCAGTAGCCCCACTTTATTATTTTTATTTTATGTGTATGAATCTATTGCCTGCATGCATGTGAGTGCACCCGTGTCGTGCAATGCCGCGGAGGTCAGAAGAGGGCTTTGGATTCCCCCTGGAACTGGAGTTAAGGACGGTTTGTAGCCGCCATGTGGGTGCTGGGAATGGAACCTGAGTCCACTGTAAGAGCAGTCAGCACTCTTAACCGCTAAGCTATCTCTCCAGCCCCATGACAGGATTTTTAAAAAGCACATTTTTAGGGGATCGGAGAGATGGCTCAGTGGTTAAGAGCACTAGCTGCTCTTGCAGAAGACCTGGGTTCAAATTCCATCACCCATATGATGGCTAACAACCGCCTGTAACTCCAGTTCCAGGGGATCCAACACCCTCTTCTAACCTCCTTGGGCACTGCACAACACAGGTGCACTTACACACATGCAGGCAATACACTCATACACACAAAAATAAAAATAATAAAATATTTCTTTTAAAAAGTACATTTTTATTGGTTGAATAGTATTCGATAGTATGTTTTACATTTTCCTCTTCCTAGTCCTTCCCTCAGGCCATAAGTCCTCTCCTACTTCTTTTCCTTTTTCCTCTTTTTTTTCTTTTCTTTGTTTCCCTCCCTCTGAGATAGGGATATGGGACCCAGGTCCTCATGAATTCTACCAGAGCCCCAGCCCCAGTCTACGTTTTGTCAATTCACCAGTTAGTGGACATTTTTGTTGCTTTTATTGCTTAGTTATCTTCAGTTAGTGCTGCAGCAAACATGGAATACAGCTCTTTTTTTTTTTTTTTTTTGGTTTTTTTGAAACAGGGTCTCCCTGTAGTCCCAGCTGCCCTGGAACTCACAGAGATCCACCTGCCTCTGCCTCCCAAGTGCTGGGACTACAGGCATGTGCCACCACGCCTGGGTTTTTTTTTTGGTCTTTTTTGAAACAGCTGGCCTGGATTCACTATGGAGACCATGCTGGCCTTGAACTCACTGAGCTCTGCCTGCCTCTGCCTCCCAAGAGTTCTGGGATTAAAGGCATGCTCCACAATGCCCGGCTTAGATTTTATTTATTTATTTGTTAGTTAGTTAGTTAGTTAGTCTGTCTTTGAGACAGGGTCTCCCTGTAGCCTCAGCTGGCCTGGAACTCACTATGTAGACCGGGCTGGCCTTGAACTCACAGAGATCTGCCTGTCTCTGCCTCCCAAGTGCTGAGACTACAGGCGTGTGCCACCATGCCCAGCAGATTTTTATTCTTTATTTGAGGCAGGGTCTCACTATGTAGCTCTGGCTGGCCTGGAACTTACTTAGACTAGGCTGGCCTCAAATTCATGGCTCACAGGGATCTGCCTGGCTCTGCCTCTTGAGTGCTAGGATTAAAGGCACGTGCTGCCACTCCCATCTCCATTTTTTTGTTTTTGACAGGGTCTCACTATGTAACCCAGTCTGGCCTCAGGACTTGTATCTTCCTGCCTCAGCCTGCGACCACCAATGTACCTCATCAAGCGTTTAGGGCTCTTGACTACTAATCCCAGTCTCTACAAACCGTGTGAGCAACTATCTAGTGTCCTGAGTTTCTAGTGACGCAGATAAGGTGCCAGTGCTGGTTTGTGTGCCAGCCTGCAGCCCTCCTAAGCAGTGATCTGTTCTCTCTGCAGTTGGAGTTTTACCTATGCCTAGAGTTCCTAACATGTGTTCCCTTTCAAAGCTGAGCACTTGAACCTTTTTCACTTAAAAACTTGTCTTTTCTCAGCTCAGGTACATGCTCAGCTTTCCATCCTTCCTTCCCAGCCTCTGTATTTTATAGGTGAGGAAATGAATCCTAGAAGGGTGAAGTGATCTGCCTGGAGGTACACAACTAGCCATAGATGAGGGTTAGCACACAGCCTGGCTCCTGATGAACTCCTGTGCTATCACTGCTGTAGCAAGAGCCATTTAGATAGACTACAGACTTTTTACTGAGTCAGTTCATAGGGAGACAGAAAAGGAGGAAGAGGTGTTAAAACTCACTACAGTCAAGATGTGGCCCATGTGAAGGACTAAGAAATTCCCAAGTGTCCTAGTGTGTACCAGTTATTAGAGCTATCCCATAACTATCAAAGGCAATAAAATCAGGAAGTTGCTTCAGCTTTGGAGAATTAGGTACTGATTAGCCAGGAGGTAGGAAAGCATGGTCATGTCCAGTCATAAATACTGGACAGTCTAATCAGCAGCTGAAGCTTGGAGACAGATAACCATAAACCATGTCTTATCAGTGGTCAGGTTTCTATTTGAGTTCCAGCCTGGGATCCTTTTCTGTTGGGAACCACCTGTTCCTGGCTCTGGTGAGCTTTGAATTTTCCCAACCCCTCAGTCCTTTCAGTTTTGAAATGAAAACTCCACAGGGTGAGGTCAGGTCGGAGAGGGGACTTTGACAGCTCACACCAGATTTTTTTTTTTTTTTTTTTTTTTTTTTTTTTTAAAAAAAAAAAAAAAAAAAAAAAAAAAAGAGGACGATAAATCTTTCACTGTGATATATCAAAATAATTTTTTTTTTTTTTTCCTTCTAGGACCAGCTGGTATGTGAGTGTGTGAGGCATGAGGCTAACTGATGTGAATCATCTGTTGGGTAAGGCCTAGGTAGTGTCATGTCTTTGGGTAACCAGGAAAACAAAACCAAATACATTGTGTTTACTGTTTGGGAAGCTGAAAGTCAAGAGCACAGACACCAGAGGGCTCTGCATAGCTTCCTTGCCTTGGTTTGCTGAAGAGGAATACCTTCCCCCTCCCCCAGATTTCTCTATGTAGCTAGCCCAGACTGGCCTTGAACCTGCAAGCCTAGCTACAAAGAGCTTTATCTTGGCTTCTTATCTCCTCATCCATAGAACCTCTATTTACCCCCCTTTCCATCCAGGTCTCTGGCCTGCTGCTACTCTGCTTGTCCTTGCCCTTAACCATAAGCCTGGATCCCACCAGAGCACAGTACTTTATTTGGGATCTTTCTGGTGTCACTGGGTCATCGTTCACCTCATCGCATACCTGTCACCCCATAACTTTGCTGGGTTGTCGTCCCCAGCCCTGTTTCCCAGCACTCCCAAACTACTTTTAATCTTCAAAACCCTTTTCCCCTTTGGAATATCTGCTGGTAGCAATGCTACCTGGACCTTGTCCTTAAAGCTGACATCTCAACCCATGTCTCCTGCATTGAGTGGCCTCAGTGGGAGATTGGTGGCCAGGATGAGCCTGTGGCCAGGGATTTGGGAGAGTGTGCAATGGGTTGGAGGCTGTATTAATGTGTTCAGATGCAGAGGTAGGAAGCTGGGTAGGAGGGGCAGGAAGTACAGTGTCTGAAGCACAAGGTACTTTGTGGTCTTCCTCTCCTGCTACTTGGTTTAGGGCTGGGGTGCAGCTCAGTGGTAGAGCACTTGCCTAGCACTTGGTTTGATCCCCAATACCACAAATGACAGCATGTTTGGAATTTAGTAATGTACATGGACTATAGTAATCTTTTACATCCCTCTCATTTCTGTTCCCTAGAGAGATCATGTTAGTGGTTTAGAAAGGACTTTTGAAATGTATGAACCCAGAAAAAATTTAAGGTTGTTATTTTTACTTATTTATTTTTGTCTTTTCAAGACAGGGTCTCCCTGCAGCCCCAGCTGGCCTGGAACTCACTATATAGACCAGACTGACCTAAATCACACAGAGGTCTACCTGCTTCTGCCTTCTGAGTGCACCATGACAGGCTAAAGTTGTTATTTTGTATCTTTAAATTTTATTCCCACAAATGATACTGGGTTTTATGTATCATCCTGGTATTTCCTACTTTTCATATTGTCTCAAGAATGGGCCTTGACACTATCACATGTTAGTAAATAGTCATTCTATTCTTTTTGGCTGCTGTATAGTATTTCATAAAAGGAGAATACTTTGTCTCATTTAGCTGCTTTCCTATTGAGAAACATGAAGATGTTTCTAGTGTTAGTCTAGATGATGCTTACTGAATTTTAAAAGGTGGCATTTTCTGGTCCCAGACATTGTTCTGCCTTGTTCTTTTCTTGGTACTTTCCTAGTGATCTCAGCCCTAAGTAAGCTTTAATTACTACCTACTCATGGAAGATTCCCAAATCTCCAACTGTTCACATGGACACAAGGCCATGGGAGTCTCTTGTGGGTTTTTTCTTCCAGTGCTGGGGATGGCCTAAGGCAAGTGGTCTACCTTTGAGCTATATCACCAACCCAGATAGCTTGTATTCATGGTGAGCACAGTCTGTTTTTTTCTAGTGCTCGGTCCTATGCGTTATAAACAGCATATGATGACTAATTCCTAAGCCTAGCAGTGATTGGATGTCTTCCTTCCCTTTGCTAATCTGACTACCCTCTCTGCTTTAGTTTCTTGGATATAGTTTTCTTCTTTGTTACCACTGCCCTATATTTCAGTTTTCTAATTTATTAAGTTAAGCACTATGTATAAAATGTTTAGAATAATAGGCCTTAAGACCAATGAGAGAAATGTACAAATGCCAGTGGGAAGGGGGTATGAAAATGATTAAGATCGATTGAGATGTTCTATGTGAAATTCACAAAAATTCAATTAAAAAAATGCTTAGAACAATTGGCTGGTACCACTGAGTGATGTGTAGTGATGGTTGTTGGTTTCTACCCTTTTGTAGCTTGCTCTGCCTCCAGGCTTGATTTGTTTGTTTGAGACTATGTAGGTCAGACTGACTTCAAACACACTGAAATCCCCCTGCCTCTGTCCTCTCTAGTGCAGGGACTGAAGGTGTGCACAACCATACTGTGCTTGATTTTTTTTTTTTTGGTGTTGATGCTGTTAATTGTGTTTTTTCCTAGTCCTGTGTTTGTACTGCCCTGCTCTGTTCTACTCTGCTGCAGCCATAGTGATCTTTATCAAACTGAGAAGATTGTGATGTCATTTTCCTGCTTAGGAATAATATGGCAGCAGGGGCTATAGAGATGGCTCTGCAGTTAAAGGCACTTGCTGCTCTTTCAGAGGAATCAGGTTTGGTTCCCAGCACCCATATGGTGGTTTACAGTCACCTGTCACTCTACTTCCAATAGATCTGATTCCCTTTTCTGGCTTCTGCAGGTACCATATGGCACACGTACATTGATGTAGGCTGTTATGTAGCAGACACAGGATATTCTAAGGGGAGGTGAAATATTCTCTCTTTCAGGGACTTTACTTTGAGGAAATAAACAACTCAGTGGCTTCAGGAAGTTCCTAAAACTGACCAGATTCACTGCCGCTCCTTCCCCAAGTATTTGTAAGGACTGATGAAAGACACTCTAGCTGCCTGTAAATTGTGTGGTCCACTCTAAGTTTCCTGCTTTCATGAGCTATCACCCATGCTAGGGTTGGCTTTGGTGATAAAGCTTTGAATCATTTCTGCTCCTGTAAGTAACCCCTCACTCATATTCCTGTAAGTCTTTATTGGTTCACCAAGTTGGACTTTGGTGGTATCTTTACTTTGATTTGTTTTCATTTTCCTATCTGGGGTGAAGATATTTCTTCATGTCTCCCCAGGAATAGTGTCCTGCAACATAGGCAAATACTAATAAACATACACACACACACACACACACCCATACACAAATAAATCTTAAAAAAATATGTCAGCACTATTTCCAATGGACATTTGTAGTATTTGCTACCCACTTAGAAAACATTCTTAGGCTGGGCGTGGTGGAGCACGTCTTTAATCCCAGCACTTGGGAGGCAGAGCTAGGCAGATCTCTGTGAATTTGAGGCTAGCCTGGTCTATGTACTGAGTTCCAGGCCAGCTGGGGCTATAGGGAGACCCTGTCTCAAAACAATCAAAAATAAAATAAAAATAAAAAATAAAATAGAAAGCATTCCTTTTGGGCTGTGAAAAACTGGCTTTCTTTATTGAGATCCTAGCTTTTAAATGCTGTCTCCTCAGAGAGCTTTCTTTTTTTTTAATTTTTATTGAATTTTGTGTATTTCATACATAAAATCATCTTTATACCCCCCTTCCCCTTTCTCCTTTGGCACCCTCCCATAGCTCCCACCCCAATGGAGTTCATACATTCTGTCACTTTTACTAAGGCCTATTATATAAAGTTAGTATCCCGAGATGTCCCTCAGTGCAAGTTCATCCACTGAGGCCTAATCAGCCTATCTAGAGTCTCTCTCTCTTCAAGAAGATCAGCTCTTCCTCACCCAGCAGTAATAAGCTGCCAATAAATCTTTGACTAAGGTTGGGGCTTGCTTTTCATTTCCACAGTTCTGTACTGAGTTTATGTATGCCTAAGTTTGCATGGGTCTTGTGCATGCTGACACCATTGTTGTAGGTTTGTATGAGCCCATACGACTATTTACATATGGTCCTTGAGTCCTGGGTGGGTGAACCTCAGTATAAGAGTCCTGTCCAAGGACCCACACTCTGCTGACTCTTATTCTCTGCTTTTTGGCCATTTGGGGCTTTTTGTGCACCTGGCCCTCTATTGCATGAGGGAATTAAAAGATGTGTTAGTGTTCTCTTCATCCCTTGTTCTATGTTTTGTAAGTCTTAGGTGTGGAGGTTGCATCCTAAATGTGCCACTTAGGCTTGGGCAGTTCACAGAGAATCTCTGTGTGTGACCAGTGGAGTAACTCTGCAATAATATCTGTTGAAAAAGAAGCTACTTTGATGGGTAATGATGGGAATATTTGTCTATAATTTTAAGGATCTAGACTTTGCACATAGTAAGAGGTTATATTTGTCTAGGGATATGAGAACCTTGGGTTTTCTCTAAGATCTGTGACCTCTCCAGCTATGTATATTTGGCTAGGTTTATAGTACCAAACATGAGTTTCCTCCCATTCAGCAGGCTTTAAGTTCAATTAGGTAGCTGTTTGAGGGTCTGCCTTAGCAGCTTGCATAATGCTTTCTAAGGCTATGAGAGCTAGCCTTCAGGGGAGGTGGCTTCCAGGTCACTTCCAGCTCTATTGCTCCAAATCCTGTGTCCAAAGTATGTCCTGTCTTCAGCAATAGGGTCTTACCTTCAAGTTCTGGGAGGCAATAGCCTCTCAGTTTATCATTGAAACAAACTTCCTATGTGGATACATGTAGTAGTCCTGGAGCTCCTGTTAGGTGGATGCAGGCTATCTTCTCCTTCTGAACCAGGCTTAGGACTTGGCCTCTATAGTCCCAGGAGCTCAGGACTCTATTGAATCCGAATCTGGGTTTTCTCCCTGAATTTTGGGGAGAGACATGAGAATGTCAACTGTAAGGTGGGAGTCTTATCAGTGAAGCATAGGTAGTAGTAATGGAAGAGGCCAGGCTTGTAGCACAAGCCTGCTATGCCAGCATCTGAGAGGCCAAGGGAGGAAGATCTGGCTGAATAGTGAGATCCTTTTTCAGTGGTGGAAGACTGGCTGGCTCTGCATTGGTGGGGTCTGAGGTGTGAGGTAGACTTCAGTGTTTCTTGCCTAGAATGCTCCTTGAGTTTATGGCAAGAATAGTGGCTTTGATGTCCTGAAGATTGTCATGAGGAATCTGTCACTAGCCCTTGGAGGTGTGCTGTGTGTTTTCCTGTGTAGCTTGGGCTCTTCTGCAAGCTGAGGTGGAACTTGAGAGTAGAAACAGGACTTCCTGAGAAGGGAGTATGCTCTCCTAATGACTAGAGAGTGACTGTGGTGCAGACAGGATTATCTAGATAGGTCATCTGGCCTGTGTGAGGGGCACCTGCCCTCTAAGCAAAGAGAGAGCTGACCTTGGTGACCCATCATTAGTGGTTTCCAAGGATGCCCCTGTCTTTGCTTATTGCTCTGTGCTGTAAGTGGGTGCTTTGATGTCCTGACTTCTTTTTTCTGTTCAGATTCCATAGTCCACGTAGACTTCTCTTTCTAGTTTGCATGGGTCTTGTGCATGCTGTCACCATTGCTGTAAAATTTATATGAGCAAGTTCCCAGAAACCTGGAAAACTGTTTCTGAAATCATGAAATTTGCAGGTAAACAAATGGAACTAGAAACTGTTAAACTAAGTGAAGTAACACAGACTCAGAAAAACAAGTAATGTATAGTCTCTCTATGATCCATTTGTGGATCTTAGCTCCAAATCCTTATATGTGACTATATATCCTGATGTAACTGCAGAAGCCAGGAAAATGGAAGGGAACCATGAAGCCCAATCTTGAATTCACTTGAGCCTCCCTCTGCCTCCACATGATTTGGCAGCAGCAGGGGAAAGGAAAATTTTTTTTAATTAAAGTTTTTTCAGGGCTGGAGAGATTGCTCAATGGTGAAGAGTACATACTACTCTTGGAGAGGACCAAAATTCAGTTCCCAGCACCCACGTCGGGTGGCTCACAAACCTGTAACTTCAACTCCAGGGGACCTGATGCTTCTGGCCTCTGTAGTCACTGGCACTCATGTGCACACACCCACACAGAGACTCACATACATATACATAATTAAAAATAACAAAATGAGATGGTAAATATTTTTTCTTCTTGAGAAAGGGTCTTATTATGTGGCCTAGGCCAGCCTTGTACTTGTAGTCTTCCTGCCTCAATCCCCCAAGTGCTGGGATTGCAGGTGTGTGCCCCCCATTCCCAGCTGCATTTTTATCATCTTGTTGCTCTCTGTTCTACTGTGCTGTGACTCTGCATGACTCTTATTCTTTGCATGTGCTATTGGCTCTACCAAAGGCTTTCCTTCTCTCAATGTGTCAGATTCCTTCACTCTCCAAGCTGTTTTGGCCTTTCTGGCCAAGTAAAACTGGGTTAACAGGACAGCACTTTGTTCCTTTACCCCTTTCTCACTGTGTATCCCAGGCTGACCTCAATCCTATCATCCTCCTGCCTCATCCTCCCTAGGGCTGAGAATATAGGTGCATGCCATCACACCTGGCTTAGTTCCTTTTGCATAGGCTCTTCACCCTGTGTTGTGATTTCACCTATGAAAGAGATAGGTAGTAAATACCCTGTTTTACAGATCGCAACCTAGAGTGTGAGGCAGGATAGTGCATGCCTGTGATCCCAGGACTTGGGATGCTGAGGACAGCCTGGGCTGAAGACCAAATTCAACACTATGCTGGATTATGTAGTGAGACCCTGTCTCAAAAACAGATAATATCCCCAAGGCTCAAGGACCATTGCAGGAAAAGGGGTGGAAAGATTCTAAGAGCCAGAGATCAGGGAGGACTGAAATGAAACAGTGTCTTCTGGACATGACAGGATCACTGCACTCAGGAACCACTCAGCAGCTGTGGTTGTATAAGACTTGCACAAGATCAAGCCAGTCAACCTTCTAGCATGGAGCAGGAGGGGCTTATGAGCCTACATCTCTAATTGAGGGCCTCTGGCGATGGAGGAGAGAGAGTCAGTTTTCTTTAAGGGTGTGGCCCCCTGGAGCTCATCTATACTCCAGTGGTGCCTTTAGTCCCAGCACTTGGGGGGTAGAGACAGGTGAATCTCTATGAGTTTGAGGCCAGCCTGGTCTACATAGTGAGTTCCACACCAGGATACAGGGAGACCCTGTCTCAAAAATAAAATAAGCTGGGCATGGTGGCACACACCTTTAATCCCAGCATTTGGGAGACAGAGGCAGGTGAATCTCTGTGAGACTGAGGCCTGCCTGGTCTACATAGAGAGTTCCACGCCAGCTGGAGCTATAGGAAGACCCTATCTCAAAAAAAAGAAAGAAAAATAAATAAAAAGAGGTCATGACTTGGGGAGGATGAAAAGGGGAGGATCTGAGAGGAGTTGGGAGATTTGTAGGAAGTGAATATGATCAAAATACATTGTGTGACATTCTCAAAGAATTAATAAAAATGTACTAACCTCGATGGAAGAAAACCCTTCCAGAAGCAATATGATTGTTAAATGAAAATCCCAGTGCCAGAGGTGGGTTGTCACCTATGAGCTGTTGTCCTGAGGGACACTAGAGGTCCCCAAAACAATAAAGGCCATTGCCAATAATGTTGGTTGTATACCGGAAGTGGATGGAGGGACCAGACACTGCATGATGTGAGCATGGGAGAGGGAGAAATCAAGCTTGCACTAAGCTGTAAACTCCCTGCCACTGGATGGGTGGCTTTCATGGTGCCCAAAGGTAACATGCAGATGACTGGGGGAGAATAGTCCCCTATAATTCTCCTCAATGATGGACCCAAGTGTTGCACTACCAACATACCAAACAAGACATTCCTGCTGGTGCAATAGTGGCATGTCTAGTGTATGTACAACCAGCAAATTTTCGATTACATATAATGCCTACTCCTAGGGATGGAACACACATCTGGTACTGTAGACCTGGCCAACCACCTGTGGCAGGGGAGAACATAGGCCCCAGTGGGAAGTCACTGCAATTGCTTTGTTACATGGAAATGATGCACCTGCTAAAGTACTGACCAAGCATTTGTGTTGACACCCGTAAGTTATTACAGCAGTCACTGTTTAGATGTTCTTGCTTCTTGCTGTGTTTTTATAGTAGATGGAATTCCACTGAAACTGGCCAACAGCCTGTGGAGAGCAGTGCTTTGCCACAGTGGGAGGAAGATCATTCCACACCTGCCACCCCCTCTAAGGCTCAGGGACTTTTGCAGAAGAGGTTGGTGGAAAGAATGTAGGAGCCGGAGGAAGGGATGGAGTGTTAACTGGAAACATCCTCTGACCACTATGTGGGAAAACTATAGTCATACCTCCTTCCCACACTCATCAAGGAGTCGAGGGGGTAGTCATTTACCCCCTACCCACCCAATCATTTGACCATAGCTGCATGTGGGGGAAGGGGCAAAGGATATATAAGCCGAGAACACCAAGAGGCACCTCTCTCACCATTTTGTGTGGCTGTTGGGAGGTGACAAGATAAGTATTTGAGTGTGGACTTTATGGCACAGCCATAAAGGTGGGGCACCCACTCTTCTGTAAATAAACCTCTACCCTATGCTCTGTTAAAAAAAATACTTAAAAACAGCTGGGCGTGGTGGCACACGCCTTTAATCCCAGCACTCAGGAGGCAGAGGCAGGCGATCTCTGTGAGTTTGAGGCCAGCCTGGTCTACATAGCAAGTTCCAGGACAG
This sequence comes from Nannospalax galili, assembly GCF_000622305.1. Taxonomy (NCBI): domain Eukaryota; kingdom Metazoa; phylum Chordata; class Mammalia; order Rodentia; family Spalacidae; genus Nannospalax; species Nannospalax galili. Next base: position 929,560 of record NW_008359530.1, read on the forward strand.
CTGGGGCTACAGGGAGACCCTGTCTCAAAAAGACCAAAAAAAAAAAAAAAAAAGCCAGTTAGGACTACATAGTGAGACTTTTGTCTCCAAAAAGAAAATCAAAAAACAAACTCAAACTAGAGGGGTTTGAGAGAGATTAACTTGAAAATAGCAGAACTGATATTTGAAAACAGTGTATCTGAGGAATCCTTATTCTTTCTCCTTATGCTGCCTCCCCAAAGCAAAACCCCTCTGTTCCATGCTCTGGAAATAAGGAGCCATTTATTTGTTTATTTATTTGGTATCTGTGTGTAGTATTGGGAATTGAACTTGGGACTTTGCACATGCTAAGCTAGTGCTTTACCACTGAGCTACATGCTAGCCCCAATTTTTTTTTTTTTTTGGTCTTTTTGAGACAGGGTCTCCCTGTATACCCAGCTGGCCTGGAACTCATTAATGTAGACCAGGCTGGCCTTGAACTCACAGAGATCTGCCTGCCTCTACCTCATGAGTGCTGGGCTTAAAAGTGTGGGCCACCACACCTGGTGCTAGCCCCATTTTTAATAATGTTTCATGTATATTGATTTTGTATTTCCAAACGTCACAGTTTTGTCCTGTAGTAACGAACATACTGTTTGCTTGATAAGTGTATGTTCAACACAGATGGGGAAAGACACTCTGCCAAAGAAGTGAAGTATGCTTGGTTTTTCTCTGACTCATCTTGTAATTGTGTGTCTGCCACCAGTGGAGGATTTCTGCCTATTGCTCACTAAGCATGTTAGAGGCTTGGTGTGTGTGTGCATGTCTGTTCCTACTAAGAGCCCACAGAAGAGAGCATAAGTCTGGTGGGGCTTGAGGTTCTGATCTGGCAGTATGTAGTGACTTGTGTGTCGCAGCCCTTGGAGAATCTGGTTTCTATTGTCTTCCTAAATTAAGCCTTAGCATTTAATGGTCAGTAGCCAGCTGGACCTGAATACCTGAATGTGATTTCAGTAGCTCAGAGTAGGAGCGATAAAAATGATTTTGTCATTTTTTCGCAGTAATATTTAAAAAATATTTTTAATTTTATGTTATTTATTTTACATATGTATTTTACTTATTTTTAATTTAATTAAAAAATTATTTATTATTTTATTTTATGTGTATGCATGTATTGCCTGCATGTAGGTAAGTGCACCCATGTGGTGCAATGCCCTCGGAGGTCAGAAGAGGCTGTCAGATCCCCTGGTACTGGAGTTACAGACAGTTGTTAGCTGCCATGTGGGTGCTGGGATTCGAACTTAGGTCTTCTACAAGAACAACCAGGGTTCTCAACTGCTGACCCATCTCTCTAGCCCCTTAATTTAATTTTTGTAGCAAAGTCTCATTATGTAGCCCTGGCTGGTCTGGAACTCACAGATACACCTGCTATTGCCTCTCAAATGCTCGGATTAAAAGTGTATGCCACCTTGCGTGACTTATTTTTATTTTTAATTATGTGTATATGTGTGTGTGTGTGTATGTGCACATAAATGCAATTGCCCTTGGAGTTCAGAGAGGCATCAGATCCCCTGGAACTGGAGTTACAGGTAGTTGAGAGCCATCTGACAGTGCTGAGAACTGAACTCAGGTCCTCTGCAAGAGCAATAAGAGCTCTTAACCACTGACCCATCTCTCTAGCCATTTCCTCCATCTCCTTTTTTGAGACAGGGTCTCCTGTAGCCAAGGCTGGCTTTGAGTTCTCTGTGTAGCCAAAGATAACCTTAACTTAATGATCCTTCTGTCTCTACCTCCCAAGTACTAGGATTACAGGTATGTGCTGCCACACCAGTTTTATGTGGTGATGGGGATCAAACCCAGAACTTCCTGTATGGTAGGGAAACACTACCAATTGAGCTATAGGCCTAGTCCCATTTTTTTTTTAATTAAAAAAAAAGTATTTTTATTGTATGTGTTTGTGTGTATATGTATGTATATACGTACCACCACACAGGTATGTGTGAAGGTCAGAGGACAGCTTGTGTGAGCAGGTTCTGTCTTTCCACCATGTGGGTCCCAGGAATTAAATCTTGGTTGTTGGACATGGTGGCCACTGTCTTTACCTGCTGAGCCATGTCACTATCCCCATTTAAAAAAAAAAAATTTTTTTTTTAGGACAGCGTCTTTATGTAAGTCTAAGCTGGCCTGGAACTCAAACTGTGTAGCCTAAGACAGCTTCAAACTCAGGATAATCCTGTCTTACCCTCCCAAGTGCTTGTAGGAGTAAGCCACCATGCTTAGACACAAACAGCTTTCTGGACAGAGCCCTAGTGTGGAGATTTAGTGAGGAAGTCCTGTATCTCCAAGGTAGGTGTGACAAGGCAGTGGGTTTATGAGGTCGAGCAGGAGTTTACTGAACTAGCTCATGACTGCAGGCCTGGAGGAAATGGTCAGGTGGGGGCAGAAGCACTTGATCTGCCACTTCTTCTCGCCTACAGATGTGGACACTTGTGTGCTCTTCCGTGTGGTCTATGGCCTCCCTGTGAGTGGCAGTTCTGTCCCTTGCAGGCACCTGGAGCTCAGGAGGGGGTGAAAGATGGAACCTAGGTATAAGTAGCCTTGCTTCAAACCTGAGGGAGGAGATATGCTTCCTGTGACCATCCAGATCACATGGGGGGTTGCCTCCCTGTTTTAAAATTTTTAATATTTATTTTTTGGTCTTTTTGAGACAGGGTTTCCCTGTGGCCACAGCTGACCCGGAGCTCGCTATGAAGACCAGGGTGGCCTCCATCTCGGAGATCTGCCAGCCTCTGCCTCCCAAGTGTGGGGATTAAAGGTATATACCACCAGGCCCTGCTTCTGACTCATTTTTAACCTTCAGTGGCCTGACTTCTGGGAAGAAGGGGGGAAATGAGGAATGTGGAAGAACTTGTGGTATGTGCATTTACTGTCTACATTCTCTCTGGAATACAGTGTAGGTGAAGGAAGAGCATGAGGAGTGGGTGGAAGGACTGTGAGCTTGGCACTCATCCTGGATCTTCCTTGTTTTTTCCAATCTCTCTATGGAATGTACCTCTCTCCCAGGCATTAATAGATTATAAGCATGCACTTTATGTGATTTTGCTTGCTTGTCTTTGAGATGGGTTCTTGCTGTGTAGTCCAGGCTAGCCTCAGACTTGAGAGCCTCTTGCCTGGGCCCCCTGATTCCTTGGATCACAGGCAAACATCATTATGCCTGGCTGATTTTATTTAACTTGATTGAGAATTAAAGGCACCTTTTCATGCCAACATGTACAGAATAGATGACTAAATTATTTCAATGAGTGAATATATCATAATGCATTTTATTCTCTAATATTTAATCAATCTCATGTTATCAATAGGACATCTTCTGACCCCCCCCCACTATTGCAGTAGGCCCTTGTCTCTTCCCCCTTGTTTTTTTCTGTAGCATTTAGTACTGTCTGACATACTGCATACTTTTTTTTTTTTTTTACTGACCAACTTCTTTCGATAGAATCCAAGCTCCAAGAAGGTCAGGGATTTTTCTTTTCTTTTTTAGCCACTACCCATTATTTGTTTAGAACAGCTTCTTATATACACCTGATGCTTAAGTGTTGAGTTAGACTTTTGATGTGCTTTTGGGTTCTTTATTTGTAATATTTTGTTTATTATGAACATAGTATGCTGGTATTTTTTTTTTTTTTTTTTTTTGGTCTTTTTTGAGACAGGGTCTCCCTGTAGCCCTAGCTGTCCTGGAACTCACTACATAGAGATCTGCCTGCCTTTGCCTCCTGAGTGCTAGGATTAAAGACGTGTGCCACCACGCCCAGCAGTGTGTGCTGGTATTTAATCTCTGCATACTTGTCCACTATTGCCTTAGGATACAGTCAAAGAAATGGAGTCGCATTAACAATATAAATTTTGAGTGGCACATAGCTATAATCTCAGCACTCAGGGCACAGAAGCAGGAAAATCAGGAGTTCCAGGATAGCCTCTGAATATAGCAAGTTCAAGGTCTTAAGTGTCTTAAACAAACAAACAAGAATGGAAGAATGTAAACTTCAAGCTGGGTATGATGGTATATGCCTCTTACTCTAGCACTTGGGAGGCTGAGGCAGGAGGATCTTGAATTCAGGGTTAGCATGGGCTACGTAGTAAGTTTGAAATCAGCCTGTCTCAAATTAAGCCAGTCTCGGAAAGACAAATATGTCTTCTTCCATATGTGGTTTCTAGATTTTATTTTACTTTTTTTAAAGATTTATTTTATGTGTATGAATGTTTTGCTTACATGTATGTATGTATGAGTACCACATGCATGTCTTGTGCCCACGGAGACCAGAAGATGGTGTCAGATTCCCTGGAACTAGAGTTACAGACAGTTAGTCACCATGTGGATCCTGGGAACCAAGCCTAGTGCTCTTGCACTTTGCAAGAGCAGCAAGTGTCTTAACCACTGAGCCATCTCTCCAGCCTTGGTTTTTAGATTTTATGTAGATATATGAAATGTATGTATATCTCACATGAAAGTAGAATCAAAGCTCTCTAGGGTAGCAAAGGGCACTAATGAGAGTAGGGAAAAGAAATGGGAAGGTACTGGGGGAGAAAGTGCACAGTGTGTAATCTGTACTTGTATGAAAATGTCCTTATGTAACACAGTACCACATACAATGAATATATACAATGACATTTTAAAGAAAAACTATACAGGGTTGCCTACTTCCCCATGGTTCTACAAACACCAAGTCTTGTGTTTCTGTGTGCTTCCCATCTAACAGGTGAGGGACATGGTCTTGTAATACTATAATTCAGAATGTGGCTATGGAGCTAGCCTCTGGTGGCCTGAATTCTAAAAAGACCAAAAAAAAAAAAAAAAAAAAAAAAGATTTTTTTTTTAAGGGGCTGAAGAGATGGTTCAGCAGTTAGAGCCCAGGCTGTTTTTTGCAGAGGGCCTAGGTTCAATTCCCAGCACCCACATGGTGGCTAACAACCATCTGTAACTCCAGCTCCAGGAGATCTGATGCCTTCTGACCTCCTCTAGCATTTATACACATGTAGGCAATACAATCATACACATAAGATAAAAATAATAAAATATAGCCAGACGTGGTGGCATATGCCTTTAATCCCAGCACTTGGGAGGCAGAAGCAGGCGGATCTCTGAGTTCAAGGCCAGCCTGGTCTACATAGTGAGTTCCAGGACAGCTGGGACTACAGGGAGACCCTGTCTCAAAAAGACCGAAAAAAATTTTTTTTAAAGATTTTTCTTGTTTGTTTTTTGAGACATGGTCTCACTACGTAGCCTGGACTGGCTTAGAACTTGCTACATAGACCAGGCTGTCCTCACAGACTTGCTTCTGCTTCTTGAATGCTGGGACTAAAGGCTTGTGTAGTGTGTGTGTGTGTGTGTGTGTGTGTGTGTGTGTGTATGTGTACATATGTACATATGTATGTACATACATGTACTCATACACTGGTGCATGTATGGAGGTCACAGAACAATTTTCAGAGTTGGTTCTCTCTTTCCATACTGGTCCCTGGGTTGGAACTGAGGTCATCAGGCTTGGCAGCAAGAGCCTTTACCTGCTGAGCCATCTCTCCAGCCCTCCATTTCTTTTATTTGGATAGATGTCCTAAGCCTCTTTACTGAAGGAGAAGCAAAAACCAGGGTCCTTTTTGGTTGTTTTGAGATAGTCTCCCTGTGTAGCCCTGGCTGGCTTCAAAGTCAGTCAGTATTGCTACCTCCTCCTGTCTAGTGCTGGGGTTAGCAGCATGTGCCACTGTGCCCAGCCTGAGCAGGAGCCTTTAATGTTCCCACCTCTCCTTGAACAGCACATCCTCATAGATAGCAAATCTCTGTCTCAGAGAATGGATTTAATGTTCAGATATGGCCAAGGGTGTTTTAGTTGGTGAGCTGTGCGTGAAGCTGTGCAGTGTGACTGAAGTGATGAGACTGCTATCCTCTGCTGCAGTCATAGTGGCTCTGCAGACTCTTGGGATCCTCATAAAGAATTTTTCTGAAGGGGTCATCAGTCATTTTAAATAATACTGTTTTGTTTATAAACAAATGACAGGCTCAGGATATAGCAGTAGAGCATTTGCCTAGCATGCTCAAGGCCCTGGGCTTGATTCTAATACCACAAAAATAAAACAATCAAATGACTGTAGCAGTTATTTTCTCACTCAATAGCCTAGGCATACTGTTAGAATATTGGTAAAGGGATATTGAATAATAATAAATCTATTGCACTCTAGCCCATGCAGGTTCTTGCCTGGACTTAAGATGGAAGAGTCAGGTGTAGTGTAATCAGAAGGCTGAAGCAGGAGGAGCAAGTGTTCGAAGCTAGCCTGGGCTACATATCAAGACCCTGTCTCTGTTTGCTGCTGCTGGCCAGAAACAATGCAGGAAACCTGACCTCGTGTGTGTGTGTGTGTGTGTGTGTGTGTGTGTGTGTGTGTATAGGAAAGATCCTAAGCACCACACATGGATAAATCCCTCTTGATGAGGTGTGTGTGTGTGTGTGTGTGTGTGTGTGTGTGTGTGTGTGT
>NW_008359530.1:936058-944813 GCF_000622305.1 Nannospalax galili
GGTCCTAAGCACCACACATGGATAAATCCCTCTTGATGAGGAGGTGTTCTGCTCTGGGTTAAGTAATAAGATTTTTGTGGATGCAATTAAGAGAAATCCTGTGGCAAATCCTAATCCAGTTATTTATAGTGTCCTATGAAATAGATCACCATGTGGTGATATAGGCAGGGATTGGGTTCTTTATGCTGCCATGTGCTAAAGAAAGGTTCTGGAATTCCAAAGACAGCTGCTCATCACCAGGAACAAACAGAGCAGAGAAGAACTCTTCCCTTGCCTCTGGAGTGTGGCCTTGCTGACACCTGATTATAGTTTGTGATCTCTAGGGTATGAGATCAATTTCTGCTGTTTTATGCCTGGCAGCTTGTTAAAGTAGCCCTAGAGACTATTGCACACTCTATTACCTCTACATTCAGTTAAAAGAAACTAAGGCCCAATACTGGAGATCTTTATGGCCACTGTCCTGTTGGCTTCCAGCTCTGGCTCCTGCTCTTTGCTGTTGGCTGCTGCTGGACCTTTACCATTAGCTCTGAGCTATTGAAATGGCACAACATGGGTGTACGTACATACAAGCAGGCAATACACTCATACACATAAAAATTGTTTAAAGACCAGGCATGGTGGCACATAACCTTTAATCCCACCACTCAGGAGGCAGAGTCAGGCAGATCTCTGTGACTTCAAGGCCAGCCTGGTCTACATAGTGAGTTTCAGGCTAGTTGGGGGTACAGGAAGGCCCTGTCTTAAAAAGACCGAGAAATAATTGTTTTAAAAAATGTTGGACAACATCCTAGGAAAAAAGCACTGCAGTGACTTCCTATGGGCTGACTAGAGCAAGAGGGACAGCTAAGCCTCCCAGGTTCTACTCCAGACCTGTTGCTGATTCGAGGTGTAAATCAGCAGTTCTATGACTCTTGACTGTTATCTCCAGAGTCACAGAAACTTTGCTTGCAGAGAAAGAGGTGACACTCAGGTCTTTATTCTCTAGCAGAGCCTTATTAAACATCCTTTCTGTCTTTTGAATGTTCATACTCCTTTTTAATTTTTATTTCTGTTGTTTATTTTGAGAGAGGGTCTTGTGTAATCCATCCAGCCTGACCTTGAACTTGCTGTGTAGCAGAGGATGATCTTGAATTTCTGATCCTTCTGCTTCCACCGCCTCAGTGCTGGTATTATAGTCTTATGCTACTGTGCTCTGTTTATGCATTGCTGGGGATTGAACCCAGAGCTTTATGTGTGCCAGGTAAGCACTCTACTGACTGAGATACATCCTCAGTTCTCTTCCTTTTTAAAATACTAAAACTCCTTCAGAGAGTTAATATAGGAATCACAGTATTATTTATATTGTCCTTGAACTCAGTTCAACAGACCTACTTTCCCTTGAACAGTATAGATTAGTTGACTCTTGTAAGGGATGGGAAGGAACTTTGATGGGGGTTTATGAAGGGAAGAGAATGCTAGGCATCATGTCATACCCCTTTAATTCCAGCACTCAGGAGGCAGAAGCAAGAAGATCTCTGTGAGTTTGAGACCAGCCTCATCTACATAGTGAGTTCCAGGTCATCTGGGGTTATACAGTGAGACCCTGTCTCAAAAAACAAAAATCCAAAAACTAGAAAAAGAAGTTTGTGGGGCATACACCTTGGCTTAGATGCAGAGAGTAGTAGAGGTAACAAGTCCCTTTGTATCCTATCCTATCACATAGGTGACTCCCGCAAGCTGTCTGCTGTACTAGCCCAGGGCAAGAACCCCAGGACTAATGAGCTAGATGAGAAGAACAGAAGCTCACGCCCTTGACAGCCTAGCATGTGCTCATAGGTTTGCTATATTATTGAATTATAATACAATCCATAAAGTGGCCTGTTGTTTTGCACACAGGCAAGATGGAAACAAAAGGAATTAGTAACTTGCTCAAGGTTACAACTAATAAAAGGCTAAACTAGGATTTATTTCTTCTCAGGTCTTGGTCAACTCCAGAGACTGTTGCTTTTCAGATCTTTTCTGTGTCTGGTGAGGTTAAGCAAAGGAGGATGGGAAGGTGCTCACAGTTTTGCTCTTAGTGACCTGTTTAACCAAAGCATCCTGGGTTTCTTTGATTTTTTTTTTGAGACAGGGTCTCCCTATAGCCTCAGCTGGCCTGGAACTCACTAGACCAGGTTAGCACACTGCCTCCTTGAGTGCTGGGATTAAAGGTATGTGTCACCATGCCTGACAGAGCATCCTGTTTTGAGAAGACCAGTTTCTATGTAGAGAGGCTCCAGCAACTTATGTGGGAGGGCTACCAGTTGGCTGTATCTGAGAATAGAAAAGCCTTTGTGCTTTACCTCTGGGTTGTCAGTGTAACCCACAAGTGTTGAAATACCATGGCTGACTGCTTTATGGCTTAGTGACTGTGTCTTGTTCTCCACATGGAATCTGATGTGTTCCAGTGAGTAAGCCGTGATGCAGCAGAGGAGAGGGTGTGGCATGCACACTGCCTATGCAGAGCCGGTGACACCTGTTATGTGACTGTTATAGTGATCTGTTACTGAGTAAACAAGGCTGGCTCTCTCTTGCCTTCCAAGAAGACCAGATGGCAGAGCGCTGGCACAGGTCCAAGCGATCCTCACCCTAGGCTAGCAGAGAGACAGCTAGAGGGTGCCAGGTGATAGGATAAAAAGAGGGTCCTGCTCCTCAAAGACTGCCCAGCCATTTGCTAGTGCTTAGAATTCCACAACTAAAATCTCTCTTGATTTAAATTTTATGTATGGCAGAAGGAGTGGGAGGTATTAGGGATTGAACCTACAGCCTCAGATGTGCTGACCAAGCACTCTACCATTGAGTTATACCCCAAACCCTATTTTATGCATCACTTTTGTTTGTTTTTTGAGACAGGGTTTCCCTGTAGCCCCAGCTAACCTGGAGCTGGCTATGTAGACCAGGCTGGCCTATATCTCACAGAGATCCTTCCACCTCTGCCTCCTGAGTGTTGGGATCAAAGGTATACACCACCATGCTGTATGCCTAAGCCCTATTTTAAATCTTTGAGACTCAATTTAAAATGAAAGCTGAGGGTGTAGCTCAGCAATCGGACAAGTACTTACCATGTTCCAAGCCCTGAGTTCTGTCTTCAGCACTGTAAAGGAGGGAGGGAATGAGGGGGAAGGAGAGACAGGGTGGGGAGGAGGGGGTCTGCAGGCACATATTCTCCAGGAAGGGATCTGATCTAACTGTATCTTGGTCATGGAAGTGGGAATGAGTTTATGAGATTGATTTTGGAGAACTAGACTAAAGAGGGGATAAGAGTGGGGAGGGTGCTGCACCTTGGTTGTAGGGAAAGGAAAGAGATACCAGTGAGTTTGAAGTAAAGGTTCTGCAAAGAGAAGCTGGGTCCCTGAAGGACAAGCTGGGTCCCTAAAGGAGCACTTTTATTTTCTGCAGTTTTGTGTATAAAAGAAAAGGCTAGGGATGCTGAGGATGAAGCCTCTTGACCCAAAGAGTGAGTTCAGGGTAAGGAAATTTCCCACAGGGTACTGGGATATAGGTGATCTGGAGGGTTGCTGATGGCCCGACTATACCCAGGAGTGCACAACCTCTGGGTCTGTGGTTTGCTGTGATGTCCTCAGACTGTCATAGATCATAGGAAGCAGGAGGCTCAGCTTCCCAGAAATGATGCAAAATAGTGGTGCAAAAGAGGCCCAGCAACAGCAAGGGCAAGGCTCTTCCTCAATGCTGCTGGCCACAGACAGCTTCTGGTCTCCATTTCCCAATGAGCTGTGCTGAGAGACCGGCTTTTCCGGAAAACAAATGAGCACGTGAGAAGCAACCACAGGCACTTGACATGTCGACACACAGACATAGCCACTTGTCCACTGACTAGAGCTTCCACAACAGTCCCTGGGGTTCAGACCTGAATTCAGCCTGCCCTCCTCCAGAGAGCCTTTTCAGTGCTCAGTCTGCCTTGATGGCCTAGAGTCTCTAGGCTCTTCTCCCCCAGGGAAACTTGGGCAGGGTCAGCTCAGTTCTCAGGTCTCAGGTCTCTGCCTGCCTTTAGCACACATCATCTTCTTTGGGATCCAGACTTTGACTTCATTCAGGACTCTTAGGTTCTAACTCATTACTTTTGGTATGTTACCCTAGGGGGCAACCCTAGGAATGACCTCTAACTCCTGCCCCCCAAAGTTTGACAAGATCTGAACTTTCTTTAACAGAACAGTATGACTCTGTGTAGGTCTCTGGACATACACAAGTCCCCTTCAAGTTCTCTCAACCTATTGTACCTTTTACAGTAGTGGTCCTGTCCAATCTGGACTCCTTACTCTTGCCCAACAGGAGGAGCTGTGGTTTTTGCTTTTGTGGGCCAGCATTCAGGGGGTAGAAAGCCCTACTTGGTCTGCTGTTGTGTTACCCTCTGCCTGTTGCTTTTTGGGCTAACTGGATGTCACACTGGTCTGTCTGTTCTTTTGGAACAAGGCTCATGGCCTAGCTTGTCTTTTTTTTGAGATAGGGTGTCACTATCTCACTCTAGCTGTCTTGGAACTCACTATATAGACCAATTTGGCCTTGAACTCACAGAGCTCTTCCTGCTTCTGCCTCCTAAGTGTTGGGATTAATTTCATACCAACTCTACAGGTGTCCTGGCCTGAGGAGTTAGTAAGCTTTGTAAAAACCCAAAAGGGAAGCAGAGAAGGCTTTTCCAAACTATTTTTTCCTGAAGGTACAGTTATTAAAATCTCACAGAACATGTTATTGGTAGAACACAGTTCTGGAAAGTTTGAGGCTTTATCCCAAAAGAATGGACCGCAGAATGAGTCATCTTAAGTGATGGCAATGTAACAGGTCTTCAGAGAAACTCAGGGGTGGGAGTCAGGATTTGGTCATAATGCTCCCTGCCAAGTCTACTTGAGGTAGCTCTGAGCCGGAGTGGAGCTCTGGAGATCTACATTTTCTCCCATTTGAAACATAAAAATGGTAGCTGGGACAACACAATGAGGTGGCCCTAGGTGTCACCAGCTCTTGCATGTAAGGAGCAAAGGGTTTTTTGTGCTTCTTTCCCTGAGTCTGACCTCTTAGGAATTTTGTTCTGTGCTCTGAGCAGCCCTTCCTTCTCCTTTGGGACTGTTTATCTCAACAGCAGTGTTGAGACTCATTGGCTCAGGATTTCACTGCACATGGTCATTAGTGCCAAGTGGGGCTCATTTTATGGAACCGATGTTATGAAATTTCCACTTTCTCTATTAAATTCCCTTGTCTATATTGTCTATAGCTTCTCCTCGGTCCTTGGAGAGAAGCCAGTGACTTGTGGGCAGGGCCACTTAAATCTGCAAGATAGATGAGCAAGTGTCAATAACACTAGCATAGCTAGTAAGCAGAAGAAACTAGTCATAACCTCTGCATTCTGGATGCAACCAGGATTGCTAGAAGAGGACCACAGAAGCAGAGAACAATCTCTAGGACCCCTTATTAAGAAACTACTAGGTCCTGTTGAGTCCCTGATGTGTCTGTACTGTCATGAGTGATGTCATTGGTTGGCCAAGTTGTATTTAGATATTTGACTGTGCTATTCAAAAAGCAAACTAGATGGAAAAGCTCTGCTTTGGCCCTGTCCTAGGAATGGCATGCTTTGGAAGGCAGCTTTGCTTACCACTGTCCCACCAGCCTTAGAATGATGCTTTTTTGTTTTTTCCCTTTACATTTTCATGTTTGTGTGTGCATTGTGCATGTGTGTGGGTGCATGTGTTTGGATTGATGTTGATATTGCCAGAAGTTGATGTTGGGAATCATCCTCAATATCTCTTCTACCTTATTCAGTGAGGTAGGGTCTCTGAGTGAACCCAGAGCTTGAAGATATGGCTAGTGTTACTAGCTAGCTTGCTCTGGGGAATCCTTAGTTTCCACCTTCTGAGATTGGAAGTGAGCTGCCATGCCCACTTGGGGGTCTGGACTGCAGTCCTCACACTTGCATGGCAAGTGCTTTAACCACTGACCTGGGCAGAGGAGATGGTTTTGGGTCTTGGTCTACCGGGGCCTTGGTCTATCATGTATGTCCATTTGATCACTTCTTCTGACAGACCATTGTTTTCTTAATTTTATTTATGTATATTATTGTATTGTCTGCATGTGTAAAAGTACACCTGTGTTGTGCAGTGCCCCTTGGAGGTCAAAACAGGGCATCGGATCCCTTGGAACTGGAGTTATGGATGGTTGTTAGCCGCCATGTGAGTGCTGGGAATTGAACCTGGGTCCTCTGCAAGAGAAGCCAGTGCTCTTGATCACCAAGCCATCTTTCCAACCCCTTCTTTTAGTTTTTGTGAGAGGCAGTCTTGCTGTGTTTCCAGACTGGCCTCAAACTCAGTATCTTCCTACTTCAGTTTCCCAAGTAGTTGGGATTAAAGACATGTGCCACTGTGTCCAGTACAAGACCATGCCTCCCTATAGGGTCTCCTATCGCCCAGGTTGGCCTTGAACTTGCCATGAAGAAGAGGACCCTGAACTTATGATCTACTTGCCTTGTGCTGGGGTGACAGGCATGTGCCTCCACAGCTAGTTTTAATGTGGTGCTAGGGACTGAACCCACAGTTTTGTGCATGCTAGGCACATTCTCTAACAACTAAGCTACCATCAAGTCCAAGACCATGTCTTTTTTAAAAAATACATTTATTTTCATAGCTGGGCGTGGTGGCTTATGCCTTTAATCCCAGCACTTGGGAGGCAGAGGCAGGCAGATCTCTGTGAGTTCAAGGCCAGCCTGGTCTACATAGTGAGTTCCAGGACAGCTGGAGCTACAGGGAGACCCTGTCTCAAAAAGACAAAAAAAAATTAATTTTTATTTTTAATTATGTGTATGTTTAGGGGTCAGTATTGGGATATGTGCATATGAGTGTCAATGTCTGAGGAGGCCAGGCCAGAAGATTGTGTCAGATTCCCTGAAGTTGAAGTTGCAGGCGGTTGTGAGTCAACCGATGTGGGTGTTGGAAAGTGAACTCAGGTCCTTTGTAAGAGCTCTTAACTGCTGAACCATCTTTCTAGCCCCCTACCAGAATTTTTTTAAATTAATTTTTGTGCTTAATCGAAGTCAGAGGATAGCTTTCTAGAGTTGGTTCTTTCCTTCCACTATGTGCCTCCCAGGGATTGAACTTGGGTGGTCAGGCTTGGAAGTAAGTGCCTTTACCCACAGGCTGTCTTGCCAGCCCTCCCACCAGAAATTTAATAGCTTCTAGGTATAATGTATTTAGAATGTGGTTCTTTTCTTTCTTCTTCTTCTTTTAGAGGACTGCAAGGAATCTGTGGATGAATTCTGTAGCAAACTTAACAGAAAACAACATAAAATCAAGTACCAGTAAAGGTTAAGCTACAGTTTGAACAGTATATAAAGTAGAAGTTGTAGAAAGAAAGGCTTCAGGAGCTAAAACATCATAGGAAAGGTGACTAAGGCCACTTAGGTAGAGCAGGGGCTGAAGACTCCTCTGGGTATGTGCAGCATAGAGACGTGACAGGAGGTATGTCCTCAGCTTGCTTCTTGTGCAGAGTACTCGACACCTCCTCTGGTGCCTGCTTCTGAAAGGCTATTGAACTGCACTGTTTGATTTCCTTTTAAAAACTCCTTAGTACAAATTGAGTATTCTTGCCAACCACCACAGTTAACTAGGATCACTGGTTTTTACATTTTAGCTCAGGGCTGGAGAGATGGCTCAGCAGTTAAGAGCACTGGCTGCTCTTGAAGAGAACTTGGGTTTGGTTCTCAGCACCCATATGACAGCTAACAACTCCAGTTCCAGGGGCTCTGATGCCCTCTTTTAGCCTCTGCAGATATTGCACACATGTGGTACATACATGCAGGCAAAACACTCATACACATAAAATAAGAATAAATAACTTTGAGCTCAAAGTGTCATTCTACAATTTATAGAAAGCCCAATTCCTTTCTCCAGATTTCTTGCAGAGGACACAGGTTTGATTACCAGCACCCACATGTCAGCTAACAGCCATTAGTAACTCCAGTTCCAGGAGAGTCCAACACCCTCTTCTGACTTCCATGGGCATTGGACAATATGGGTGCACTTACATATATGCAGGAAATACACTCATACACATAAAATGAAAATAATAAATAAAATATTGAAAAAAAATCGGGCTGACTCAGTGGTTAAGAGCACTGGCTGCTCTTGCAGAGGACCCAGGTTTGATTCCCAGCATCCACATGGCAGCTAACAACTGTCCATAACTCCAGTTCCAGGGTATCCAATGCCCTCTTCTGACCTCTGCAGGCATTGCATGACATGAGTGCACTTGCACACATGCAGGCAGTATACCTATACACATAAAATAAAAATAAATGAAATGTTAAAAGAAGAAAAAAAGAATCACTGAATTGGTCATGTTGGCATACACCTATAATCTCAGCACTCAAGAGATTGGGGCAAGAGGAGCGTGAATTTGAGGCCAGCTTGGGTTACACAGTGAGGCTCTGTTTAAAAAAATTCTGGGAGCTGGGAATGGTGGTACATGATTTAATAAATCCCAGCACTTGGGAGGCAGAGGCAAGCAGAGTTCCAGGCCAGCAGGGAGCTGGGGCTACAGGGAGAACCTGCCTAAAAACAATAACAACAACAACAACAAACCTGTTACCAAATGAATTCTAGATAACTGAGAGATTTTTAATATAAAATCCAATAAAGCTGGGTGTGGTAGCTCACACCTGTGATCCTAGCATTTAAGAGGCTGAGGCAGGCACTTTTGAAAGAGATGTATCTTTGCTCTGGAAACTGTTATTGAGTAT
>NW_008359530.1:944840-985432 GCF_000622305.1 Nannospalax galili
TGGAATCAGTGGATGGTTCATTGCCATCTCAAACTAAAATCCAGAGACGTTCATGGCAATAATTATTTAAGCCACTATAAATAACTAGGAGCCAGAGTGGGGATAGAAATCATATTTTGCTCTCTTCACAAAGCAGCTGAAGAATATTATCGTGCGATTTCAATAAGAGTAACACCACGCTGATAACAGACTCTATTCAAAATTGAATAAAGCGTTACTCTCTTAAAAAAAAAAAAAGTGAAGGGTTGTTTTTCTGGTGTTTTGAGACTCGGTCTCCCTGTAGTCCCAGCTGGCCTGGAATTCACTATGTAGACCAGTCTGGCCTTGAACTCACAGAGATCCACCAGTCTCTGCCTCCTGAATACTAAGATTAAAGGCATGGGTCACCATACCTGGCATAAAAGTGAAGAATTTTTAATGTACTTGATAAGCATATCATATATATCAATATATTTGAACTTTGTTTTTGAGCAGAGTCTTACTATGTTGCCCAAGTTGACTCTGAACTCCTGGATGCAGGTAATCCTCCTACCTCAGCTTCTGAGTATCTGGGACTATAGACATGTACTATCCACCTGCCTTTAATCCCAGCACTTGGGAGTCAGAGGCAGGCGGATCTCTGTGAGTTCAAGGCCAGCCTGGTCCACATAGTGAGTTCCAGGACAGCTGGGGCCCACATGGTAGGAGGAGAGAACTGATTCTGCAGTTGTCCTTGACGAGCATACACCCAACCTCCTTATGTGCACGTGTACACACACACACACCCAAAAACACAAAACAAAAAAGGCTGAGGCAGGAAGACTTCCCTGAGTTCAGTGATAGCTTGGGTTACATAATGAGTTCCAGGACAACCTGAGCTATAAAGTGAGACCTTGTCTTAAAAAACAAAGCAAAACCAGGGACTGGAGAGATGGCTCAGCAGTTAAAAGCACTGGCTGCTCTTGCCAGGGACCCAGGTTCAGTTCCCAGCACTCACATGGTGGTAACAACCATAACTCCAGTTTCAAGGGATCCGACGTCCTCTTCTGGTTTCCACAGGCATTGCACCTATGTGGCATAGTTATGAAACACTCATAAAAAGTTTTTTTAAAAAGAAAAACAAGGGCTGGGCATGGTGGTGCACACCTTTAATCCCAGCACTTGGGAGGCAGAGGCAGGAGGATCTCTGTGAGTTCAAGGCCAGCCTGGTCTACACAGTAAGTTACAGGACAGCTGGGGCTACAGAGAGACCCTGTCTCAAAAAGACCAAAAAAAAGAAAAACAAATGTGGTAGAAGATAATTAGATTTCTAAGAACATTTTTCTAACATGTACAAATCAGTAGGAAAAAGTCAGCTTCACTGAAGAAAACATGCCAGAGTCACAGAATACATACAAATGGCCAAGGAAGTATATAGGAAACACCATATTTTAACCATTAGATAAGAAATAGTGTGGAAAAAGGATTTGGGATATAGCTCAGTGGTAGCATTAACATGTGAGGCCTTGGGTTCGGTCCTTAGCACCACAAAAGAAGAAAACATTGTTAACGAGAACTGGAGGGGCAGGAGCCCATGCTTATGAATACAACTTCTCTGAAGTTCAGTTTGACAGTGCCTATCAACGTTTAAAGTGCACATGCCTTTAGACCATGTATTCTTTTTTTTTAAATGTTGTATTTATTTTTGTTTTATGTGTTTGAGTGTTTCTCTGTGGGTGCTAGGAACTGAACAGCCAGTACTGAGCAGCCAGTACTCTTAACCACTGAACCATCTCTCCAGGCCTATAGACCATCTGTTTTATTTTTAGGTATGTATTCCAAGGGCAAGTTTACACACACACACACACACACACAAAGATATTGTACAGAGTTTAGAAAACAAAATGACTGCTGGGGATACCCTGTCCCAAAAAGATGAAAAAAAAAATGACCATAAATGGCCAAATAAATCATGACCACACATTGATAAATGGAGTTGATCTATATGTACATGGAGGGATCATTGTAATATACACATAAAATATATAGCATATGAACCTCTTTCTCTTGAAATAAATATAGCTATAGTTGTATATACATTTTAAGAATCAGGACTGGCAAGAGAACTCAGTGAATTAAAGCAGTTGTTATGCAAGCCTAATGATGTAGGTTTGATCTCCAGAACCCGCAGTGGAAGAAGAGAACTGAGGCCTAGTAGTTGTCTTCTGACCTCTACATATGTACCATGGCCCACACTCACCTGAACTTACTCACCTGAACTTAAAAACACACACTAATAATAATGAAATTGGGAATAAAAAATTTAAAAAAAAATTGCACAACACACAAATTTTCTGATTTGGAAAAAAATAAAAGCTACTGAAAAGTGAATTCTGGTTGGGTCTAGTAGCACATGCTGGTAATCCCAGCACTTGAGAGGTAGAGATGAGTATCAGAAGTTTGAGGCCAGCTTGGGCTACAATGAGACCCTATCTTGAAAAATCTAAAAAATAGGATTCTGACTTGAGAGTGGGCTGATACAAATTACTTTACTCCATGGGTGAAGTAATGAAGAGTCATCACAGGCTCTTGAGCAGATGGTGGTGATAAAAGCAGGGACCAGTGTGGTGTGTGAATGAATGAGGGAGAAAATGAGCTGTAGTATCCGCACAGGCCTGAAATATTAAGGTGTCTACTAGACTGAGCTGGGCTGTGGGATTATGAGGTAAGGATCAGTCCAGAGACAGTACCTGGAAGAAACCATTGATTGAATAGTCTGACAAGCAGGAAGAAGAGAAAGAACAAAGGGTTCACAGGCCATAGTAATACCCTGTTGTGTGTCCATCTGTGAAATGGAAGTTACCCAGCATGATAGTAATGGGGATGATGGAAAGGAGAGTACTCTTCTAGAGGGAGATGAACTTTAAGGGCTAAGGGCCACATCCAATAGGAAATGCCCTGTAGGTTCTAGATTTCCATTGAGAGAAGTTACTCTAAAGTAGAAGCACTTCTTATGAAAACTGGTAGCTTTGGCAGGCTGGAGAGAGGTTGGTATCTTGGGTCGCCTTTCCTGCTGTAGGTCCTGAATGATGCTGAGGAGGAGTGTGGCACCGTGTCACTTAGAACCTATGAAGGGGGGAACCTGTGGAGAGGGCACAAGTCACTTTACCATTTACAGAGCCCTACTGTGTGCAGGAATGTGACAGAAAGAAGCCTATGTGCTTTTTCCATTATCCCTTTTTCTTTTTATATGAGCTCAAGCTCAGAAATAGAATGTGGGTAGCTATTGTGGTGGCTCATGCCTATAATCTGAGCACATAGGAGGCTTAGGCAGGAGGATTGCTAGAAATTCTAGGGTCCATAGTGAGACCCTGTCTTAAAAAACAACAAACAAAAGTAGACTTAGGACAGAAACTGTATTTAACCTCAAATTCTCTTGCCCATGTTTTTCCTCCCTGTTTGTTGAGGTGAACTTTCCATGGAGAGAGACTAAAGCAGAGCTGCATCCTGGAGCTGGGGGCAGACAAGAGGCAGTAGGGGCAAGGGTCGTCATGTTTGTCACTGGTCCTGTTAGACGTTCCCCTAAACCAGAGTGTTGGCTGTTTCCTTGACTTCAGGTGGGGGAAAAAATGTCCTAACCTGCCCATAAATAGCTGGGAAGTGTTTGGAAGTCAGGCTGCTTGATATGATTGGAGCAGTTAGTTGCGGCTTAGTGGCTTATTCCAGTTTATTCTGGCTTCATTCCCTTGAAAGCAATACAGTAAAAGTGTGTTGACTTAGACCAGTGAGGAAAAGGCTCATCTGAATTCAAGGAAAAACAAAACTTGTGTGAAGTCATTAGATTTGTTTATTTTTGGAATCCCATGGTTTCTCCACTTGTGTATTAACTAGCTAATAGAGATCCCAAGAAAATCTGCTCTAATGAGAAAATCAGGTTTCTTAAGTCACTTCCATTATTTAAGCTGAACACAGGAGACAGTTACATACTTTCAGGAGTTCTGAACTCATGGACTCGACTTTAAGTAGGTTTTCCTGCAGTCACCAGACTAGTGTCTCAGCAGCATCAGGCTTCCCTGCAGCCAGGTTCTCCTGCTTATTGGCAGTGGGAAATGAAGATGGAAGGAGTGAGTGTGCTAGTGAGGCACAGAGGGAGTCCTCCTGAGGCACATGGAGCTGTGGGGAAGCACTCCCACACTGTCCTCTGCAGCTCTGAGGGTTGTTTCAAAGCAAGTTTCACTAAGATTTCCTAGTGGAGGAAGAAAAAGGAGGCCCCATGGAAGAGTGTTCTGTGAGCCAGTGACTCCTCTGGCATTTCCAAATTGGTTCACTGGTGCCATTGGCCCTCCCTCAGCAGAAGAACTTGCCTTCTGGAAGATCAGGCTGCTGAGAATCATTGGAGCAAATAAGGAGGCATGTGGGAATTGGATTTCCCACTGGCAACCTGTATTTCAAACCCAAGGTGGTCAGCTGTTCACAGGCCCTCTGCAGGGGACTCTACCACTCTTCCTCCTGATTGCCTGATACTAAATCATGCTCACCCTGTCTGGCTCTGCTTTCTGGATGTGTGGCAGTAGTGATTTTTAGCCCGCCTGGAAATTACACCCTCTACCAATGTGTAAAGCAAACTTGGGAGGTACTGGGGCCTGTCACCTGGCCCTGCCCTGTGTTTTCTGGCATGCATTCCTGGCTACCTTTTTACACTTGCTATACTTCCTCCAAGCCCATAATTCTGCCTGGGTGAGAATCATACACTAGCCTTTTCCAGGGGACTGTGGGGGCAGGAGTGTCAGTACCGTGGAAGATGTTCCTATAGTTTTGGGGGGTATTTGGGCCACAGAGTGTGTGCACAACACAGAAGGATTGGGTTTACCACTACTTTTCCTTTGCTTCCCCCTTTTTCCTTTTTTTTCTTTTGAGACAGGGTCTTCCTGTAGCCCCAGTTGGCCTGGAACTCACTATGTAGACCAGGCTGTCCTCATTCTCATGGAGCTCCACCTACCTTTCACTCCCAAATGCTGGGATTAAAGGCATGTACCACCATGCCCTGAACCCTTTTGTTTTTTAAGACAGGAGCTCATCATGTAGCCCAGACTGGCCTAGAATTTGCTGTGTAGCCTAGGCTGGTTTTAAATTCATGCTCTTCTAGCCTCAGTCCCTTAAGAGATGGTATTACATACCTGGTTACCCACTGTGCTGCTTTAAAAGCTTTCAACCTGCTTTGGAAAATCAAATTTGATTTTCTTTCTTTCTTTTTTTCTTTTTCTTTTCTTTTTTTTTTTTTTTTTTTGGTCTTTTTGAGACAGGGTCTCCCTGTAGCCCCAGCTGTCCTGGAACTCACTGTGTAGACCTTGCTGGCTTTGAACTCACAGAGATCCGCCTGCCTCTGCCTCCCGAGTGCTGGGATTAAAGGCGTGCACCACCAAGCCCAGCTCAAATCTGATTTTCAAATGTTAAGTAATATGCAATTATTCACAGGTTGTTAGCATCATGAAAAAAAGCTTTTGAGATTTCCCAGGCAACCTTGTTTCAGAAATGAGTAAACGAGGATTAAGAGTACTTGTTACTCTTAGAGAGGACCTGAGTTCAGTTCCCAGCACCCATGTGGGGTGGCTCACAACCACCTGTAACTCCCAGCTCCAGGGGATTCAATGCCCTTTTCTGGTCTTGTTGGGTACCTGCATGCACATCACAGAAACACATAAATAAAAATAACCTTTTTTTTTTTTTTTTTCTAAATGAGCAAACCTAGTGAGATGGGTAGAACAAAGCTCTATTGAGGAGCCAACACTCAGGTTATGGAAGGAATCAAAACCTCCCAGGGTATGTTCTTGGTGAAGGAAGTGGGAAATGCCCTCTGCCCAAGGAGTATCTGCTCACATCCTCCAGACTAGGTGATTCCTGCCTCATTCACTTAATTTGGTAATCCAGATTGATCTCAAAAGGAAATAGTTTGTGAGAAAAATCTCAGTATTGGAGACTTACAAGTATATATAAATGAATAGAAGTCTAAATTATAGCATGCAAATGAATGAAGTTTTATTATATTTTCCCATGTGTGTGTGTGTCTGTAGTCTGTAAGACAACCTCAGGTATGCTTCCCAAGTCACCGCCCACCTTTTAAAAGAAAGATTTTATTTCCACTTATGTGTACATGTATGTGTCTGTGTGAGTATCTACAAGTGCCTGTAGAGACCAGAATAGGGTGTCAAATGTCCTGAAACTAGAGTTTTAAAAGAAAGATTTTATTTCCACTTATGTGTATATGTGTGTGTCTGTGTGCATATCTGCAAGTGCCTGTAGAGACCAGAATAGGGTGTCAAATGTCCTGAAGCTAGAGTTCCAGATGATTGTGAGGTGCCTGATGTGGGTGCTGAGAACTGAACTCGGGTCTTCAGGAAGAACAGCAAGCACTCTTAAACTGCTGAATCATCTCTCCAACCCCACCTTGTTTTTTGAGACAGGGTATCAGTCACCTGAAGCTCACCAGTAGGCTAGATTGGCTGGCCAGCCAGTGAGCACCAGGGATGTCTGTAAGCACCACCGTGTCCAGCTTTTGACACTGGTGCTTGGGATTTAAACTCAGGTTCTCATGCTTGTGTAGCAAACACTTTACACTGAACGTATCCCCAGCCTCAATTTTATTAGATTGAATATGTAAGGAAAACAAATATTAAGTAGCAGAATATCAGTGAAGTTTACGGGGCCAGGAAGGTTGAATTATAATAAAAATGATCCTTTCTATAGTAGGAACTTATAAAGTCTGTTAATTTATCAGGTTTGTTTTTTAACTACAGAGAGTTCTCTGATAACATTTAAACTGAATCTTTTTTTGAGGAATTTATGTTCAGTGCATAAATAATTTTAATTATAAAGTGACAGCATGACAGATACAGACTAATGCTGTAGAAATTCAGAGGAAGGAAAGATTGCTTCTAACTTGTGGATCTAGAGAATTAGGTTAGTTTTGTTTTGCTGGTGAGATGGCTCAGTAGGTAAAGTGTGTGCCCTGCAAGCATGAATTGTAATCTTCAGAACTCATGTCAGAAACTGGGTGTAGTAGCTCATATCTGTCATCCCAATACTCCTGCAGTGAAATGGGAGATGAAGACAGGAGAATCCCTGGAAGCTTACAGGCCAGCTAACCTGTACATGGGCACATGCAGCTTAACAGCAAACAACAAATAGACCCTGTCTCAAAGTAGAGGGCCAGGAGCAACATCTGAGATTGTCATCTGACCTCTACATGTAACTACCTCCCATGCACATTCATATCCATTCATTTTCTCTCTCTTTCTCTCTTTGTCTCTCTCTCTCTTTCTCGAGAATTAGGTAAGTTTTGTGAAAATAGGTTTGTCTTAAAGACCTATTTATTTATTGTTTTTTGAGGCAAGGTGTTACTATGCAGCCCTGGCCCACCTGATACTGTGTATCCCAGACCTGCCTGAAAACTTACAGCAGTCCCCCTGTCTTATCCTGCCAAGGGATTGCAGGGTGAGCTACCATGTCCATTTGAGACACAAGTACACTAAAGTATAGCTGGCTTGGAAACCACTATGTAGCCAAGCTGGCCTCAAACTGGTAACACTCCTCCTGCTGGCTACACCTGGCTACAGAAAACTATAAACAGTCTTGCTTACTCTGGTCAGAGGTGAGGCTGCTACAAAGGAAATATATTGTCATTTATGTTATTAAAACTCTGAGTTAGTAATAGAGTGTGTTTTCATTCTCTGTGCTGCTTTAGTAATTGCTAAAGCAATTTCCCAAAGAGCAGAATCCTTACTGAGTAACAGAAATTTGCTCTAACTGGGTAGTGCTCTCCTGTTAGCAGATGGGAGGTGGGTACAACCTAGTTGGGAGGCTGCTGGCTAAAGAAGCTTGTCTGTGATGTGAGGAGACTTAGTAAAAGGATGACACATGGGGTAGAGAGGAGTAGTCATATGTTTCTGGAGACCCCATCATGTCCCAGTGCTGTGAAGAAAGCTTGTAGCAAGAGAGAAGTTGAAGATGGAAAAGAAGCAAAGATTATTGAACAAGGCTCCTGGGGAAGAAGTGATATTCTTTCCTGAGTATTGAAACTGAATAGCCAGCCACACAGGTTTTAGCATCTTCACCTCTGCTCCCACTTACTGCTTTCCCACTTTGGCTGCACACTGCTGAGCACTTTTAACTTTCACTTTGTAGGGGCCACGGGTGTAATGAGGCACAGTGATTTAGTGTGTTGGACTTTCTTGTTCACTGTGACAGAATACCTGACATGAACAATTTAAAGGTAGGTGGATTTATTTTGGCTGATGATTTCAGTTCCTGCTAACTGGCTCCATTGTTTCTGGGCCTGTGGTGAGGTAGCATAGAGCAGGGTCTAGCATAGGGACTCAAGTCATGGTGATCAAGTAACAAAGGGCAAGAGAGGCTAGGCATAACATGACTGCTAAAGGTGCTGTCCCATGGACTACCTCTTCAGCTATTCCTGCCTCATATTCCTGTCCTGCCAGCTCCCAGTAATGCTGATGTTATGACTCCCTCAGTTATGATAAGGTCAGAGCCATCGTGCTCCATTCACTTCTAAAAAGCCCATCAACTTCCCACCAGTCCTTTAACCCATGAGCCATTTGGGAGACACGTCATATCAAAACTATAACAAATTTTGAAAGAGATAAAGGGCTTCCTTCCCTTGGTCTTTGTTTTCTCTGGGCAGATGTTGAAATCATCTTTGAGACTCAAGTGACATAGTAGGGAGAGTGGTATGGTTTCAGAAGGCCCTTGTGCCAGTGGTAGCCAACAGGGGGGCCTACAGGAGGCCAGCTGACCGTTGCTGAAGACCTGCCAAGTGTGTGTAGAAGCAGCATCCCTCATGATTTCATGTGGCTTCAACAGCATGGAGCAAGTGACATCTGCAGTCAGACAGGAACTGTGTGATGTGGAGCAAATGGAAGATGCAGAAAGGGGGTCTAGAGTATTGGTAGGAGAACAGTTGCCCTCTACTTGGCTAGAGAGAGAAGTAACCCATGAGAAGACCTACAGGCAACTAAGGAATGGAAACAGAGCTGTCAGAGGCTGGAAATAGCAGTGAGGTTGAAAACAGAAACCATAGAGGAAAAGATGAGGAGAGGCAGAAAGATAGGCAGTCGTGACCAGGCGAAAGATCCGGCTTGAGCCAGAAAGTCAGACGGCCTTGGAGTTCTCGCTGCCTGCTAGGCCAGATTATAGTAGGAGGAGCAGGGCTCTCAGGGCAGCCTTGGCAAAGGAAGGGTTTTACTATGTAAATGCAGCTGTGGAGTAGCATCAGGCAGAGGCTTCTCCAAACCCCTATTTCTCATGCTGGTACCCACAGTGCTTTCATGGTGGAACTGTCACTGCCCAGCAAGTGTGTTCCTAAAGAATAAAGAAACATCAAGACCCAGCTAGAGAGAAGGTAGCCAGGGATAGCTTTGCCTTGCTTTCTACACTGCTTGCTAACATAAGGGGGAGGTTCAGAGGGGCTGGTAGAGGTGAGTTCTGGCCAAGTCTTGAGCCTTTGCCTACAGGTACTGGAGCTAAGTTCTTGGGGGAAATACCTAGTGGCCTCCTATAATACAGTCCCATGGCTGCCAGTTTTTGCTTAACTGCTGAGAATCAGATTGGGCCAATGACCCAATGCTAGTCTGTAAAAAACTGAGTGGAAACTCTTGTTCTGTTTTGTTTGAGACAGTCTCTCTCTGTGTAGCCCAGAGTGACCTCAAACAGGAGTGAGATGCCCCTGCCTCCACCATCAGAGAGCTGGGATTATAGGTGTGTATAACCAAGCCCAAGTTTGTATGGAACCTTTTTCAGTTTTTGTCATAAAACTCCAAAACCCTCCAGTCATTGGGCTCTTGAGCCTTTCTGTTCCTTTGGGGTCTGCAGTTGTTTTTTAAGGCAGGGTTGGCAGTGTCAATCATGCCCTGCAGCAGGGACAGCAGAGGTGAAGCCCACAGTTTTTAAGGGAGGGGACACTCACATGGGCACAAGAAATGATGCTAGATTTTCATGACTCCAAACACCAAAAGAAGCATCCTTCACTTACCTTGAAACAAAACCCTCAGTACTTCCTGCCTTTTCTTAACTGGATCCATGTTCATCATCACCCTAGGTATAAAACTGGCTGGGAATAACTCCAAGTGTCCAACCAGCCATATCAGTGCAGGAACTGAAAAGAGAAGACTGTGTGTGACAAGAGCATTGCTCCCATTTCAGTACTTTCAGAAACAGTTTGTCAGTGGTTTTGCCACAAAAACTGAGGAACTTCTCTGGCAAAAGCCACAAAGCACAAAGAAGACAGTCAAGAGAAACTTTTTGCAATATATGTAATAGGTAGTAGATTAATATCTTTTAGTATAATTTATAGAAAATTTCTACAAACCAATAAGAAAAAAAGACACGAACCCAATGGAAAATAGACAAAGAGGGGACTAAACCCAGGACCTTCAGCATGCCAAGCTGCTTTTTCTTTTTGTTTTTGAGACATGGTCCCACTGTGTAGCCCTGGCTGGACTGGAACTCATAGGAATCCATCTGCTGCCTCTCAAGTGCTGGAATTAAAGGTGTACACCACCATGCCTTGCCTAAGCTTTTTTAGCCACTGAGCTCTGCACCACCCAAAGATATGAATTTATCTTGTTACATACGCAGGGTACTGATATGGAGATGAACTTGTTTTTTAGTTGCTGCTTACTCCACCAGGGTCCCCCAAACCTGCAGCTGTGGCCGGACCGCACAGACCCATGTGTACTGGCCAGGGCCTCATAGAAACCTCAAACTAAGGCAAATAGAATGGCAAGTGGTGCACGAAGAACGGAGTCACCCTTGGCTTACCAAATAAAACAGAAATAAATAGTGAGAAAGGGAGGATATATACAGATAGAGAAGCCCTACAGCAGGGCAGACAAATTTCAGTTGAGGAAGCACCCTTCTGCACAGGCTATGCAGTGCAGTCGGGGGCATCCATGAACTGGGACATTCTGTGTGTGACTGTTAAAGTGTCAAAGAGCAAATGCAAACCAGTAGATTCTTTTGATTCAGAATGTATATATCCGGTTATAAGTTTTACTGGTGTGTGCTTTTGTTTATTTGTCAGTTAGGGTCTCAATATGTAGCCCAGGCTAGCCTGGAACTTTTGGTAATCTTCCTGCCTCTGCCTCTACTGCCATGCCTGGAAAAAGTTATCTTTTATTTTTGTTGGGGATTGAGCCTAGGGCCTCAAGCATGCTAGACAAGCACTCTATCATTTAGCTACATCTGCAGCCATGATGTGTGCCTTTAGGTTAAAAAGGATGGATTTTAAAAAAAATTATGTGTATGAGTGTTATGCCTACATGTATGTAAGTGCACCTGTGTTGTGCAAGTGCCCACAGAGGCCAGAAGAGGGTGTCGGGACCCTGGGAACTGAAGTTACAGACAGTAGTTAGCCACCATGTTAATGCTGGGAATTGAACTCAGGTCCTCTGCAAGAGCAGCCAATGCTCTTAACTGCTGAGCCAGCTCTCCAGCCCCAGTAACAATGGTTTTTAATTCCATTTCTTTTCTGCATGATTTAAGAGATGATTATACATTTTTTCAGAAAGCTATTAGTCTGAAATCTAGTAGTATTATGACTGTGATTTGTAAATTTACAATCTATTTTCTGTATAAGTTAATATGAATTCTGCTTAAATTTTTGAAA
The DNA here is from genome assembly GCF_000622305.1 of Nannospalax galili. Lineage (NCBI taxonomy): Eukaryota > Metazoa > Chordata > Mammalia > Rodentia > Spalacidae > Nannospalax > Nannospalax galili. Next base: position 956,476 of record NW_008359530.1, read on the forward strand.
CTTTAAAATGCTAACTGCAATCTCAGGAGGCCAGAAGTCAGTGAGAAGAGTGAATGCAAAGAGAAGCAGTGGGCATGTGGCAGGTCCACTGAACCCAAACCTGGGCAAGTCAATCCAAGTGAGACTTGAGGAGGAAAAGGAATGAGCCCCACCGAAGTGGGGAAGAGCCCATCCATCCCAGGCAGAGAAGCACAGCTGCTGTTCAGGAAGTGTGAGAGAAGGAGGCCCAGACAGGAAGGCAAGGAAAAGCAGTGGGGAGGTGGGAGGGTTAGACAGACAGGACGACCACAGTACCACCCTGGAACAGGACCATATCCTAACAAGTTTCAAGTCTTTGTTTCATTTTGTTTAACTGTGGAGAGTTTTGTTTGTTTCTTCATTTGATCTCATTTGTTTTCCTTTTTGCTCTTTTTTTAATAAAAAAAATTATGTGTATGAGTGTTATGCCTACATGTATGTAAGTGCACCTGTGTTGTGCAGTGCCCACAGAGGCTAGAAGAGGGTGTGAGAGTCTCTAGAACTGGAGTTATAGATGGTTGTTAGCCACCATGTGGATACTGGGATTCAAACCCGGGTCTTCTGTAAGAGCAGCCAGTGCTCTTAACAAGGCTGCATTTTTCTAATGATAACATTAATGAATGAATGAATTAAATGCCCTCTCTTTCTGTAAGCTAAAGGATGTATTCTCTATCCTTGCCTCCCCGCTCTCTTCATTAATTTAACCTTGTGTTACAAATTTTAGCATCTGGGAAGAATTTAGGAACCTCTCACTATTCTTTTCTTCCCAGGAACTAATAGGATTTGTCAGGAAGGCTGCCTGTGGCTGATGGGTCTGCAGCTGCACTTTTTGGTGTGATGAGCAAAGGAATTCAGACTCAGGATTGTTCTGTGCCAAGGTTTACTTGTCGGTGTTCATAGCCTGTAGTGTAGAGCCTCTTTGCCCCTGCAGAGAGATGTGCCTGGTGGTACATGCACCCCTGTAACTCTAGCACTTGGAATAATTGGGAATTCATTCAAGCCTAGCCTGTTAGACACTGTCTCTGAAAGAACAAAGAGAGAAGAAGGAAGAGAAGGGAAAGGAAAGAGAAAGGGGAAGGGAAAGAAGAAAAGGAAAAAGAGAAGGGAAACTTGCATGCCCAGAAGGCAAAGCTCAGAGCCTTTTGTTATTGTTCTTTCTTATTTATTTATTTGGCCTTTTTGAGACTGGGTCTCCCTGTAACCCCAGCTGGTCTGGATCTCACAGAAATCCACCTGCCTCTGCCTCTCAGGTACTGGGATTAAAGGCATGTGCCTCTACACCTGGCTGTTTTCTTTTTCTTTCTTTCCTTCTTTCCTTCTCTTCTTCCTTCTCTCCTTCCTTCCTTCCTTCCTTCCTTCCTTCCTTCCTTCCCTCCCTCAGGGCTCACTATGTAACTCTACCTTGCATGAAACACTCTGTAGATCAGGCTGGCCTTGAGCTCAACCAGAGACCACTTTCCTCTGCCTCCTGTGAGATGGAATTAAAGGTGTGCATCACCACACCAAGCATACTGGCTGGTTTTAGTCTCAGTCCCAGGTGCTTGCCAACCTAGATGAAGGAGTCCATTAAATTCACTCCAGTTTACCTGAGGCCCCAGAGCACCAGCCTGGGAGCAGCAGGAACCTATCCTCAGGCTGAGGGTCATGAACCCTCCTGTTTTTCAGAGATAGGCAGTACCTTTGGGACAGAGCCCTGCCTTCCTTGGTCATGTTCTTAGTGTGGCCATGTGAGAATTGTTTCAGACTCTTTACATGGGTGTTCTTTGAGCTGGGGAATTTAGAGTACTAAAATAGAAGTTGTATAAAACAAACTGTGACTAGTTCTGCTGCTAAAGATGGGTGTTCTTGCTCATGGGAAGTCATTTCGTCTTGTTCCCTTTACCTCCACAGATGGTTGTGGTGAGAAAGTTTGCATTCTTTGTTCCTTGATTCTGGTCAAGGATAAAACCTGTAATAGATGATCCACAGGGTCTGACTCCAGCTGGAAATTGAGATGGAGAGCTGAACTGCTTGGAGTCATGTAGGGGTAGGGTAGTATAGTTTCCTGAGGGAAGGGGAGATCCCTGCTTCACCATTCCCACACACCATGGTAATATAAGTCCCCTCTGTTTCTGTGCTCCCCTGAAAGTTTGGTAAATGTGGTATTTTAAAATTTATTTTATTTATGTGTGTGTGTGTGTGTGTGTGTGTGTGTGTATGTATGTGTGCATGTGCATGTGTGTGTGCATGTGCATGCCACATGTGAGCTGATGAAGTCAGCCTACATCACACTGAATGAATACTCTCTGTTCTTTAGTGAGGGACCTGGTTGATGGAGGGACTTTATTTATTTATTTATTTATTTATTTATTTATTTATTTATTATGTCTTTTTGAGAGAGGGTCTCTTTGTAGCCCCAGCTGGCCTGGAACTCACTATGTAGACTAGGTTGTAAACTCACAGAGATCTGCCTGCCTCTGCTTCCTAAGTGCTGGAACTAAGGGTGCCACCACGTACAGCCTTATTTATTTATTTATTTATTTATTTATTTATTTATTTATTTATTTATTTATTTATTTATTATTTCTTGTTTTCTTGAGGCAAGATCTCCCTATGTAGCCCTGGGTGGCCTGAAACTTGCTATGTAGACCAGGCTGGCCTCAAATGGAGATCTGCCTGCCTTTGCCTCCTGAGTGTTGACATGAAAGGCATGCACAACAATGCCTTGCTTCTTTTTTAATATATTACATTTATTTAACTGTGTGTGCACATGTGATAGTATATGTGTGTGTGGCTGTGCACATACTATGCTTATGGATATCAGAGGACAGCCTATGGGAGTTGGTTCTCTCCTTCCATCTTGTAGATCCTAGGGCTCAAATTCAGGTCACAGTGTGACAGGAAGTGCTTTTAACTAACTCACTGAGCCATCTGGTCAGCTCAGGAAGAACCTCTTATATAAACCTCACCTGATTGTCACTCCAGACTCAGGACAGCAAGGCCACTGGGCTGTATAGGAAACATTTTCTGTTCTTAGATAAGAACAATTTGATTCTCTTTTGGGAGTTCACTACCTTCCCATTCTTAGGAAAGGCCCTGGAGGGTAAATCCATTCTGTGGAGGGCACATGACTCTGCCAATCAGAGAGTAGCTGTAGTGTGGGCAAGTTTCCAAGTCTAGATGGTAGAGCTCTCTGTATCTTGGTTGGAACTGCTAAGTGCACTCTCCTGGAGTGTGAAGCCCGTGACCATCTATGCACGCTGAGGATGCTGCTCAAGATGTGGACACAGATGAAAGATGAAGACTGAGGAGAGAGAGAGAGAGAGAGAGAGAGAGAGAGAGAGAGAGAGAGAAGAAAGAGAAAGAGAAAGAGAAGGGAACAGGTGTTAGAGCTGTGCTCCAGGTGCGTGCTGAGAGTCTGGATGTGGCCACACCTTCAGCTAGAGTCCTGACCTTTCTTCTGGCCCATCCCCTTTCCTTTTTTTCTCTCTCTCATGAAAGTTTGATCTATATTTTTGTCAGCCAGAAGTGTTTATATATAAATTGCATATAGTCCTCATTACAGAGTGTGGCTCAGCCTTTTTCACCAGATCCTTTTGTCTTAAAGTTAAATTAGAGTTGTAAGTTTGTTATAAGAATCAAATTAGACCCTGCATATAAAAAGCTACCTCCCCCAATAGTAAATATTGAGTACAGGAAGCTTCCTGCTCCCCTGTAGGGAGTGAGGAGGAGGGACAGGGTGTGGAGCTGAAGAATCCTTGAGCTCCTCAAGAGTGCCTTCAGGTCCCTCAGCTACTGCTCCTTCTCTGTGCCCTCGGCCCCCTGCCCCTTGGCCCTCTGCCCCTTCGTAAGGCCCGCAGCACCGCTCTTCCCCAAGGCTGTCATCATGTTCAACCAAGGCAGTGATTTTACTCTGTTCCATCCTCAACTCCTGGTCTAGTATGTAGCACTCAACAGATGCTTATTGAATGAGTTATCACACATAGCTGACAGGACTGGCCTTCTTGATTCTTGGGGTTAAGACGGGAAGAATTGACATTCAAGGAGAATTTGAATAGCTGCTCTTTTGCACCACCTCCAGTGCCACAATACCAACATGCCACACATGCATGCACACACATGAGGAGCACTTCCTATTGGTGAAGCACTCACAGAAAGAACTGAATGGTGTCCTGGCCTGGTGTCTGCAGAGCCTTGTAGAGGAGGTCTTTGTGCCCAACAAGTAGCTTCCTTGCTGTGTTGACCTCCCCCAGGATTGTTTCAAGGCTGTTGGAAAAGGAGTTGGTGGTGGGAAAGGTCTAGACCCCTGGAGGCTTCATTCCCTAGCAAGAAATTAAAGCAGGAAGAGGTACCTGGTGACCTGGGCACCCTTCAGCACCTTTGGCTGGAACCTGAGCCCACAGCAAGCTGCCAGCTCCTCCCAGCTGGGCTGCCTGTCCCTTCCTCCGGTCAGCTCTCCCTGCCAGGCCCTGGGGAGGGATTCCCTGGGCTCATGTGACTACTGGCAAGTGGTAATTCAGCCAGCTTACTGACAGTGAAGCTACCAGACGCTTTGTGCTGTGCAGCCCTTTCTGGTGGGGATTTTCTACTGTTGCCAGTCCTGTTTCAAGTCAGCAATTATGATGTGGATTATGTAATGGCTGGGTATTTAAAAATAGAAAAGACCAGGGTTTGCATCTATTTTAACCAAATCAGAACAGCCAAAGGAGAGGAGGGAGAACAGAGGGAAAAGATCATGTGGTAAGAGGCAGTGGGATTGTAGGATGTGACTAAGACAGGCACAATTGCTGTGCCTTTATTTTTGCCAGTTTTCTGCCTGTTTTAAGCTCAGCTATGAATTTCTTTCAAGGATACATAGTCCACTGCAGGTATTCCCTAGCTCTGCTCCACAGAGCATCTGGTTGAGTGGGGAAGCCTCCCCTTAAGTCTAGGTGTTGGATTTCTGAGGTCTTTGCAGTCATCTGGTTCCTCTTACTGTACTGGAGTCAAGGGGTGGTAGATGGGGGCATTTTGGGGCTCTCAAATCTCTATCTGTCCCTAGTCCACAGCCACCCCAATAACTGGTGTAATTTTTTTTTAAAAAGTGCTTATAGTCATAAAAATATTATGGTACTGGCACAAAAATAGACACATAGATCAGTGGAACATAATTGAAGACTCAAACCTGAGTACATACAATTTCAGTCATCTGATATTTTATAAAAGTGAGCACCTCCATTTTATGTAAGTTTAACTGGTCAATCATCTGGTCATAGGACCACCCCTAGGAAGGCAGGTCATGCTAAATAGATGGGCAGAATACCTAGTATGTTAATGAGATAGTGAGTGTTTCCTGCTGTAATCCTGTTTACAGGCACAGAACTTCCTAGCTACAGCCATGTAGTCTGTGAGTTGCCTGCTTCTCTGAAGAATTCAGGGAAGAATAATTTCCCTTTTTCTTCTTCATGCCTTTCTTACTAAACCTGCTTTCTTTAAGGCTTTGGCTTGCCCCTGGCATCTTGCATTTCTTTACTTTTTCACTAAAGCTTCCTTCTCCCAGCCATGTGGCTGCCAGTCAGCCACGTGTCTGACCTCCTCCTCAAGACAGCTGCCAAGATGACCAGCTCACCTGCCCTGAGGATTTCTTTTTCTTTAAAATTCTAATAAAATTGTAAAAGCTTAATTTGGCTGTTTCAGATCTTTTTGAGACTGGGTAGTCTTTCCCAGTAGTCCCGAACTCCGTAAGAGTGCTAAGAACACACAATGGAGGAAAGACAGCATCTTCAACAAATGTTGCTGACAAAACTGGATCTCCACCTGTAGAGGAATGAAACTAGATCCTTATCTTTCACCTTGCACAAAAGTCAACTCCAAATAGATCCAAGACCTCAATGTGAAACTTCAAACTCTGAAACTGTTAGAAGAAAACATTGGCAGTAACCTACAAGAGCCAGGTGTTGTGTTGCACACCTTTAGTCCCAGCACTCAGGAGGCAGAGGCAGGCAGAGCCTTGTGAGTTCAAGGCCAACCTGGTCTACAAAGTGATTTCTAGGCCAGCTACAAGGAGACCTTGTCTCAAAAAAAGATAAAACAAACAAAAGATATAGGTGTAGGAAAGGACTTTCTAATTCAAAACCAATTGCTCAGGAATAAAGGTCAACAATCAAGAAGTGGGACTTCATTAAACTAAAAAGTTTCTATACAGCAAAAGAAACAATCAAGGAGTTCCAGGACAGCTGGGGCTACAGTGAGACCCTGTTGCAAAAAGACCAAAAAAAAGTATTTAATATGGATTGAAAGGCAGGAACACAGAGATTGTAGCAGATACCCTGACAGGGTGGGTTCCAACCTCTGTTGGTGTAGCGGCTCTGATCTCAGCAGACCACCAGAGAGTACTGAGATATGATCTCCCTCTGGCCTCTCTCTGACAGAGGGGCTGAGAATGCAGCGGACTGCCTGAGAGGCCCTGGATTCTGCTTCCAAGTGGTGGTGACCTTCCCCTAATTGCGCCATACTCATCCCCCTACCTGGGATTTCTTGAGGTCCCTCCCAAAGCCCCAGGGCAGATCTGGCTTTGGTAGGCTAAGGCTGAGATCCTAGCAGACAGCCTCAGAGGGTGGGTTGGGACCTCCATCTCTGTAGTGCCTCTGATCTCAGCAGACTGCCAGAGAGTGCCCAGTTCTGGCCACCGTCTGGCCTCCCTCTGGTAGAGGACCTGAGAACTCCCTGTATTCTGCCTCCATGTGGTAGTGAGCTTCCCCTAGTTGTGCCATCCCCATCCCCCTACCTGGGATTTTGTGAGGCTCCTCCCAAGGCCCCAGGGTAGATCTGGCTTTGGCAGGTGAAGGCTGAGATCCTAGTAGAACACCTGAGAGGGTAGACTGCCTGAGAGCACCCAGATCCTGCCTCCACATGGTGAAGGAAGCCTGAGTGTACCTGACTGGAACCTGAATTGGGCTTCTGTGGGTACTCCTGAATAGCTGATCTGAAGCCATCGATTCCCTCCAAATTAAACCTTAGAGAACCTGAACCCTGTACCAACCAGCTTTACATAACCAATAAAGAAAGGATCTAGGCACCCCAATAATACAAACAGAAGCATATTTCAACTTAATTCTCATATCAGAATCATAAGTAACAAAAGAAAGTCGCATGCCAAAATCACAAAGAAAGGATAATAAAATGGAAAGCCAACCACTATGTCCCCACCAAACTCCACCAATCCTGTAGAAGAGTTCTACAAGGAGAACCCCCTAGAGATAACCCAGGACACTGAATTTAAAAGAACAATCATAAACATGATCAAGGAATTCAATGAATTTAAAGAACACATGAACAAACAAATCAAAGAACTAAAAGAAGACAGGGATAAACTTCTGAATGAATTCACAAAAGAAAAACATTGAAGAAAACTCAGGCAGAAATGAAGAAGGAACTGCAAAATTCAGTAAGTCAACTTGAAACAACAGGGGGAAGCCTCACCACTAGAATGAATGAAATGGAAAATATAATATCAACACTGGAGGATAAAATTAAAGAATTGGACCACTCAAGCAAAGAGTATGGAAAATTTTTTAAAACACAGGAATGGAATAGGCAAGAGATGTGGGACACCATGAAAAGACCAAATCTATGGATCACAGGAATAGAGGAGGAAGAAGAATTTCAGGTTAATGGTGCTGACCAGATCTTAAACAGGTTTGTAGAAGAGAATTTCCTGAAATTAAGGAAAGACATCCCCATACAAATACAGTAAGCACAAAGAGCACCAAATGGACAGGATCAGAAAAGAAACTCCCCATGACATATCATAGCAAAAACACTAAACCATAGTAAAAACACTAACTGTACAGAACAAAGAGAGAATACTGAAAGCAACAAAAGAAAAACAAGTCACATACAAAGGAAAGCCCATCAGAATTACAGCTGACTTATTACCAATGCAAACTATGAAAGCCAGAAGAGCCAGGACCAAGGTATTTCCAGTTCTACATGACAATAGATGCCAGCCCAGAATGCTTTACCCAGCAAAAATGTCTATTATAGTTGAGGAGGAAAGAAAAATCTCCCATGACATGAATAGCCTGAAAGAATATGTGTCCACAAAACCAGCCCTTCAAAGAATACTTGAAGCAATACAGAGGGCAGAGAGAGAAACAACTATACCTTGGGGGGGGCAACAAAAGAAAATAAAGGTATAATCGAGGAAACACAAAATTAGAGAACACAAACAGCCATCAAAATGACAGCAACCAATACACATCTTTCAATAATAACCTTAAATATCAATGGACTGAACTCCCCAGTCAAAAGACACAGGCTAAGTGAATGGATTAAGAAACAAAATCCATCTCTTTGCTGTCTGCAAGAAACCCATCTCACCTTCAAGTACAGGCAGTACCTTAAAGTAAAAGGATGAAAAAGAATATTCCAAGCAAATGGCACTAAGAAGCAGGGATTGCAATTCTCTGATAAAATAGACTTCAAAGTAAAACTAATCAGAAGAGATAAGGAGGGTCACTTCATTCTGATCAAAGGAACAGTTAACCAAGAAGATATTACAATCCTTAACATATAGGAACCAAATTCTGGTGCACCCAAATTCATAAAAACAACACTACAGGACTTTAAGACACAAACCTCAACACATACAAAAAAAATTGAAATAATCCCATGCATTCTATCAGACCACAATGCAATAAAGCTCAAAATCAACACTGGACAAAGCCCTAGTCACTACATGAACTCCTCGCAATTGAACAACACACTGCTAAACAATGAGTGGGTCAAAGGAGAAATCAAGAAAGAAATAAAAGAATTCCTGGAATTCAATGAAAAGGAAAATACAACACAACACAACACAACCTCTGGGACACTTTAAAAGCAGTCCTAAGAGGGAAGTTTATAGCTCTAAGTGCCTACATTAAAAAATTAGACCCCAAATAAATGACCTAACACTGCAACTCAAGACTCTGAAAAGGCAAGAACAAATGAAACCCAAACCCAGCAGAAGAGAAGAAATAACAAAATCAGAGTAGAAATTGATGAAATAGAAACAAAGAAAACAATACAAAGAATCAGTGAATCTAAGAGCTGGTTCTTTGAAAAGCTAAACAAGATAGATCCTTAGCCCAGTTAACCAAAAGAAAGAAAGAGCAAATGCAAATGAACGGAATCAGAAATGAAAAGGGAAACATCATAAAAAACACCCCAAAGATCCAGACCATTATAATTTGAAAATCTAAAAGAAATGGATGGATATCTAAAATCATGGGAACCGCCAAAGTTAAACCAACCATCAACAGTTTAAACAGACCCACAACATATGAGGAAATTGAAACAATAATACAAAGCCTCCCAATTAAAAAAAGCCCAGGCCCAGATGGATTTACAGCAGAATTCTACCAGACATTTAAAGAAGACCTCCAAGCAATACTACTTAAATTATTCAGAGAGATAGAAACAGAGTGAGAACTCCCAAATTCCTTCTATGAAGCCAGCATCTAACACCCAAACTGGGTAACAACACAACCAAAAAAGAAAACTATAGACCCATATCCTTAATGAACATAGATGTAAAAATTCTCAATAAAATACTTGCAAACCGCATACAGACATCAAAAAGATCATTCACCACGATCAAGTAGGCTTTATCCCAGAGATGCAGAAATTGTTCAATATATTCAAGTCAATAAACATCATTAATCATGTAAATGGTCTCAAAGACGAAAATCACATTGTCATCTCAATAGATGCAGAAAGGTTTTTGACAAAATTCAGCACGCATTTATGTTCAAAGTCCTAGAGAGAATTGGACCAGAGGGAACATACCTTAACATGATTAAAGCTATATACAACAAATTCACAGCCAACATCATTCTAAATGTTGAAAAACTGGAAGCATTCCCATTAAAATCAGCAACCAGACAAGGATGTCCACTATCTCCACTCCTTTTCAACACAGTGCTTGAAACTCTGGCTACAGCAATAAGACAGGAGAAGAAAATTAAAGGAGTACTAATTGGAAAATAAGAGGTCAAACTATCACTTTTTGCAGATGATATGATATTATACCTGAGATCCCAAAAGTTCCACAAGAAAACTCCTAGAACTGATCAACACTTTCAGTATAGTGGCAGGTTATAAATCAATCTACAAAAATCAGTAGCCTAAAAAAAAAAAATCTTGAATAAATCTGACCAAAGACACCAAAGATCTCTACAATGAAAAAATTTTTTTAACATTTTATTTATTGTTTTTATTTTATGTGTATGAGTGTGCTGCCTGCATATATGTGAGTGTACCTGTGTCATGCAGTACCCACAGAGACCAGAAGAGGGCGTCAGATCCCACGGAACTGGAGTTAAGGACTGGTGCTAGCCACCATGGGGTGCTGAGAATGGAACAAGGGTCCTCTGGGAGAGCAGTCAGTGGTCTTAACCACTGAGCCATATTTCCTACCCAAAATTGTTAAGCAGGTGTGGTAGCACACACCTTTAATCCCAGCACTAGGAAGGCAGAGGCAGGCGGATCTCTGTGAGTTCAAGGCCAGCCTGGTCTACATAGTGAGTTGCAGGACAGCTGGGGCTACAGGGAGACCCTGTCTCAAAAAGACCAAAAAAAAGGGAAAAATCTATCCTTAAATTCATATGGAAGCACAGAAGGCCCCCTGATAGCCAAAGCAACCCTGAGCACAAAGAGCAACACTGAGGGGATTACTATACCAGATCTCAAAGTATGCTACCGAGCTATAGTCTTAAAAACAGCATGGTACTGGTGCAAAAATATACACATAAATCAATGGAACATCATTGAAGATCCAAACCCAAGTACATGCAATTTCAATCACCTGGTATTTGACAAAGGTGCTAAGAACACACAATGGAGGAAAGACAGCATCTTCAACAAATGGTGCTGGCAAAACTGGATCTCCACCTGTAGAAGAATGAAAGTAGATCCTTATCTTTCACATTGCACAAAAGTCAACTCCAAGTGGATCAAAGACCTCAATGTGAAACTGGAGACCATGAAACTATTAGAAGAAAATATTGGCAGTAATTTAGAAGACATAGGTGTGGGAAAGGATTTTCTAATCAAACAGCAGTTGCTCAGGAATTAAGGTCAGCAATGTGGGACCCCATTAAACTAAAAAGCTTCTGTACAGCAAAAGAAACAATCCAAAAAATGAAGACAAAACTCACAGAATGGGAAAAAATCTTCACCAGTGACACATCTGACAGGTTTAACATAAAACAGAGAGTTTTCAAAGGAAGAAATAAAGATGGCTAAGAAACATCTTTAAAAGTGTTCAACATCATTACTAATTAGGGAAATGCAAATTAAAAACCACCTTAAGATTTTCAGCCTTACCCTAGTCAGGCTGGCTAAAATCAAGAGAAAAAATGATATGAAATGCTGGCGAGGAGAAAGGGGAATGCTCATTCGCTGCTGGTGGGATTTCACGTGCAACCTCTATGGAAAGCAGTGTGGAGAACTCTTGAATAACTAAAAATGAACCTACCATATGACCCGGTTATACCCTTCCTTGGCATATACCCAAAGGACTCATCCTATTGTAGAGACACTTGTACAATCACGTTTACTGCTGTTATCTTCACAATATATAAGAGATGGAAGCAACCCAAGTGCCTCTCAAGTGATGACTGGTTAACAAAACTGTGGTGTATTTACACAATGGAGTTCTATTCAGCAGTAAAGAAAGATGAAATAATGAAATTTGCAGGTAAATGGATGGATCTAGAAACTGTTATACTAAGTGAAGTAAAACAGCCTCAGAAAAACAAATGACGTATGTTCTCCCTCATATGTGGATCCTAGCACCTAATCCTTTTAAATTCCATGTCCTTTTAATAAGACAATGTTATACAGCAGTCCCTTCTGCATGAAAAAACTACCAACATCATGACTTCAGCTGAGTCTGATGAGCCTGATCTCTAAACATCGTCACAATTGGGCTTGTTGATGGTTGTGCTCATTCGTTAAAGGAGGGCCAAGCAGGGTCATTGGACCCTCACCAGATTATCTAGCCATTCTTCCCAACCAATTGTATGTCATTTGACCCTAATCACACATGGCCCCCTGGATTTGTGAAGGGCTAAAGTATACTATCTGGGGAAGGCTAGGAAGAGAATGCATGACCCATGCTGGGTAAACACTTTCCACTGTGCATACCCTCAGGTCATACATACACCTCAGCAACCCCTCAGTTATCTCGGTAAGTAAGCTTAATAAATTCATTGGTTCCCCAGTAAAACTGTAATCAAACATTGGCTCAACACTAGAACCTTGAAAGGGAACAAGCATTGCTTAGCATCCCCAGGAAAAAGAAGTCTCAAAACAGATGGAAAATTTGTTTGTTAATGCTATTATGTCTCATAATTTTTAAAAAAAAAAAGAAAATGAGAATGTAAAAGTTGTTAAAAGGATATAGGAATAGAGATATTTTCCAAAATAGAGAAAATGAGAAAGCCAGGTCAAATGATGAAGGCCTGTTTAGGTTTGTTATGTTATATAAAGGATGAGACAAAATAATATACACATAATCTTAAAATGTCTATGGTCATAATTTAGTCAGCTAGTTTAAGGAACAAAATATATATCTAGTCAAAGTTTATCTGAGAATATTTGCTTTTTACCCAAGCCTTATCTACATAGCACATAATAATTAAAAGTACTAGACTGGTGGAACTAACCTTACTGAATGTTTAACAGCCATAGTTTGATGCCTATACTAATGTGGTCAGAGGGACTTAAAGGACAGTTTTTGCTCCTTGCCCTCCAAGGTTGACTAAGTTTGACTAAGATCCAGGGGACTATGGAACTAACTGTGGTGAGTCACCTGTCCTCTTTTTTAGGGAAGGCATGGAGACCCCACAAGATGGGCTTGAGCCAGTGTCCAGTCTACAAAGAGGAGGGTCAACTCAGAGAAAACATTTCCTCCATGCTTCCAAGTGAAGCCAGTCATGGTCAAGTAGGACCTTTGACTTATCTTCACATAGATGGAACTTGTAAAAGAAAGGAGCCAGGGGCTCCTCGCAAGCCCATGTGACCCCTGAGGAACAGATCCTCAAATGACCTTAAGAGTAAAAATACATCAGTTTATCTGGACCAACAGTGTGGTCTTAAACACCCAAAAGGAAAGTATAACCAAAGATTAAAGGGGCCAATATAATTTCATAAGAGTCCATATGTATTGCTAAAGGCTACATAAAGACTTTAAATCTTGGTCTCCAGTACTGTAGTGCCCACCTGTAGCTAAGGGAGACAACCAGCTATTGTTCTAAATTGGTGGATAAATTTTTTTTCTCCCCCTATCTAGAAAGAAGCCTTTGAGATGGAACTGACACTGATTCTAACCCCTGCAACAGTTATCAAAATACCTGAAAGCAAATCCTGAGTCCATCATTCTAGAGTCTAGCCTAGGAAGACAAAAGAAAAGTACGGAGCAACCCAATAGAGGGATGCTTTTGGAAGCCCTTGTCAAGAAATTCCAATGGACTCTCATATGAACATTTAAAAATTGCCCTGTTGTGATTTTTTTCTAGTTCCCTGTACTTGTAATGCTAATTACTCTTGCCTTTACTTCTTCACATCTCCTATTCATGGTTCAAATACTTTCTTCTCCCCTTAGAGACAAGAGTTATGCAATTTGGGAGTCCTTTAGATAGACCACTGAAGGGGTACTACGATTGCCCCACCCTGCATCCCTGTTCAGCATGGAAGAAGCCAGAGTGGTCTGCGTCCCGATTCCCTGTTGGCAATTTGGGTAACCTCTTCAGAGGATGGTGTGATAAGAATAGGAAGTAGGAATTCGTTAGGCAGTTAGGATAAAAGGGCCCCAAAGAAAAGTAGCCAGTTTCTTGGCTAAAACTCCCAATGTCCTTGGGCCTCTTAGCAACCTACTCCATTCCAAAGGCCAAAAATGTCAAAAACATTTGGGAGCTTTTATCTAATCCTTAAAAGATATTATCTTCAGAAGGGGGAATGTTAGAGTAGCCAAAAGCCCCATTTAAAAAAAATTAAGAAGAAAGAGTACATGAAGTTATCAGAAAAAAGTGATGGGGAGATATGGGAGGAGTTGGAGGGGAGGGAGTGGGCATGGATTTGATCAAAACACCTTATATGCCTGTATGAAATTCTCAATAAATTATTTATTTAAAAAGAGGAAGGCAGGAACACGTGAACATAGAAAAAAAAAGAAACAAAGTGAAGAGAAAACCCACAGAGTGGGGAAAAATCTTCACCAGTGACACATCTGACACGTTTAACATCCAGAATATATAAGGAACTCCAAAAACAAGGAAGAAAGCAAATGACCCAGCTAAAAGATGGGCTAAAGAGCTAAACAGAGAGATCTAAAGGAAGAAATAAAGATGGGTAAGAAGCATTTTAAAAAGTGTTCAACATTATTAGTAATTAGGGAAATGCAAATCAAAACCACCTTAAGGTTTCACCTTACCCCAGTCAGACTGGCTAGGATCAGGAGAACAAGTGCTACCAAATGCTGGCAAGGATGTGGAGAAGGGGAATGCTCATTCACTGATGGTGGGCTCGTAAACTTGTGCAGCCTCTATGGAAAACTGTGGAGAATTCTTAAAAAACTACAAATGAACCTACCATATGACCTGGTTATACCATTCCTTGGCATATACCCAAAGGACTCATCCTATTGTAGAGACACTTGTACAACCATGTGTGTTGCTGCTCTTTTCACAATAGCTCAAGATGGAAGCAACCTACGTGCCCCTCAACTGACGAGTGGTTAACGAAAATGTGGTACATTTACACAGTGGAGTTCTATTCAGCAGTAAAGAAAGATGAAATAATGAAATTTACAGGTAGATGGATGGATCTAGAATCTGTTATACTAAGTAACACAGACTTAGAAAAACAAAAGACGTATGTTCTCATTTGTGGATCCTAGCACCAAATCCTAAGTGAGTGCATATCCTGATGCTATTGCAGGGAGCAGGAATATGGAAGGGAAAAGGGGGAAAGGGAAAGAAGGAACCTGAGAGAGAATAGTAGGATAAAGGTGTTACTAAGGGAGAAATATGTAAAAAGGGGTAAAGGGGATGGTGGGTAGGAGGGTTATACAAAGAACTATGGGAATAAAGGGGAAGAAGGTGCTCAAGTGGTACCATAGCAGACAGGAACTATCAAAGGAGAAATGGAGAAAATAGGGACACTTTAAATGGGCAGGGTGGGGAGGGAGGATAAGACATGGAAAGGGGAGATAACCATGACCTAGCTAGTATTAAAAAAAAAAAACAAACAGCCAGGCGTGGTGGTACACGCCTTTAATCCCAGCACTCAGGAGGTAGAGGCAGGTGGATCTCTGTGAGTTCAAGGCCAGCCTGGTCTACATAGTGAGTTCCAGGACAGCTGGGGCTACAGGGAGACCCTGTCTCAAAAAGACCAAATAAAAAAGAGGGAATTTTATTAGTCCCAAAAAACCTACCGATAAATTATACATACAGCATCCATACATGAGTCCAGGAGTATAGCTGAAAACTACAAAACAAGAAACAGTGCCAGACAAGAGAAATCTTCCTTTGACTTGTTGCCAGGGTAATCTAAGACTCCCAAAATTATAGAGGCTATTGCCACAGTCCTTGATTGCCTTCCAGAACTTGATGGTAAGACCCTATTACTGAGTATAGGACATACTTTGAATACAGGATTTGAAGCAATGGAGGTAGAACTGACCTGGAAGCCACCTCCCCTGAAGGCTAGCTCTCATAGCTTTGGAGAGCACTATGCAAGCTGCTAAGGGAGATCATCAATTGATGGTCCAGTTCCAGCTTTAAGGCCTAAAAATCACATCATTGATCAGCACAGCAAACGACATTGGTCCAGTATTGGCACTTTTTATCTTGGGGGTAATCAACAGCTACCTAATTGGACTTAAAGCCCAACCCAATGGAAGGAAACTCGTGTGGTACTGTAAACCTAGCCAAATACACATAGCTGGAGAGATCATAGATCTTAGAGGTAATTCCAAGGCTGTCACATCTCTTTCAAATATAATTTCTTACTGTGTGTGGTGGTTTGAATGAAAATGTCCCCCATAGGCTTCAAGTATTTGCACATTTTGTCCCCAGATGGTGGCACTGTTTTGGGAGGTCTTAGACGATATGGCCATCCTGGAGGAAGCATATCACTGGGGGTGGGCTTAGAGAGTTCTTAAGCCTTGCCAGATCTCCAGTTGCTCTCTTGTTTCCTATGCCTGCTGGAAGATGTAGAGCTTAGCTTCCGCTCCCCTCCAGCCACCTCTACCGCCATGCCTCCCTGCCGTGATGGACTGTAATTCCCCTGGAACCGTAAGCTCAAATTCCTCCTTTTATAAATTCCTTTGGTCAGTTTCTATCACAGCAACAGAAAAGTAACTAATACAATGTGCAAAATATGAATAAATTTATAGACAAGTATCCCAGTCACCACTCATCAAAGAAACTTCTTTTTCAAGAGACAGATAATTACAGAGTTCCACAACTCGTCACACACAGGGATTGTCTGTGAACTGCTCAAGTCTAATTTGCACATCTAGGATGCAACCTCTACACATAAGGCTCATGGAACATAGAACAAGGGATGAAGAGAACACTAATGCATCTTTCAACTCTCACCAATGAAGCTCCCTCATGCAACGGAGGGCCAGGAACACAAAAGGTCACAAATGGCCAAAATGTAGAGAATAAGAGTCTGCTGAGTGTGGGTCCTTGGACAGGACTCCTATATTAAAATCCACCCATCCAGGGCTCAGGGACCATTGCAGAAGAGGTGGCAGAAAGACTAAGAACCAAGGAGGAGATTCATGACCATACAGAAGTCCTACAGGCTTCTGGGACCCTTCTCATATGAACCTACAGTAATGTCAGCATGCACAAGACTCATACAAATTTAAGCAGAAAAAACCCCAGCACAGAGCTGTGGAAATAAACAGCAAGCCCCAATCTTAATGGAAGAATTATTGGCAGCTGATTACTGCTGGGTGTAGAAGAACTGATTTTCTTAAAGGGAGGGACTGTAGATAGGGTGACTAAATCCCAGTGGATGAACTTGCATTGAGGGACATCTGGGGACACTAACTTGACATGATAGGCCTTCTCACAAATGACGGAATGTATGAACTCCTGTGGGGGACTATGGGAGAGTGCTAAAGGGGAAGAGGGTGTAAAGAAGATTTTTATGTATGAAATACACAAAAGTTCAATAAAAAAATTAAAAAAAAACCCATGTGCTCTCCTTGACAACAGAGCTTCAAATCAGAAACCCCTCATCCTTCTGTATTCCCACCCCACTTCTCTGCTTAGGTAGGGCAGATTGCCTACTCCTAAGCTGATAACATGGGAATCCCAGAGTTTGCTGGGTTTGCTTTTCTGTAGTCAACTGCACCAATCCCCATTCCTTGCCCTGCATTAAGGGGTATTAGTGTTTTTCTAAAGGAACGTTTCAGGTGCCAGGTAGATCTGGCAGGGAGAATCTTTTTGGAAAGGAGACTTAGAGAGACATCTTAATGCCAGTACTCTGCAGAGGAGCCCTTGGGCCACAGATAGAAGGCCCTACCGCCGGCGTTGAGCAAGGTGTGGTCTAATGTTTCCTCCTGTCAATTATGACTAATAAGAAATGGTCTTGCCTGCCTTACCTCACTGCTGTGTCATCATAGATACTGAGTATCCTGAGATAAGACACCTGACCTCCTACTCAGGCCCTCGCCCTTTCCTTCTTCCTGGCAGGTGGCAGCAGGCAGGGGGATGGGCAATACAAACTAGCCTGTTAGAACTACTTACTAGGTTCTGGTATTTGGGAGTCTTTTCTCTGTAGTTCTCTGTGCTTGCTGCCTCAACTCTTCTTTGGCCAAGTCTTGTTTCTAGAATTTTATAATTGTGTATTCTGTGGAGAAGTGAATGGGAGAATAGGTGTGCTGGAAACAGCCCAGGAACTGAAGGGCAGGAATGTATGGTCTCCATCCTTGCCTCAAATGTCTGGTCTCTGGACCAGTTTACTCCTCCTTGTCTCTTCACCTCTCAAGTTGTTTGTTTTGAGATAGGGTCTCACTGTGTAGCCCTGGCTAACATGGAACTTGCTATGAAGATCAGGCTGGCCTCAAACTCAAGAGATCCACCTGCCTCTGTCTCCCAGGTGCTAGGATTAAAGGCATGTGCCACTACACCCCCTACCCCTAGTTTTATTGAGGTATAATTAATATACAAAAATCAGCACACATTTAATATATGCATCTCCAAATTGGAGATGTGCACCATGCTATCAGTTTAAAGATGCTAAATGTAACCATCACTTCTGAACACTTTCTTGTGTACTCTGTGTGTGATTTTGTTTGGGTTGATAAAAAAAAAATGACATGTTGATATGTTTTCTCTTAACTTATTTTTTAAGACGGTCTTTCTATGTAGTCCTGGCTACCCTGGAACTCACAGAATCTGCTTGTCTCTGCCTCCCAAGTGCTGGGATTAAAGGTGTGCACCACCACACCATATCACTTTTAACATTTTAAAGTACACTGTACTGTTCTGTTGACTCTAGCACTCTGTTGTGTGGCAGATCTTTAGCACTAACATATATATATATATATATATATATATATAGTTTGCATACAGAAGAGCAGATAAATCATAGTATAATTGTGTGTGTGTGTGTGTGTGTGTGTGTGTGTACTCAAACTTTGTGTTCTTGTGTGCATATACCTGAAGGAAATGAAGTCCAAATTCACAAGAATGCCTGAGGGGGCCAGCGAGATGACTCAGCAGATAAAGGTGTTTGTTGTGCAAGACTTGCAATTTAGTTTGATTCCCAGAATCCGTGTAAAGGTGGAAACAGAACCGACTCCATGGAGTTGTCCCCTGACCTTTGCACATGCACAGTAACACATGCTGCCCCCATCATGCACTTACATGCATATAATAATTAATTTAAAAAGAATGCATGAGAAGCCTGGTGTGGTGGCTCAAGCCTTTAATCCCAGCACTTGGGAGGCAGAGGCAGGCAGATCGTTGTGAGTTCAAGGCCAGCCTGGTCTACATAGTGAGCTTGGGTTAGCTGGGACTACAGGGAGACCCTGTCTCAAAAAGACAAAAGAAAAAAAAAAAGAATGCATGAATACCCTTGTTTATTGCAACTCTATTCTCAATAGCTGAGGTGTGGGACCAGCCTGGATACTGTCTTCAGATGCTGGGTAAAGAAAGAATGAGCTGGGGGGTGGGGGTGGGGGAGCTAGCGAGATGGGTCAGTGGTTAAGAACACATACTCCTCTTCCTGAAGCTCCAGATTTGGTTCCCAACACCTACATGATGGCTCACAACTGTCCCAAATTTGAGGTTCAGGGCCTCTGAATATATGTAGTATACGTATATACATGCAGGTAAAACACTCATACACAGAAAATAAAAATAAATAAATCTTAGAAAAAGAAGAAAGAAAGAATGGGGACTGGTGAGACGGCTCAGCAGCTAAAGATGCTTGCTGTACAAGCTCATGACCTGAGTTCATGTAAAGGAGAACCATGTAAAGGAGGAAGGAGAGAGCAAACTCCATAGAGTTATCCTCTGACCTCCATAAACGTGCCTGGCATGCATGTCACCCCCACCACTTCACACATCATGCATATACACACATACCTACGATAACAGTAAATGAAATTTATGAAATAAAGAGAATGGTATAGATACACAGTGGAGTTTTACTCAGCCCTAAACAAGGAAGAAACCATGTTACAGCTGTTGTGACTAACACTACAATGAATTGCAGCTACCTCTCCAATATATTCATTTATATGTACATGTATGTTTGTGTGTGTGTACATGTGCATGCAATGCCTGTGGAGGCCAGAAAAGGGTGTTGGAGCTGGAGTTGCAGTTGTTAGCTGGCTGATGTGGGTGCTGGAATCTGAACCCAGGTCCTCTGCAAGAGCAGCAAGTGCTTTTATTTATTTATTTATTTATTTATTATTTATTTATTTTTAGAACATCTGAAATTTTTAATCCTTTCTTTACAGGTTACCTAGGCCACTTTTGATTAAGGAAACTGTAGAAAGTTAAATTGCCACAAGCAAATGCCGGGTGGTGGCATGTGTCAATTCCACAGAGTCCTGTGTGCGGTGTCTGACTGCACTGCTTGGGGTCTCAGCTTATACAAGCTGGAATCATTCACAGCAGATTTTAGTCCACAGGTCACTTTTCCCCATATTTCTTTGTAAACTCTTCAGTGTTCTTACAGAATTTTTTTACGGTCCTTAGAGTATTCTTCAGCTAGGTCAGCCTGGAGTGGGTGCTCGGGCTGGGGGTCGTTCACCAGTGCTATGAGGGACTGGATTACTTGGTCAGTCTTGGTCGCTGCCTTTCAGTTTTCAGCACTAATTACTGGCAGGGAAACCTGCCCCTTTTCATCAATGTTAGGGTGGTAGATCTTTTTAAATGTTCTCTTCGGTGGTTTGAATGGATACTCTGCTGGAAAGTTTATATCAATTCTGAAGGCCCCCTTATCATACTGGGGGTTATCAGGAACAATAAGCCCTTGCCAAGTCAATAAATTAGCTTCATCAACCTGGATGTTACGGAAGTTTTTCATTCCACATTTGCGGATCTCTTCAAGTTCCATCAGCCGCCTGCTGGCCGCCATCTTAGATCTGTTTTCCCTGCAAGTGCTCTTAACAGCTGAGCCATCTCTCCAGCCTAGAGTTGAGCACCTTTTGAACGTTTGTACTCCATGCACAATGGTACTCTAGCATTTGAGCACTTTCTTTTGAGAAATGCCTGTTCAAGCTTGTCCATTTTTCAGTTGAGTTGTTTCTTTTCTTGCTACTGACTTTCTCCTTCATTTAGGTACCAACCTCTTATCGGAAGCATGATTTAGAGTCATAGTCTCCCATTCTTAGGATGACTTCTCTGTGACTGTTTCCTGTGCTGTAATATTACTGGATTACTTGGTCAGTCTTGGTCGCTGCCTTTCAGTTTTCAGCACTAATTACTGGCAGGGAAACCTGCCCCTTTTCATCAATGTTAGGGTGGTAGATCTTTTTAAATGTTCTCTTCGGTGGTTTGAATGGATACTCTGCTGGAAAGTTTATATCAATTCTGAAGGCCCCCTTATCATACTGGGGGTTATCAGGAACAATAAGCCCTTGCCAAGTCAATAAATTAGCTTCATCAACCTGGATGTTACGGAAGTTTTTCATTCCACATTTGCGGATCTCTTCAAGTTCCATCAGCCGCCTGCTGGCCGCCATCTTAGATCTGTTTTCCCTGCAAGTGCTCTTAACAGCTGAGCCATCTCTCCAGCCTAGAGTTGAGCACCTTTTGAACGTTTGTACTCCATGCACAATGGTACTCTAGCATTTGAGCACTTTCTTTTGAGAAATGCCTGTTCAAGCTTGTCCATTTTTCAGTTGAGTTGTTTCTTTTCTTGCTACTGACTTTCTCCTTCATTTAGGTACCAACCTCTTATCGGAAGCATGATTTAGAGTCATAGTCTCCCATTCTTAGGATGACTTCTCTGTGACTGTTTCCTGTGCTGTAATATTACCTTGACGGGATCCATGTGTCATTTTTTTCTTTTGTTGCCTGGACCTTTGCAGTTATACCCAAAGCATCTTTGCCCAGACTAGATTTGGAACTGTACCTGCTCTTTACTTCTCACTGTGTTGTAGTTTCAGGTCTCACGTTTATCTGTAGTCCTTTGTGGGTTCACTTTCATATATGCTGTCCTGTCTCATTTCATCCTTCTGTGTATCCAGTTTATCCTGTTGTGCATTTTGGGGTCTTTGTTACAAATCACTAGCTGTAGACACAAAGGTTTATCTGGGGACTTTCTACTCTAACTATGGGTCTGTAGGTGTGTGTTTGCTTACTTGCCCCATATTCTTTGATTGTGATAGCTTTATAGATTTCCATTATATTCATCCTTTAGGTTTTCCCCTTCCTTTCTTCCTTTCTTCCTCCCTCTCTTCCCTGTCTCCCATGCTCCCTCACTTTCCTCATTGCAGCCTAGCCAGCTATTTAGCCAAGGATGACCTTGAACTTCTGCTCCTCAAGCTTGCACCAGTGTTCCACTGTGCCCAATTTTATGGGTGCTGGGACCTGAACTCAGGGCTTCATGCATAGTAGGCATTCTACAAGCTGAGCTACATCCCCAGCCCAGTTTATTAGATTTTCAAATCAGGTGCAGGTGTCTCTCATTTTTTTTGCTCAGGATTTCTTTGGTTCTTAGGGTCTTTTTTGGTTCCATGTATGTCTTAGAATTGCTATTTCTGATTCTGTGAAAGATGTCATTCAGATTTTGATAGGAATCAACCTCTAGATTTCTTTCTATAACATGACCATTTTCATAATATCTGTTCTTCCAGTTCATGGATCTGGGTGTCCCTCCGTGTACCTCAGGCTTTCTCACTCTCTCATCAGTACTGCATGGTTTTCAGTGTGCAGATCTTTCATCTCTTTAAATTTATTATTTCTTAGTTGTTATAGTAATTATAAATGAGACTATATTTTTATTTATCTTTGGATAGATTGTTTTTAGTGTATATAAATGACATTTTAAATTTTTTTGGTAATGGGAGTCAAATCTAGTACCACTGAGCTATATCCACAGCTGAAATGGTATTGATTTTTGTATGTTGATTTTTCTGTCTTGCAAGTTTACTGAATTCATTAGTTCTATAAGCTTTCTAAAAAATATTTTATTGGGGGCTAGAAAGATGACTCAGAGTTTAACAGCACTGGCTGCTCTTGTAGAGGATGTGGATTCGAGTCCCAGCATCCACATGGAGGCTATCAACTGTCCATAACTCCAGTTCCAGGGGATCCAACACCCTTTTCTGATCTCTTCAGGCACTGCATGAAATGGGTGCATTTATATACATGTAGGCATAATACTCACACACATAAAATAAAGATGACAAATAAAATATTAAAAATATATTTTGTTGGTTCTGGAGAGATGGCTCAGCAGTTAAGAGTACTGGCTGCTCTTGTAGAGGATCCAGGTTCAATTCTCAGCACCCACATGGGACCCATTTTTTTAAAATTATTTTATGTGTATGAGTGTATTGCCTTCATGTATGTAAAGTGCACCTGTGTTATGTAAAGCCCATGGAGGTCAGAAGAGGGCTGATCCTTGGAACTGGAGTTATGGATGGTTGCTAGCCGCCATGTGGGTTCTGGGAACCAAACCCAGGTCTCTGCAACAGTAGTCAGTGCTCTTAAGTGCTGAGCCATGTCCCCTGCCTTTTTTTTTTTTTTTTTTTTTTTTTTTTTTTGAGACACGGTTTCCCTGTAGCTACAGCTGGCGTGGAACTTGCTATGTAGACCACTGTGGCCTCTATCTCACAGAGATCTGCCTGCCCTCCTTAGTGCTAGCATTAAAGGTGTGTGCCACCACTACTGGCTTTAGTTCTAAAAGTTTTGATGGCTTTCAACTTCCAACTGTTGCCCACATCTGCCCTGAAGAAATGCCTACTCAAGTTATTTGCCCATTTTTATTTTTATTTTTTATTTTTGTTTTTTTCTTTTGAGGCAGAGTTTCAGTGTAGCCCAGACAGGTCTTGAACTTGCTATGTAGCTAAGGATGACCTTGAACTTCTGATCCCCCTACTTCCACCTCCTGGGTGCTGGGATTATAGGTGTGCACCACTGCTCCTAGTTTATGAGGTACTTGGGATAAACCCAGGATTTTGTACATGTACATGGGAAAATATGCTACCAACTGAGCCACATCCCCAGCCCCTGCCAAGTCTGAAAATCAAGTTATTTCTGTTTTGTTCTTGTTGAGTTGTAGGAATTTTTTGGTTTCTGCATATTAATTTCTTATCAAAACATGAGATACAGTTTTCTCAGAATGCTGAGAAATACAGGCTGCTTTCCCTGTATTGGTTGTGTCTTCTGTTGCATGGAAGTTTTAAGCTTCACACAATCTCATTTTTCTTCCCTGTGCTTTTGGTGAATTTGTTGCCTATATGTTTTCCTTAAAGAAATATTTATTCAAGTCATTTTCCTTCTTTCCTTCCTTCCTTCCTTCTTTTTTTTTTTTTTTTTTTTTTTTTTTTTTAAGTCAAGGTCTCTCTGTAGTCCCCGCTGGCCTTGAACTCACAGAGATCGGCCTGCCTCTGACTCCCCAGTGCTGGGATTAAAGGCATGTACCACCAACTTATTCAAGTCATTTTACTTTAACATTCTAAAATTACATTCATTCATTCATTCATTCATTCATTCATGTGTGTATATGTATGGGTGTCTTCCTTGCCATGTGCAGATATGGAGGTTATAGGACAACTTGCTGGAGTTGGTTCTTTCCTTCCTCCTTGTGGGTCCTGGGGATTGAACGCAGGTTGTCAGGCAAGTGTCTTTACCTCCTGAGCCATATTCTAGGACCCCTCTGCCTATTAAAGCCTTTCTGTGTATATATGATGTGTATGTATGTGTACATGTTCATGTATGTGAGTACATGCCACATTGCACATGTGGAAGTCAGAGTACCACCTGGGGTGTTGGTTTTCATTTTTCACCTTGTTTGAGACAGTCTCTTATTGTTTACTTCTGCATAATACCAGGCTAGACTCCAGGAGTCCATCATTTGAGAGCCACTGACAAGCAGTTTTCATGGCCTGCATGACCATGGGCCTCAGCTGCACATGTTCTGGGCCAATTCTGTTAGCCTACCTGGGCCTCGGTTTTCTTTGCTGTAAGGGGCACCAAAGCAGGCTGTGATAGGTAATCTTCATTGCCAACTTGATTCAATTTATAATTACCATGGAAACACACCTCTGGATGTGTCTGTGAGGGTGTTTCTAGAGAGGTTCAATGGAGGACAGAAAATCTATCTTGAATGTGGGCAGCACCGAGCCATGGGCTGGGGTTCTGGACTAAATAAGAAGGAGAAAGAGAGCTGAGCACCAGCGTTCATCTCTCTTTGCTTCCTGACTGTGGGTACAATGTACCAGCTACCTTCTGCTCCTGCCCACCATGCCTTTCCCACTATGATGGAACGTGATCCTTCCTTCCATAAGTTGCTTTTGTCATGAATTTTGTCACAGTAATGAGAAAAGGTAGCTCATACAGTTTGTCTGCCGTGTGGGAACCCTTAGTCCTCCTCTAGTAGCTGGTGTGAGACTCAACCACTTCCCTCCTCTCTCTTGTCTGCTTTGCTCTCTAGGCTCCTCAGCTCACCCTTACAAGTTGGCTTCTTCCCTGTCTCATTTCTCCCTAGGCAATCATCCCCTCTTTGGGCTTTAACCATTACCTGCCGACTGTCAGCTGCCAAGTCTGTCTTCTAGTTGGATGTCTATCCCCAGCTCCAGTTCAAGGTTCCACTCTGTACCTCTTCACCTCTGTCCTTCGGGCAGGTCAGAATCAGCAGGTCTAAGCTGATTTCACCACCTTCCCCCACACGCGGCCTGTTCTTCCCGAAGAGCCAGTCTTGGTTAACTCAGCCAGTCAGCTGCTTATGCCAGAGGCACAGAAGCCCCCCTAACCCTTACTTAGTACCCTCATCCAGTCACTAAGGCCTGTTTGTTCTGTCTCCTAAATATTTCCCCAATCTCTCACTTCCCCAGTCTCTCCAGCTCCACCATCACTGCCAGCCTCAGCTCAGGCCCTTACCACCTAAACTACAGCAAGACCTTTCTGACTGTTTCCAACCCAGCCTCTACAGCTCAGGTGGGAAACCACTTTAGTTATCGTCTCATACTTGTTTTTCATTAAACAAGTACTAAGTAATTATCAAAGCAGGAACTGTGTGTAGGAGCAACATAGAACAAACCAGAAGTTGTTCCTAACCTCTGTACTTAGGGTGTGGAGGAGGATCGAAGAGCACAGGCCATTGAGGTTCATTGAGATGGAAGAAGGTGGCGGAGGTATTTGGGCATCTTGGAAGCACTGGCTGAGGGCCAGTAGACACTGCTGGGGGTGGGAGGTTGGGGGGTGGTCAGGAAATGCTTGCTGAAGGGAGTAACCTCACTCTGGGGCTGTGGACTGGGTAGTATCAGCTGAGAGGTGGGAGTGAAGTGAGGAAGAGCTTTTCTGTCAGTGCGCCCATCTCATCTCTGTTTGATAGTCCTCTTGTGAGCTTCATTGCCATCCATGGGACAAAGTCCACATTCTTCACATGGAGCCCAACCTTGTGGCACGCCCTGAGTGCCCTAAGTCTGCACCCTCCTCTCCAGGCCTTTGCACTTGTCCGTGTGCACTCTGCCCTTCCCACACAACACCTATTACCTGTCTGTGAAGCTCTGAATCACCAAAGTCAGCTGGCCCAAGGCTTGCCTGGGTCCTCCCACGTAGACTTTGTGGCTCTCTCTCCTGGGCTCCCCACCTGTGCACACGTGGACTCTCCTGCACTTAGCACATGGTCGGAGCTCATCCACATGTGATCTCTTGTTGCCACTGCAGACTCCCAGCTCCTGTGTAGCTCTCACACCCTCACCCCAGGAGCCTTGTGCTAGTGGACAAGCTGACGACAGCATTGCCCTCCTGCCCTATCTCTTCTCTTCCTCCAGCTCTGTGCCTTCTTTTGCCCCTAACATACCAATAGAGCTATCAGCCCTGATGGATATTGCCATGCCCAACAGGCACCTCATACCTTTGGAGAATTGCTGGCTCTGGGCAGTAGTAGTGCTGTGGGCCATGGGGCATCATGGCCCACGTATAGATCTGATTTCTAAATAGCAGTCCAGTGCAAGTCAGCTCCTTTCTGCTGGGCAAAATAATGCCTTTGGTCAGCTTGTGTGCCCATGCCCTTTGCAGAAAGGGGAGATTATAGATGTGTGCTACCACGTTCTACCTTATATGTAGCTTGCAAAAATACTAATGGGGGGCTGGGGAGATGGCTCAGCAGTTAAGAGAGCACTGGCTGTTCTTGCAGAGAACCCGGGTTCCATTCCCAGCACCCACATGACAGCTAACAGCCATCTGTAACTCCAGTTCTAGGGGATCTACTGACCTCCGAGAGCATTGGACAGCAAGGGTGCACATACACTCATACACATAAAATAAAAATAAAAATTTAAAAATAAATACTAATGCTAGAGGATAGAGGATGTGGCTCAGTTGGTAGAGGGCTTACCTAGCATGCCTGAGGCCCTGAGTTTCCTCAGCACCACATAAACTGGTCATGGTGGTGCATGCTTATAATCTCAACACTTAGGAGGTGGAGGCAAGAAGATGAAGTTCAAGCCACTTGGCTACCTAGTAAGTCTGAGGCCAACCTGGGCTATAAAGACCCTGTTTATAAAACAAAATGAATAAAAATAATACATAAAAACTAACTCTATATAAATTTCTGCATATATTTCCATTAGATATAATAGAAACTTTTCTAACATATAAGTAATATAAATAATGTACTATTATTATTTTGATCTTTTTTGAGACAGGGTCTCCCTGTAGCCCCAGCTGTCCTGGAACTCACTATGTAGACCAGGCTGGCCTCAGGAGTGCTGGGATTAAAGGTGTGTGCCACCACACCCGGCAATAATGTATTATTATTATTATTAAATAGACTCTACTTATCTAAGTAGAGTTCTTCTTTCAGTGACTGTCCAGTATTCCATAGATTGGATATACAGCATATACTCAACCAGTCAGTGTTTCCAGATTTTAAAAAATTTCATTTATGCTCTCTCCGACCCTTGCAGGCCTCTCTCTCCTGGGTAAGTCGATCAGGCCCTCTGTGCCTTGACTCCCCCAGCCTCACTCACCCTCCCATCCCCACCCCCCCCACTATCTCTCCTAGCTTGGGTCCTGTCCCATTCCTTGTCTTGGCACCCCAGACACCTGGGGAACCACCACTGCTTCCTGATCCTTTGCATCCAGAGCAACTCAGTTCCTTCTCGGGTCCCAGGAGCACTGCTACAGGGCCTGGTCCCACCCTCACCTCCCTCTGCTTCCCTGGGCCTGCACTACCCACAGACTTCTCTAACCGCAGGCCTCTCTCTCTGGGGTAGGTCGGTCAGAGCTTCCATGCCTTGACTCCCCCAGCCTCATTCACCCTCCCATCTCCCCTGCTGGTCTCTCCTCCTAGCCTGGGTCCTGTCCTATTCCTTGTCTTGGCACCCCAGACACCTGGGGAACCACCACTGCTGCCTGATCTTTTGCATACAGACCAATTCAGTTCCATCTTGGGTCCAGAGGGGCGCTCTGGGCCTGGTCCCACCCTCACCTCCCTGTGCCCCCCTGGGTCTTTCCTGGATGCTGGGGGCTGACCTTTCTTCTTCCTGGTCCTTTGCATCCAGACCAACCCAGCTCCTCAGTGCAGTCCCCAGGGGCCCTTGGGGCTGCCTGCTGCCCCCATCTTCCTTTGCATCTCTGGGTGGCACCACCACCAACTGCCCTAGACCAG
This sequence comes from Nannospalax galili, assembly GCF_000622305.1. Classification (NCBI taxonomy): domain Eukaryota; kingdom Metazoa; phylum Chordata; class Mammalia; order Rodentia; family Spalacidae; genus Nannospalax; species Nannospalax galili. The sequence continues at coordinate 984,820 of NW_008359530.1, forward strand.
CATCTTTCCTGGGCCGGGCTCCCGGGCTAGTCCAACCCCCAAATTCCTGAAGCCAAAATCTGTCCTGGAGGGATCCAGACCTTAGGAGAAAGCCTGAGAGCATCTGATCCTCATCTGACTTGGGCCTCTGTGGGAACTCCTGAAGACAAAAGCAATCTGGCCACTCCAATATAAAATCAAAAGAGAGAACTGGAAGCTGAGAGGAATCAGCTTTTCATGTCCAAAAAGTAAACCACAAAGACACGTGAAGTTCACAAAAAGAAGCAGACTTAAACTTGAAGGTTTGAGTCTCACATAAAAATCAGAAACTACAAAAGAAATTCACATCTCAAAATCACAGAGAAAAAAATAATAACATGAACAACCAAAATAACATATCCCCACCAAATAACAATAGTCCTCTAGAGGAGTACAATGAGGACCCCCTAGAGATAATGCAGGACATGGAACTCAAAAGACAATTATAAACATGATAAAAGAATTCAGTGAATTTAAAGAACGCACAAAGAAATCAAAGAACTGAAGGAAGATAGGGATGAACTTCTGAATGAATTCAGAAAAGAGCTAGAAATATTGAAGAATACTCAGGCTGAAATAAAGAATGAAGTGAAAC
>NW_008359530.1:985519-985822 GCF_000622305.1 Nannospalax galili
GACCAGATCTTCAACAGAATTGTGGAAGAAAATTTCCCAAACTTAAAGAAAGACATGCCCATACAAATACAAGAAGCATACAGAACACCAAACAGACAGGACCAGAACAGAAACTCTCCACGGCACATCGTATTAAAAACACTAAACGTACAAAAGGAAGAGAATACTGAAAGCTACAAAAGAGAAATAACAAGTCACATATAAAGGAAAACCCATTAGGATTACAGTGGACTTTTCAGTGCAAACTATGAAAGCCAGAAGAGCCTGGACCAAAGGATTTCCAGTTCTACATGACCACATATT
>NW_008359530.1:986654-987876 GCF_000622305.1 Nannospalax galili
CTAATAAATCAAGAAGATATTACAATCATGAAAATATATTCAGCAAACTGTGGTGAACCCAACTTCATAAAAACAATACTACAGGACTTTAAGACCCAGATTAACCCCAACTCATTAAGAGTAGGGGACTTCAATACCCCACTATCTCCATTAGATAGGTCAACAGGCCAGAGACTTAACAGAGAGACATCTGTGAATTAAACAATACCATATATCAAATAGACCTAACAGACATCTACCGAGTGTTCCACCCAAGCACCAAAGGACATATTTTCTACTCAGCACCCGATGGAACCTTCTCCAAAATCAACCTTATACTGGGGCACTAAACAAACCTCAACAAATACAAAAAGATTGAAATAATTCCATGCATTCTATCAGAACACAATGCAATAAAGCTTAAAATCAACACCAGAAAAAACGCTGGTAACTACATGAATACATGGAGATTAAACAACGCACTCCTGAATGATGAATGGGTCAAAAGAGAAATTAAGAAAGAAATAAAAATATTCCTGGAATTAAATGAAAAGGATAATACAACAAAACCTCTGGGACACACTGAAAGCTGTCCTTCGAGGGAAGTTTATAGCTCTAAGTACCTACATCAAAAAATTGGAAAGAACACAAATAAATGACTTAATGTTGCAACTCAACACACTTGAAAAGTAGCAGCAAATGAAACTCAAACCCAGCAGACAAGAAGAAATAACAAAAATCAGGGCAGAAATGAATGAAATTGAAACAAAGAAAAAAATACAAAGAATCAGTAAATCCATATCTGGTTCTTTTGAAAAGATAAACAAGATTGACAGACCACTAGCCCAGTTAACCAAAAGAAAGAGCACCTCCAAATCAACAAAATCAGAGATGAAAGGGGAAACATCACAACAGACACCAGAAAGATACAGAACATTATAAGGGAATACTTTAAAAACCTATATGCTACTAAATTTGAAAACCTAAAAGAAATGGATGGATTTCTAAAGGCATGGGAACCACCAAAACTAAACCAAGAAGAGATTAACAGCTTAAACAGACCCATAACACAAAAAGAAATTGAAACAGTAATACAAAACCTCCAGACTAAAAAAAGCCCAGGCAGATGGATTTACAGCAGAATTGTATCAGACATTTATAGAAGATCTACATCCAATACTACTTAATTTATTCAAATAGAAATGGAGGGAGAACTTCCAACCAAATTCCTTCTATGAAGCCA
>NW_008359530.1:988683-989853 GCF_000622305.1 Nannospalax galili
ATTAACCTACAAAAATCTGTAGCCTTTCTATATACCAATGACAAGCAATCAGAGAAGGAGCACATGGAAACACTCCCCTTCACAAAAGTTGCAAAAAAAAAAATATCTTGGAATAAACATGACCAAAGACATTAAAGAGGTCTACAATGAAAAATTTAAATCTTTAAAGAAAGAGATTGAGGAAGACATCAGAAGATGGAAGGACCGCCCATGCTCACAGATTGGAAGCACTTATATTGTGAAAATGACCATCCTACCAAAAATCATTTATAGATTCAATGCAATGCCAACCAAAATCCCCATGACATTTTTCACAGAATTGGAAAAAAAACACCCTAAGATTCATACGGAAGCACAACAGACCTCGGATAGCCAAAACAATCCTGAACACCAAGAGCAATGTCGGGGGGATTACTATAGCAGATTTTAAGCTGTATTATAGGGCTATAGTCACAAAAACAACACGGTACTGGCACAAAAATAGACCCATAGATCAATGGAACAAAATTAAAGACCCAAATATGAGTACATGCAATTTTAGCCACCTGATATTTGACAAAGGGGCCAAGAATATTCACTGGAGGAAAGACAGCATGTTCAGCAAATGGTGCTGTCAAAACTGGATCTCCACCTATAGAAGAATGAAATTAAACCCCTATCTTTCACCCTGCACAAAAGTCAGTTCCAAATGGATCCACAACCTCAATGTAATGCCTGAAACTCTGAAATTATTAGAAGAAAACATTGGGAAAAACCTACAAGATATAGGTGTAGGAAAGGATTTTCTAAGCTGGACATCAGTTGCTCAGGAAACAAGGGCAAGAATTAAATGGAATCTCATTAAACTAAAAAGCTTCTGTATATCAAAGGAGGCAACCAGGGAAACGAACAGAAAACCCACCAAATGGGAGAAAATCTTCACCAGCGACACACCCGACAGAGTTTTAATATCCAGACTATATAATGAGCTCAAAAAACATAGAATCAAGACAAGAAGCAACCCAATTAAAAGATGGGCTAAGGAACTGAACAGAGAGTTCTCAAAAGAAGAAGTAAAGATGGCTATGAAACATGTTAAAAGATGTTCAGCATCACTAATAATTAGGTAAATGCAAATTAAAACCACTTTAAGATTTCATCTTACCCCAGTCAGACTGGCTAAGATCAAGA
>NW_008359530.1:990031-990960 GCF_000622305.1 Nannospalax galili
ATGAAAAGCAGTGTGGAGAACTCTTAAAAAACTACAAATGAACCTACCATTTGATCCAGTTATACCACTCCTTGGCATATACCCAAAGAACTCATCCTATTGCAGAGACATTTGTACAGCCATGTTTGTTGCTGCTTTTTTCACAATAGCTAAGAAGCTAAGAAGCAACCTAAGTGTCCCTCAACTGACAAGCGGATAATGAAAATGTGGTTCGTTTATATGATGGAGTTTTACTCAGAGGTAAAGAAAGATGAAATCAAGAAATTTGCAGGTAAATGGATGGAACTAGAAACTATTATACTAAGTGAAGTAACACAGACTCAGAAAAAAAGTTGACATATGTTCTCCCTCATATGTGGATCCTAGAACCAGACTCTGACAAATAAATATGCAACCAGACATAACTATAGGAACCAGGATAATGGAACGGAAACAGGGAGGTAAAGGAAAAGAAAGAACCTGAAAGAAAACAGTTGGAAACAGGCCTTAATAAGGGATATATGGTTAAATTTGGGTTACTTTAAGGGAGGGGGGAGGGAAAGGTATATAAGGAACCAAGGGGTAAAGGGAAAGTAGGAGCTCAAGAGAGGTAGGACTGTAGGAGAAGGGTATTTGTAAGGGAGAAAGGGGGTAATGGGGGTACCTTAAGGGGGAAAATCATGATGGAGGGGTGAGACAATGTTAGAGATAAACAATGCCTAGCTATTTTTGAAAATCAGAGAGAACCAAATTACTCCTACACCCTACTGACAAATTATACATAGCAGATCAAGAAATATATGTCTAAGTAAGGTTTATCTGAGAACAACTGGTCTTTGCCCAAGATTTACCTACATGACACACAGTAATTAAAAATACCAGACTGGTGGAACTAACCTTCTTGGGTATTTAACAGACATACTTTGAGGTCTGTAATAATTCAGTCAGGG
>NW_008359530.1:992230-995329 GCF_000622305.1 Nannospalax galili
ATCTTTTTTAAAGGTTAAAACCTCATTTAATTTGATGTCGTATAGGGTTTATACTGAGCACCATATTGTATAACTTTAATAATTCAGCTGTAAACCTAAAAATTTGTAGCCAATTTTGAAAAAGATGGATGTAATACTCAGAAAATTGTTATTGACCATGTCAATGCTGTTGTAATGAAATGCTTCTTCTAAGTATGTGGTTATTAAATAAATGATTTAAAAAATCAACTGTTTAACTATCAAAAGCAAAATAGTTTTTAAAAGTATCTTACAGGGCTTATACTGAGTTCAATGTTGTATAACTGTATTAATTCAACTGTGAACCTAGAAACTTACAGCCACTTGTGAAAGAGATGTACTCTTGCTCTGGAGTGTGTTACTGAATATGTTAAAGCTGTAATGAAATGCTTCTTCTAATCATGTAATTATTAAAATTTTTAAAAAGTACCTAAAATGTTTCTAAGGTAATAGAGAAAACTTCAGTTGAGAGCCAGTGTTTATTCTTTTCAGTACTGATTAATAGGAATCTTGCTGTACCCAGGTTAAATGAATGTGGTGTCACCAATAGATAAATAGCCCTTATATCTGAGGTGGGAATCTGTTGGTCAAGCTTTGGTTTAAAAGAAACAAAAAACCCTAAATGTTTTATTATTATTATTTTTATGTGTATGAGTGTATTGCCTGCATGTGTGTAAGTGCCCATGGAGGTCAGAAAAGGGTGTTGTATTCTTCTGGAACTGGAGTTACAGATGGTTGTTAGCCACCATGTGGATGCTGGAACTCAAACCCAGATCTTCTGCCAGAGCAGCCAGTGCTCTTAACTGCTTAGCCATCTCTCAAGCCCCGGTTTCCAGATTTTTAGCCATTACTAATTAAGGGTACAATAATCACAAGAATGTGTTTACCACAGGTGACTATGTTACTGTTGACATGTGCTATATCACATGTTCCTCATGATGGCCCAATGATTCAGGCCTCCTACTGTTTCTACTTCCCAAATAAAGGAACTGAATCACAAAGAGGTCAATAACTTCTCCCGGGTCATGGTGGCAACTGATCACAGCACCGTAGCCTTCTGTGGACCCTCAGCACTTGAACTTTGCCCAGAAGCAAACTGTGCTGCTTGGTCAGGCTGTGTGCTGCCACACACACACGGTGTGGAGAAAGGATCACTTGAAAGAACAGTGTCCTTTCTTTACGAACTGTGGAGCTTTGCTTGTATTCTGGGCAAAGGGGCTGCTCTGGGACATTTTTGATTGTCATAACTTGGGTGGTCTCTGAGAAAGTGCTCTATCAACACTCTGGGTAGAGAGAGGCCAGGGCTGCTTGCTCAACTGCCTTCACACATAGATAACCCATAGCAGAGACCTGCTCGGCCCATGGTGTCACCAGGCTGAGACTGAGAAACCCTGGGTGGTAGGAAGGCAGGTCTCTAGCACGTGGCTGCCCCTGTGGCTCCTGAATCTATTTCAACAAAGCTAAATGATGAATGGCTGTCTGGTATGTGGGGAGCTGGCTTGAGGTTATACTTCCAAACCCTTTAAAATTTTTATTTAAAAAAATATGGCCATGTATGGTGGTGTACACCTTTAATCCTAGCACTTGGGAGGCAGAGGCAGCTGGATCTCTGTGAGAGGCAGATCTCTGTGAGGCCAGCCTAGTTTACATAGCGAGTTCCAGGCCAGATGGTGGCTACAGGGAGACACTGTCTTAAACAAACAAACAAATAAGAATGCTTCATGAATTTTTGTGTCATCTTTACACAGGGTCTGTGCTAAACTCTGTATCCTTCCAATTTTAGGATATGTGCTGCTGAAGGGAGAACACACCATAAAAAGATGTTTTATTTATCTGTGTGTAGGGGCATGTGCCCATGAGTGCAGTTGCTGGTGGTGGCCAGAAGAGGGTATCAGATTCCCTGGAGTTAGAGTTATAGGGGGTTGTGGGTGGTCTGATGTGGGTGCTAGGAACTGCAGTATGTGCTCTTAAAGGGTGAGCCATCTCTCCGCACTTTTTTTTTTTGGTCTTGTTTTTGAGACAGGGTCTCCCTGTAGCTCCAGCTGGCCTGGAACTTGCTATGTAGACCTGGCTGGCCTTGAACTCACAGAGATCCACCTGCTTCTGCCTCCAGAGTGCTGGGATTAAGGGCATGTGTCACCATGCCCAGCTTTAAATCTTTGTCTCCTACAAACATTTTTTAATAAACAATGAATAGAATCCAGTTTCTCAAAGGCACAAAGAGGGCTGGACAGCAGGACTTGGGGTGGGTAGTGGGCTAGCTAGGCCATCTTCACAAGCAGTTGCAGCCTATTGAGAATTATGGATGTGGAAAACCATCCAGAATGTTCTAGACAGGGCCCAATTGTTCTCAAAGCAAAATGCCTGGGATAAAAATGCTTTAATCATGAATGTGGACTTTCCACTGCAGCCAAAAATGGGGGGGAGGCACCCAGTCTTCTGTAAATAAACCCCCACCCTATGCTCTGTTAGCAAGCCCAATAAACTAGTTAGGATTTAAAAAAAAAAAAAAAAAAAAAAAAGGGCAAAGGGAAACCTTCATTATTCCACCAAAGTTGACCCCATGTTGGCAAATCATTTGGTCTTCGATTTCTTAGTCCTATTTTTCTCCCCTTAAACTTCATTGTCTATATTTTTTATGTAACCTCCAAGCTATTTCTGGAAAAATGTGCTAAAAATTGCCTCTCTTTGGAATAATAACATTCTAAAATTAAAAAAAAATGCTTTATCATTAGACAGAAAGAAAGAAATTTAAGTCAGCAAGCCAGAAACTCAAAAAGCAAGACCAAGAATAAGAAAACAAGCCAGTGGGATGGGGTTAGCACTGATAAAGATGAAAGCAAAAATTGATGTATTAGAAAACAAAATCTCCAGGCCTGGAGAGATGGCTCAGTGGTTAAGAACACTGGCTGTTCTTTCAGAAGACCTGGTTTTGAATCCCAGCACCCACATGGCAGCTAACAACTGTCCATAACTCCAGTTCCAGGGGATCCGACAGCCTCTCCTGTCCTCCAGGCATTGCATGACACAGGTGCACTTACCTACATGCAGGCAATACACACATACACATAAAATAAAAAT
>NW_008359530.1:995359-1014538 GCF_000622305.1 Nannospalax galili
CTTCACCAGGCATGGTGCATGCCTTTGATCCCAGCAAAGGCGGCGGATCTCTGTGAGTTCAAGGGCAGCCTGGTCTACATAGTGACATAGTGAGTTCTAGGCCAGCTAGGGCTACAGGCAGACCCTGTCTCAAAAGGACCAAAAAAGAAAAAGAAAAAGAAAAAGAAAACAAAATCCGTGTTTTTCAGAAGGTAGGCAGTGCCTGGGATTCAACCCAAGGCCTTGCCCATGATAGGCAAGTGCACTGCACTAAGCTATACCTCAGCTTTAGAAAAAAAACTTATTTCTTTAAAAAATGTTTATTATTTTTATTTTGTATGTACGAGTGCATTGCCTGCTTATGTGTAGGTGCACCCGTGTTGTGCAATGCCCTTGGAGTCAGAAGAGGGCGTTGGATTCCCTGAAACTGTAGTTACAGATGGTTGTTAGCCACCATGTGAGTGTTAGGAATCAAACCCTGGCAAGGGCAGCCAGTGCTCTTAACTGCTGAGCCATCTCTCCAACCCCAAACAAAATCTATTTTTATTTATTATTATTTGTGTGTGTGTGTGAGGGTACGTACATGATGTATGTGGGCACATGTGGAGGTCAGAGGACAATGTTGTGGAGTCAGTTCTCTCCTTCCACCTTTACATGTATGCTGAGGATTGAACTCAGGTCTCCAGTCTTGTACAGCGAGTGCTTTTACCAGCTGAGCCATTGCACCCGTCTGAAATTTTTTTTAATTAATTTAAATTTAATTAATTAAGTAATTATTTTTTTGGTCTTTTTGAGACAGTGTTTCCCTGTAGCCCCAGCTGGCCTGAAACTCACTGTAGACCAGGCTGACCTTGAACTCACAGAGATCCTCCTGCCTCTGCCTCCCGAGTGCTGGGACTAAAAGTATGGGCACCACACCCAGCTTATTTTAATTTTATGTGTATCTGTGTTTTGCCTGCATGTATGTAATTACACCATGAGTCTGCCATGCTAGAGGTCCTGTATTCTGCCCTCACTACTGCAAAACAAACAGCCCTAAGTGCAGTAAAAGCCTATGTATCAGGAACGTGGGACAGGCAGGGTGCTCAGCAGTGTTCTCATGTTTAGTTAATAGCGTCTTCCTGAGCACATGCAATGTGCCAGACAACTGTGCTTAGCACTGGGTACTCCCTGAATAAAACAGGTAGAAGACAATGCCTACAGATGGGGCTGTCTGAGCTCTCAGGACTCATGAGGTGATGTCAGCAGGAACCAGTGACATCAGTTCAGCAGAGGACTGAGGCTTGCCCAAATGCCTGGATCCCAAGATGGCAGATGAAGAAGGAGCTGAAGCTGGGCTAAGGTGGAAAGTGAGAGGAGAGGAAGCTGAAGTTCCAGAAAGCCTGGTTTCCAACAGGAAAAAATAACCTACTTTATATGAAAATGAATATTCAAAAGAAAATATACAGCAAAATTTTAAAAATTGTCATACAATGTATAATGCTTTCAATAAGAATAAGTTGGTAGTAGATTATTTACAGAAAAAGAAAATGAATTTCTTTTCTCTCTCCTCCCCTCCCCTCCCCTCCTCTCCTCTCCTTTTCTGAGGTGGAGTCTCCCTGTGTTACCCAGGCTGGTCTTGGGCTCCTGGGCTCAAGTGACCCTCCTGCCTCAGCCTCCTGAGTTCTGAGACTCAAAGTATGTGTCACAGTGCTCACCCAGAAAATAGTATTTCTTTCTTTGGGTTTTTTGAGACAGGGTCTCATGTAGCTCAAGCTGATTTTGAACTTACTACATAGCCAAAGATTACCTTGAACTCCTGATCCCCCTGCCTCCACCTCCCAAGTGCTAGGATACACGTGTGTGCCACTGTGAAGAAAATGATGGCATCTTTATTTTTTGCTATGGAGTAAAACTGAAGTGAGTATGGATCACCAGGACTAAGGACAGTGTGGGGCTTTGCTTGTTGGATTTGAATCAAAGACGCCTCTGATTTCTCTGGGGTCTCTGAGCCAGAGAAGCAGCAACTTGGCTAGTAGATCAGCTTAACTTGCAAGAAGACTGTATTGCTCAGGACAAGAGCTAGCCTGGTCAGAGCAGGTCTACAGTTTGGTTGGTGGGGTGCTTCCTAAAGTAGGCCTCCAACAGCCATGGTGAGGAGTCCTAGCTGGGGTGAAGCTGCAGGGGTGGGGGTGTCTGTCAGACCAATGCCAGCTGAGTACTGGAAATAAGAGGAAACACTGGATCATTAATTACTGAATGTCCTAGGATTCACCTTGCTCCGGGGGTGGGGCAGCAACTGGCTCTTTCAACAGACAGCCCTGTCACTCAGCAATAATTAGCAAGAACTGGCACCTTCATAGATTAGAATGACAGGAGACCACAACATAGTCACAAGCCTGGCTGGAACTGACCAGGTGGCACAGCCATGGGGCCAGCTAGACTGGCTGGGCCAGCCGAGCTCAGCCAGCCTACGTGGGCATGGGCACACACGGGTGTGGACAAAGTCACGCATTCTTTCTTGGGCTGTTTGCTAAGAGCATGCTCTGTGCTATAGGCACTGAGAGGAGCAAAAAGAAATGGGAGATTTACCCTTGGTGTAATGAACAGAGGAGGCAAGATTAAACTTGGGAATGTGGCTCAGTTGGTAGGGTACTTGCATGAGACCGAGTTCAATGCCCAACACCAAAAAAAAAAAACCCCCGCCCCAAAACAAAGTCAAAAATTAAACAGCAGCAGAGACTCATGCTGTGTGCTGCAGTGAGTGTAATGCTTAGGAGCAAAGGGGGACCCTAAAGGATGGTAAGGGGGCCATCAAGGCTTGTAAGAGTAGAAAACACAATGAAAGAAATAGAAAAATTACAATAAGAACGCTCACTGGGTTGGGTGTTGTGGCGCACGCCTTTAACCCCAGCACTGGGGAGGCAGAGGCAGGTGGATCTCTGTGAGATAGAGGCCAGCCTGGTCAGTTTCCAGGCCAGTTAGGGCTACAGGGAGACTCTGTCTCAAAACAAACAAAACAACCAAAAAACACTCGTCAGAGGTGTTTGTTGCTAACATTTGTCCTTTTAAGATCTTTTCCCCTGTGTAACTCTATGTATATATACATGTCCATTTTTATTTATGTTTTTTATTTATTATTGTATATATCGTGTGTGTGTGTGTGTGTGTGTGTGTGTGTGTGTGTGTGTGTGTGTAGGTGTAGGTGTAGGTCAGAGGACAGCTTATGGGAGTCAGTTCTCTGCTACTTGGGGATTGAATTTGGGTTGTCAGGCCTGGCGGCAAGTACCTTTACTCACTGAGTCATCTCACTGGTCCACACATACATTTTCAGCAAATGGGTCCCCACTGTATATATTGTACTGTGTTGTTTGTACTTAACAGTTAATTGTGAACATTTTTCCTTGTCAGTAAACTTCTTACAGATCTCGTGTTTCAATGTATGTTGAATATGACTTAGCTAATCCCACCCCCCTTTTTTAAACTGTGTCGGTTATTAACAGTAATACTGACTCTGACTCTGAACGTCCTGATTTTTATCTTTTGGATATGTTTTTCTTGGACATTAGACAGAAGAAAAGATGTGCAGGCTTTGGAGGCTGTTGAAACTGCCCCACACAGCAGGCACAGTGGCTTGGGCTTCCACGACCAGTCCTGGGAGAGTGTCTTTCACTGCATTCTTCTGAACGATAGGCATTAACATTTCAAATTTGAGGGCTAGTGGGATGGTTCAATGGGTAAAAGCACTTGCCTTGCAAGCCTGACAACCTGTGTTCAATCCTTGGACCCCATGACGAAGGGGAGAGCCTACTCCCACAAGTTGTCCTCTGACCTCCACGTGCATGTCATAGTGCATGCATGCTCACGCTCATAGTCACATGGCATAATAATAAAGTATGGAGGCCAGAGGTGGTGTTGGACCCCCTGGATCTGGAGTTACAGGTGATTTTTAGCTGCCTGGGTATTAGGAACCTAACCCATGTCCTCTGCAAGAGCAGTACGTGCTTTTAACCACTGAGCCATCTCTGTAGTCCCAGGTGATTCTGTTTTGATGAATTATCTGATTTTAGGCTTTTTTAGACTTGTGTATTTTCTGACAGTCCATCATTCTCATTTGTAAGCTTTTAAAAAAGATTTATTTATAATTATATGTATGTGTGTCATTACCTGTGTGTGTCATTGCCTGTTTGTGCATCTACGTGCAGTGCCTGTGGAGGCCAGAAGAGGGCATCAGACCCCCCGAAGCTGGAGTTACAGATGGGTTCTAGAAGCTGAACCATGGAATTGCTGAACCATCTCCCGGCCCCAATCTGGGCGCTTCTTTTTTTTTTTTAATTAAAATTTTATTTTAAATTTTTTATTTTTATGTGTATGGGTGTTTTGCTTGCATGTAAGTGTACTATGTGTGTGCAATGCCTGTGAGGCAGAAGAGGGCATCAGATTCTCCTGGAACTGAAGCTATGAATGCTTGTTAGCCACCATGTGGGTGCTAAGAACCAAATCTGGGTCCTCTGCAAGAGCAGCTAGTGCTTTTAACCACCGAGCCATCTCTCCGGCCTTTCTTACCTTTTTGTTTCATGCTGTGTATTCCTTTTCCTTATTCATGCACAAGTGCTTTTTTCAGACTATCATCTTTCATATGTTACAAATATCTCATCTTAGATTATCATCTGTCATTTAGTTTCATTAATTGTGAAGACATTCTTAAGTCGGTGCTCTACACAGGTTTCCAAAACGCTACTCTGGAGGTGGGGGAAGAAGGGAGGACACTGGGCAGCCTTCATCAGGGTGCAGTGCGGCAAGAGTGGAGAAGTGGCCCAGGAGGTGGTGACCATGCGTGGGGAGGGGTGAGGAGGAGAGGCCTGCAGTAACTCACAGGGTTCTGACTTGGGTGAGGGCTGAGCAGGTGCAGGGTGAGCCAGGCTGGGGATTTTGGAAGAGGCACCTTAGGTGCAGAGAGGCTTGTGATAATTCTCTTTAGGTGGTTGAGCTCTGGCTCTGGAGGAGGGGGGGCGTGGAATAACTAGCTGGTATTTGAGTCTCTAAAAGTGTGCTTCTCCCAAACTCGGGAAGATTGTGCTTGCTGTAGAATTATATATACACATGTAAACTGGGTCCTATCCTTCAATGGCCTTTTTTTTTTTTAAAGAGTCTCACTTAGCCCAGGCTGGCCTGGAACTCTACAGGAGTGCACAACAGGTGCTGGGGGTGGAACTCAGGCTCCATCATGCATGGCAGGCAAGTAGTCTACCAGCCAAGCCACATCTCCAGTCCCAATCCTGGCTTTTTTTTTTTTTTTTTTTTTTTTTTGGTCTTTTTATATTCAGGTTGTGAGCCTGAACCTTTAATGGCTAAGCCATCCCTTCAGCCCCTTTTTGGTCTTTCTGAGATGGGGTCTTCCTGTAGCCCCAGCTGGCCTGGAACTCACTAGGTAGATCAGGCTGGCCTCCATCTCAGAGATCCACATACATGCCTCTGCCTCCCAAGTGCTGGGGTTAAGGGGGCCTGGCTCCTTTTTTATATTTTTTAAAAAGTTTATTTTTACTTTATGTATATGAATGTTTGTTTACAATATGTATGATACACTATGTGTGTGCCTGGTGCCCAAGGAGCCCAGAAGAAGCTATCAGATCCCCTGGAACTGGTGTTACAGATGAATAGGAGCCTCTGCTGAGATATTCCTCAGACTTAAGCTCTTGGGGAGATGAGCAGAGAGGGAAGTGCAAACTCATTCCCCATGCTATTTTTTTTTCCAGAATTGTCACTGTTGGGAGTGGGGGTGGGAGCAACCTGTCCAGTCTGACTTTGTCAGGGGACATGGGAGGGAGGCAGAGTGCTTTTGTCTAGCATGGACAGCTGCCTCAGCTGCATCTTCTGCCTCAGCTGCCGTGACTGTGCTAACCAAGAAATGGGAGCGATGGTAATTCTTGCCTCCTAGGCTTGTCACGAAGGTTCCTTGAGGCAGTACTGGTAAGTGCAGAAAACATGGTAATTGTTTTCGTTGTTAATGATGACAACAGGACTCAACTGAGCACGTGCAGAATCACCTGGGCCTTTTTCACAAACCCACCTGTTCCACTGGGCTGACCCACTGAGTCAGAACTTAGACTTTACACGCCTCTCCTGTTGCTCATCCAAGGTTAAGAATCACCCAGCTGGAGGTTGCTATGATGGAAAGCAGGGAGGTCAGTGGGCAGCCCCAGCAGAGTGCAGGTGTACCGGGAAGAGGCCCTGCTGGCAGGATCAGAAGGATGCCCAACTGCAGGGTGGTGGCTGCCATGTGTGGGAGGGGAGGGGAGGGGAGGGGAGGGGAGGAGCATGTGCTGACTCACAGGGTGCTGACCTGGGTGAGGACTGGCCGGTGGAGATGAGGCAGGCTGGGGCTTCCGGAAGAGGCACAGTGGGGGCAGGAAGAGATTGTGACAGTTCTCTTTAGGCTGCTGGTAGAGGTCTGCCAGTATCTGTATCTCTAGGCCTGGGTGGGTGGTTCTGGGAGGGACAGTGCAAAGATGGACAGAGCCACAGGCCTGGTCACGGAGAGAAGGCAGAGAGCAAGGAAGGGCTAAGGCACCAGCACCCATTTCTGCAAAAACCTTTGTCCAGTTGTCCTGCCCTCCCTAGAAATAGAGGAGCTTGCTTCTGTGTAACAACCCCCACTGTTCCAAAAGATTTGGTGGCCAGCTCTACCTTGTCATCTGTAGAAAGTGCACCGCACGAGCAGTTTATGAGGTGCTGGGAACTGAACCCAGAGCTTCATGCATGCTAGGCAAGTACTCCACCAACTGAGCTACAGTCTTTGTGAGGTTTAAGGGTTACCCTTTTGTGAGGTTTAAATAGTTAAATTGACGCCGGGTGTGGTGGTGCTCACCTTTAATCCCAGCACTCGAGGGGCAGAGGCAGGCAGATCTCTGTGAGTTCGAGGCCACCCTGGTCTCAATAGTGAGTTCCAGGGAGACCCTGTCTCAAAAAGATTAAAAAAAAAAAAAAAAAAGTTAAATTGAAGCACTTGGAACCTGCCACACCCGTGGTTAGGACCACTTGCTGGACAGCACTGGAATGGTCACAGGCTCCCCTGATTCACCCCACAGTTCCGGGGTTTTGTCTGTGGAGTAGGGAGTGGAGATGAGGAAGTTGGGCAGCCTGGAAGGCACAGAGCTGTCACCTGTGGAGATGGGTGGAGCTGGTGCTGGGCTGGCCATCACCTGAGCAGGGCCCATCAGAGAAGGCCCCTCGGGCAGCAGACTCTAGCTTCTGAAACTCTGACGTGGCTCAGAAGCATGTTTGATGGTCTCCAGGCTGTTTGCTCTGGGGGCGGCTGGACTCAGGCCCCAACAGGTTCCAGAGAAATACTAGGACTGGCCAGGCTGGCTGGGCAGGTCCAAGGGCATAGTCCTCCTGCAGGGCTGAGGCCTACAACCCCCAACCCAACCCTGGGCTCCACACTCTGAAGCTGCTCACAGACCCCTCTGTGTCATGGTAAGATACCCTGCCCTAAGTCTTGGGTGGTGTCAGGGTCATCCCACTTTACAGCTAAGAAAACAGACTGGGACAGGAGGTGTCGTATAAAAAGCCAAGCCAGGGCAGAGCCAAGGTTTCCAATATCAAAATCAGGTGCTGAGTCTGTCCATACCCCACCCTGGGTTAGAGCAGGGGTGACTCAGCCAAGAGCCCTGCCCTCCCGGGGCTATGGAGCCAGGGCTCTAACAACTAACCACCCAGAGCAGAAGAAGCCAGGAAGGTCAAGAGGGCCCTGTCCTGCCCTGGGAGCCCCCAAATGCCCACAGACCTCTCCTGAGAAGAGCATGTTCGCCAGTCTGCAGGGCTGCTCAGAGCTGTTAGCATCTGTGACATCTGCAGCTCTTTTTCCTAACAAGTTTTTTTTTTTCTTTTTTTTTTATTAAGATAGGGTCTTGTGAAATCCAGACTAGTGTTGAACTCACTATAGAGCCAAAGATGACCTTGTACTCCTGATCTTCCTGCCTCTACCTCCTGAGTCCTGAGATTATAGGCATGAGCCACTATACCTGGTTTATGTGGTGCTGGGAATTGAACCCACGACCTTGTACATGCTAGGTGAGCATCCTATCATGAGCCACATCCCCAATTTTTTTTGCATTCATTCATTCTTTCATTCGTTCATTCATTTATTTGTGTATGGGGGCATGCACGTAGAGGTTGGAGGACAACCTGTGGGAATCAGTCATCTCCTTCAGTCATGTTGGTTATGGGGATTGAACTCAGGTCATTAAGCTCGGCAGCAAATGCCTTTACTCACTGAACATTTTACTGGCCCTCAAAATGCCATGGAAACAAGGGCGTGCATCATCTACGGACTTTGCTTTAGTGTGCTAATTTATATCGGTAAGCAGTGGGCACACCACACTACAGGTTCTGTTTAAAGAAACACTCCTCCCAGCAGGGGGTGCATAGTATTCTAGTTTACATTCAATTGTTTTGACGAAACACCAATACCAACTTGGGGAGGAAAGGGTTTATTCAGCTTACATCTCCTGCCATCAGGGAACCCAGGGTAGGAACTCAGGGTAGGAACCTGGAGGAAAGAGCTGGAGCAGAGGCTATGAAGGAACGCTGCTTACTGACTTGCTCTCTTGGCCCCTGCTCAGCCTGCTTTCTTGTACAATACAGAACAACCTGCACAGGGGTGACACCACCCACAGTGTCTGGGTCCTCCCACATCACTCAAAAATCAAGAAAATACTCCACAGACATGGCCACAGGCCAGTCCAACGAAGGCAGTTCCCCAGTTGAGGCTCCCTCAATCCAGAAGTCCCCCCTTCACTAGCAGCAACCACCAGTTTGAACCTGTGCACTTTAGCTGAGGTGAAGAGGGGTTTATCAGAGGGCAGTGGGACTCTTAAGCAGGGGTAAGGAGTGAGGGGGTGATGATTTTTACAGCAAAGAAAACATTCATCCAGGGAGACGTAGGAGTGAGAGGCCATGAGGAACAGGGAAGGGGAGCTGTGAGACTTGAGGAGGGACCCCCACCCCCCCCCGGCTCGCCCCGGTGTCCCATTCTCCGTGGACTGTGGAGCTTGGCTATTTAGATCTGGTGGGGGACAGGAGAGGGAAGACAGGAGGTGCCCAGAAGGACTAGACACCTGGGAGCACCCTTCATCTTCTGTGCCCCATGCTTCAGCTGAGTAACTGGGAGAGGGCGGGACTGGAGGAGTCTCAGGAGCTCTGTGATTTTTTTCAGGACAAGCAGAGCCTCTCTCTACTCAGTCCTGAGTTTCAGCAAACTCCAGTTGGGCCTCTGCACCACTGTGCAGCCCCTTCTCTTTCTGGCAAGTGTTCTGTTCCTTCCCGTCCTTTCCTCACTATGGAAGCTCAGTTCCTAGGCCCAGCCACAGCTGCTGCAGGCCTCTGACTCTGATCCCTGGGCCCCTGACCTTGCTCTTCCCCTGCCAAGCCCAGCCTGGCTTGGCCCGAAGCCTGTGGTGGGCAGGGTGGATCATGTACTTGTAGGGACCTTCTTGGGTACCAGCTCTGGACAATAGCAGTCTTCCAATGAGAAAAACACAAGTGGGCCTGAAGCTGAGTCCCAGTCAGTGCCACCAGGTAGACAGGGGTGACCAGCAGCAAGGGCTCTCCGAAGGGTCTCTCTGGCCCTCAGGCCTTTGACTTTCAGGGTTAGATGAGACCCATGTCTCCAGGCAAGAGGGCCTGCCAATGGCTGTCAGAGTCTTGGACACCTCTTGTAGCCTGCTGCATGAATGAGGGTCTGGGAAATGTCACCCTATTTCCAATGTGGGGTCCCATATCGGATATGGGGTCTCATCATCGCTGATTTGGAAAATTACTGGACCATTGATCCAGAAGGCCTTGATCTTCCCCATAGGCAGCTCTTACGGAGCAGGTTCTGCTCAGGCCTGCCTGGACCACACACAGAGTGACCTGATTGGCAGCAGACCAGACAGGAATCCACCTGGGGGAAAGAGCCCTCCACACTCTTCTGCTTTGATTGGGACTTGTGTTGGGCTCCCTACTGGTTTTCTCCAGAGTGTGGGGATATTTGTGTCTTACTCCACCATCTGGAAGGCCCCTTGGCTCCTGCCTCACAGGTCTAGGATTACTAGTTCCTTCTCCAAAGCATCCTCTGATACACATGTGCCCCTCCGCACCCCAGAGATTTAATTTCTAAAAATAAATTTTAAAATTGTAATTTTATATGTATGAGTATTATACTTGCATGTATGTAAGTGCACCCATGGTGTACAATGCCCATGGAGGATAGAAGAGGGCATCGGATCCCCTGGAACTGCAGTTATGGACAGTTGTTAGCTGCCATGTGGGTGCTGGGATTTGAACCTGGGTCTTCTGCAAGAACAGCCAGTACTCTTAACCACTGAGCCATCTTTCTAGTCCAGCCCTTTTTTAAAAATCAGTGTTTGTCTAAGAGGCTGGGCATTGTGTACACCTTTAATCCTAGCACTTGGGAGGCAGAGGCAAGTGGATCTCTGTGAGTTCAAGGCCAGCCTGGTCTACATAGTTCCAGGATTAAAAAATAATAAAGTTAGTGTTTATTGAATAGTCCTTTGGAATATTGTTTCCAGTCATTTCTTCCTAAGATTTTTTTCCAAAATATATTTTTTATTAAATTTTTGTGCCATTTCATACAACACATCTTAATCATATTTAGATCCCCTCCCCTATCTGTACACCCCATAGCCCCCCACACCAGATTTCATGCATGCTGTCATATGTTAAGGCCTATTGAGTCAAGTTTGTGTCCCCAGATGTCCCTTGGTGTGAGTTTATCCACTGGAGCCTGGTCAGCCTATCTAGCATCACTCCTTTAAAGAAGACCAACTCTTCCTCATCTAGCAGTGATCAGCTGCCAATAGTTCCTTGGGTAAAGCTGGTACTTCTTGCCCATATTCCAAGTTTTATGCTGGTTTTTTGTCTGGTTTGAGTTTGCATGGATCTTGTGCATGCTGTCACAATTGCTGTGAGTTCATCTGAGCAAGTTCCCAGAAACCTGGAACTCTGTTTCCTTGTGGTCATTTACAGTCTCGTATTCTCTACATTTTGGCTAGTTGTGGTATTCTGTGTTAATTGCCCTCTGTTGCATGAGGAAGCTTTGCCGGTGAGAGTTGAGAGATGCATTAATATTTTCTCTACCCCCTGTTCCACTATGTTCTATGAGGCCTAGGTGTAGAAGTTCCATTGTAGATGTGTCACAGACACTTATTCTCTGTGTTTGATCAGTTGTGGAACCAGAGATTTAATTTTTTTCTGCATGGCACATGGGGTGAGTGTGTATATACATACATATAAAAGATTTACTTTTAATTTCATGTGTATGAATGGTTTGTCTGAATGTATATAAGTGCACAAAATGCCATGCTCAGTGCCTGAGGAGGCCAAAAGAGGGTCAGAGTTCCAGGCTGTTTCGAGTTGCAGTATGTGTATACTGGGAACCAAACCCAGGACCTCTGGAAGAGCAGAAAGTACTCTAAACCCCTAAGCCATCTCTCCAGCCCGTACGTATTTTTTTAAAACAATTTTTAGTATGGTTGTGTGTGTGTGTGTGTGTGTGTGTGTGTGAGAGAGAGAGAGAGAGAGAGAGAGAGAGAGAGAGAGAGAGAGAGAGAGAAAGAGAGAGAGAGGACAACTTGTGGGAATCAGTTCTCTCCTCCCACCATTTGGGTCCCAGGGGTCAAACTAGGCCATCATATCAGGTGTGGTGCTGCATGCCTTTAGTCCCAGCACTCGGGAGACAGAGGCAGGCAGATTTCTGCAAGATTGAGGTCTACATGGCAAGTGCCAGACCAGCTGGGGCTATAGGAAGATTCTAGCTCATAAAACCCAAAATAAATAAATAGATAGATAAATAAATAAATAAATAAATAAATAACGGTCATCAACTTGTTGGCAGGCACCTTTACCTACTGAGCCATCTCATTGGTCCATGGTCCACATCTTAGACCATCCTAACTTCCCCTCCAGATGTGCTGAGAGCTCTGTCTACTGTTATTGCACAATACTGAGGTATAGGCTCACGCCCACCACCCCCACACACATGCTCTTCAGTGACCTGTGGTAAGTGATTGTCACTCCCAGGCCTGAGCTGCTGTGTGTGGAACTCTCCTGTACCCACCTGACCCCCAGCCTGTGACACAGGGCAGCAGTGGCTTCAATAACAGACCCCCCCCCACCCTAGCCAAGGCTCAGAGGACAGCCTCTGTTGTCACCCTTCTATCCCTGAACCTGATCACAAAGTTGGACTCCACAGGCTTGTGGGCAGGAACTGGATTTTCCTCTTGCTTACCACATCAGCTCCTCAGCCCACCTAGACCACCTAGAGCAGAACATGTTACAGGGTCAATGGGTCAGTCAACTGATGGGCTGCTGGAGAGTCACCCTGAAATGTTTTCCAGCTCAGGCTGGATTTGAGCCCTTGTAGAAGGAAACCAATGAAAAAACACAAAAGCAAAAGCTTGACTCTGTCAAGTATCTGGGGTGCCTGTCAGCCAAAGGCCCCACCCTGCCACATATGAGTGAGCATCATTGAAGGCCACTGGGAAGGGGCCTGTTAGGAGGGAAGAACTTGGGTAACCAAACACAGGGGGTCTAGTGTGGTGGTCCATGCCTGTAATCCCAGCACTAGGGACTCCGGCAAGAGGACTGATACAAGCTTGGGCCAGCCTGGTCTACATATCAAGTCCCAGACTAGTCAGGGCTACAAAGAAGACTGTCTCAAACAAACAAACAAACAAACATAGCCAGTGAGATGACTCAGTAGCTACGTAAGGGTATTTGCCACCAAATCTTACAACCTGAGTTCATTCCCTGGACCTACATGGTAGCAGGAGAGAACTGACTCCTCCAAGTTGTCCTTTGACCTCCACATATGTGGCTTGCGCACACGCACGCACACACACACACTAAGTAAATTAATAAATTAAGTAATTTTTAAAAAGGGGGCTAGAGGGGCTGGAGAGATGGCTCAGCGGTTAAGAGCACTGACTGATCTTGCAGAGGACCCGGGTTCGATTCCCAGCACCCACATAGTGGCTACGAATTATCCTTAACTCCAGTTCCAGGGGAATCCAAAGCCCCCTCTGACCTCCGAGGCACAAGAGGGGTGCGCTCACATGCAGGCAATACACTCGTAAGATAAAAATAAGCCACTTTTCAAAGAGAGGTATCTTTGCTCTGGAAATTGTTATTGAATATGTTAAAGCTGTAATGAAAGCTTCTAATCATGTGGTTATTCAATAAAATAAAATAAAATCTGGGGAAAAAAAAGAATTGTCAGGAAAAAAAAGGTGGTGCTGGAGAGATGACTGGCTGTTCTTGCAGAGGACTCGGATTTGATCTCAGCACCCACATGGTGGCTAACCATCTGTAACTCTAGTCCCAGGGGATCTGATGTCCTCATCTGGCACCTTTGGGCACTGCATGCACGAGTGGAGGCAAAACATTCATACACATAAAATAAGAATAAAGAAAAAAATTTAATTTAAAAAACCAGCAACATTGAGTGGGGCATGGTGGAACACTCCTTTAACCCCAGCACTCCGGAGACTGAGGCAGGCCAGCCTGGTCTACATAGTGAGTTCCAGGCCAGCTGGGGCTACAGGGAGACCCTGTCTCAAAAAGAAAAAAAAAAAAAAAAACCAACACAAAACAAAGAAAACGGGAAAAACCAGCAACACAAAATCCAATCCAACCCGAAACAAAACAAAGAGACATTTTCCTGGAGCATTCTAATCCAAGGTCTAGGAACTGAGGAGCATTGCTAACTTGGTTCTCTGCTTTTGATTCTAAATCCAAAAGGAAGAGAGAGAAGAATGAAAGAAGACCAGAAAGAGGAAGGGAGGAGAGGGAGGGAGCTGAAGATCTAAAGTCGGAAGTCAGATCAAGCTGGTGCTGAACCTGTTCCTTCTAGATTGTGGCACGCTACCCTGGTGGGAACCTCCCCTTGGGTCGGGTGAAGATTGGATTAGTGAGTGCTGTGTCTCTTATTGCTCTTGCGTGGTAGACACTCAAGGAAACGACAGGAATGACTGAGTGACCATCCCAGTGTTTTGGATACTGGATCATTTTTGGACTGAACTAACTTAAGACAAAGGAACAAACGACATTTATTAGAAAACTCCTAACTCATAAGGTCGAAGATTTCAAAAAGGCCAAGAAAGGAGCATTTGGGGTTTCAAGGACAGGAAGGCCTTCCTGTGTGACCTCTGTAGGTCACTGTCCAGGGCTGTTTTGTGTCTGGTGCTGACAGTCCAGCCAGCACCTTGTGGAACTGAGATCCCCACAGAAACTGAGGTGTGGGTCCAAGAGAGGGGAGTTGCAGGCTTCTGGCCAAGCACACAGGTCTCTGACCACACACACAGGTCTCTGGATATGTGCACAGGTGACCCACCCTGCCACCCAGGGCACTGGTCTGCTTGGCTGGTGCGGGCAGAGCTGTGTAATTCCCACTTCCTTCACCTCCTCTGATCAATTCTCACATTCCTCAGAGTTCAGTCAATACACTGCCGCCCAACCAGAGCAGGTGTCCCTGGACAGGTAGGTGGCATGTTTGTTCAAAGCCCTGCCCTGCCCCAGGGCCTCCCCAGGGGTCCCAGGCCAGTGCCCACCAGCTGTGCAAAGTCCCATGAAGGTGACTTAGAGTGCCTTGGGACAATTTTTAAAACCCACTTGCTCCCCACTTTTAATTTTTTTAAATTTTATTATTTTTTATTTTATGTGCATGAGTGTATTGCCTACATGTGTGTAAGTGCACCCATGTTGTGACACGCCCATGGAGATCAGAGGAGGGTGTCGAATTTCCCTGGAACTGGAGTTATAGATAGTTGTTAACCACCATGTGAGTGCTGGGAATCAAACCCAGGTCCTCTGCGAGAGCAGCCAGTACTCTGACTGCTGAGTCATTTCTCCAGCCCCTCATTTTTTCTTTTTCAAAATGGACTCTTCTTTATACCCTACTCTTAGCCAAATCCTGCAAAGAGCATGTCACCAGGCAGGCTGCTAGTCCTCAAGGATGCGGCAGAGCTAGGAGACTCAAGACAGGAACTTGCAACCCCCATGGAGTTCCAAGGAGGGATGGCTCAGGCTGTCTGTCTAGGCCGACCCTTTCTGCTCCCACATTCTTTCAGAGAAACAGCATCCACTCGGGGCCCCCCAAAGGTCCTTCAGGTCTGAGTATGGCTTGAACAGAAAAAATGGGACTAGAGAGATGGCTCAGGGGTTGAGAGCACATACTGCTCTTGCAGAGGACCGGAGTTCATTCCCAACACTTACATTGGTTCATAACCACCAATATCTCCAGCTTCAGGGGATCCAACATCTTCTTCTGGCTTCTGTAGACACTGCATTCATGTACAGAGACATACTTATATACACATAATTAAAAATAAAATTTAAAAGTAGGTGTCCTGATTTGTTTCTCCATTGCTGTGACAAAATACTCTGATCAATACCAACTTGGGGAGGAAAGGGTTTATTCAGCTTACATCTCCCAGGTCGCAGTTCATCAGGGAGCCCAATGTAGGAACTCAGTGCAGGAACCTGGAAGCAGGAGCTGGAGCGCAGGCCATGGAGGAACGCTGCTTACGCTTGCTCCCCTGGCCGCTTATCAGCCTGCTTTTTTATGCAACACAGGCCCACCTGCCCAGGGGTGGCACCACCCACAGTGGGCTGGGCCCTCCCAGATCACTCAACAACCAAGAAGATGCCCCACAGACATGACCACAGGCCAGTTCTATGGAGGCAATTCCCATTTGAGGCTCCCTCAACCCAGGTGTGTCAAGTTGACACTAAAGCTATCCAGCACAATTGAACCTTTGTCAACTTGATACACAACCACATCACTATTAAACCATAAGCTTTCCAATTCTTATTCCCAAAATATGATGTTAACATTATTGTCACAACATAATACAGTTCAACTGTAAAAGCCCCACAGTCCTTAAAAAATCCAAACATAGCCAGGCGTGGTGGCGCACGCCTTTAATTCCAGCACTTGGGAGGCAGAGGGAGGCGGATCTTTGTGAGTTCGAGGCCAGCCTGGCCTACTTAGTGAGTTCCAGGACAGCTGGGGCTACAAGGAGACCCTGTCTCAAAAAAAAAAAAAAAAAAAAAAATCCAAACACTTAAAAGTCCATAGTCTCTTTTAAAAGTCTCTTAACTGTGGGTGGGCTTCTGTAAAATCCAAAACAAGTACTGTCCTATTTCAAAGAGAACAATCGGGCACACCTAAGCAAAACCAAAGTCCAGCAAAGTAGCTCAAGGCTAGACATCTGGGATTCCCTCATGATCCTCTGGGCTCCAAAGGGTTCTGGCAGCTCCACCTCTCTGACTCTGCCATCCACAGCACACTCAGCTCATCTCGCAGACCCAGGCCAGCTCCATTCCACACCTACTGCTGTCCTCGGTGGTCATCCCATGGTCCTGGCATCTCCCAAAAGCTGGGGTCTCCACTGAAACTGAGGCTACACCTTCACCCATGGCCTCTTCTTGCCTCTTGGGGTACAAAGCCTCAGATTCTCTCCATGACCCCTTCAATCCTGGGGTCTTCACTGCGACTGAAGCTGCACTTTCACCTATGGCCTTTCCTGGCCTCTCAGAGTGCCAAGCCTCAGCTGCTCTCTGTGACCCCTTCATGCTTTCAACACCAGAACCATGCAGGAGACTCTTACACATTACCAAGTCCTGTTTCCAGCTTGAGATGGAGGTTCGGGCCCCCTTTGACCACAGCTTCTGTATGCCGACCCTGAAGAAATACTTCCCAGAAGATTTTACCACAGTGATGCTACTCTCTTGTCATAGCTGATTTTTCAGCCCCAGCTAACCAGCACCAATTGTCCCAATAAAGCAAAGATTTTACTTCAGGTTCTGGTCTCTTCTTAATCACAGCTGATTCTTCAGCCTCAGCCGACCAGAACCCATAGATTCTCAATTCAAAATATCACAAATAGCCCTGATAGTCTCTGCTTCCCTTTGAAGCTTCACAAGCTAGGCCTCCATTGTCCACAACTCTTTCAGCAGGGCTATTCCAAGCTCCACAGCAACAAATTCTAAGCACTCAATGGCTTTTCCAGCCCAAAGTTCCAAATGTTTCCACAATCCTCCTAAAAATACCAAGGTCAGGTTGGTCACAGCAATACCCCACTATCTGGTACCAATTTCTGTTCAAGCTTGTTTCTCCATTGCTGTGACAAAATACTCTGATCAATACCAACTTGGGGAGGAAAGGGTTTATTTTATCTTACATCTCTTACATCTCAAAGTTCATCAGGGAGTCCAAAGTAGGAACTCGGGGCAGGAACCTGGAGGCAGGAGCTGGATGGAGCACAGGCCATGGAGGAACTCTGCTTACTGGTTTGCTCCCCTGGCCCCTGCTCAGCCTGCTTTCTCATGCAACATAAGCCCACCTTCCCAGGGGTGGCACCACCCACAGTGGGCTGGGCCCTCCCAGATCACTCAACAATCAAGAGGATGCCCCACGGACATGGCCACAGGCCAGTTCTATGGAGGAAATTCCCCAGTTGAGGCTCCCTCAACCCAAGTGTGTCAAGTTGACACGAAGCTATCCAGCACAGTAGGAAAAATGATTTTTTTTAATAGAGAAAATAATGAGAATCAGCGAAATATGGTACGGGTTTTGGCAGACTCACTTTTTTTCTTTTCTTTTCTTTTCTTTTCTTTTCTTTTCTTTTCTGTGTGTGTGTGTGTGTGTGTGTGTGTGTGTGTGTGTGTACATGCCATGGAGCATGTGTGGAGATCAGAGAACTTTTGGGAGTCAGTTCTCTCCTACCACATGGTAGAAGGAGACCAAATTCAAGTCATCAGCATTGGCAGCAAGCATCTTTACCCACTGAGCCACCTCACTGTGGGTCCATGATTCACCTTTTAAAGTGTTCAATTCAGTATTTTTAAAAAGTATATTCATGCTGGGCATGGTGGTGCACACCTTTACTCTCAGCACTGGGAAGCCAGAGGCAGGCAGATCTCTGTGAGATTGAGGCTAGCCTGGTCTACAGTGAGTTCCAGGCTAGCTGGGGCTACAGTAAGACCCTATCTCAAAAACCAACCAACCAAACAAACAAACAAAAAAAACCAAAAGCATATATTCACAAAGTTATGTGACCATCACTGCTATCTTATTATAGAACATTTTTCTCATCTCTAAAACCCTGAACCCATCTTCAGCTACTTCTGGTCCAGCCCCTCAGAACCGTGAATCTACTTTCTGGCTCTCTGGATTTGCCTGTCCTAGGCATTTAGTATAAAAAGTATCATATGGTGTGAGGACTTTGTGTCTGGTGTCTTCATTTTATAACATCTTCAAGGTCCATTCATGTCACAGCCTAAACCAAACTGAATAGTCCGTTGACTGATAATCCTGATGGATTGTTTATACTCTTTGGCTGTTAAGACTATGTTTTGGAGCCTGGTATGGTGACACATGCTTTTAATCCTAGCACTGGGGAGACAGAGGCAGGTGAGTTTTTGAGAGATTAAGGCCAACCTGGTCTATATAGCGAGTTCCAGGCAACCCAGGGCTACATAGTGAGACACTGTCTCAAACAAACTTTTGTACCAGCGAGATGGTAGAGTTCAGTCCCTGGAAACCACATAGATGGTGGAAAGAGAGAACTGACTCCACAAAGTTGTCCTCTGGCCTCCACATCTGTACCATAGCAAGCACACCCATACACATCACACATCAAAATATCACATGTAAAACACATTATATACATACCACATATGCATCCTTCCATATCATATACATATCACACACATCACATACACACTACACATATATCCCACACCCATCATATGCACCACACGTCTCTTGCACACCTCACACACATCACATATCGCACTTGCCGCACACATCACACACTAATAACATATCTTAAACCGTGACATCACTGTGAATTCTTGCTTTGGTCACGGGTTTCCACTTCTTTTGGGTAGTCACCAAGCAATGAAATTCTGGGCCACATGGTAATTTTATGAACCAAGTTTTAAGGAACTGATATAGTGGGAAATTTCTAATACCTCTGTCCTGCTAACCAGAATATACATTTGTGAGCCAGGTGAAGTGGTGCACACTTTTAATCCCAGCACTCAACAGATGGATCTCTGTGAGTTCAAAATCAGCCTGGTCTACATAGTGAGTTCCAGGACAGGTGGAGCTACAGGGAGACCCTGTCTCAAAAAGACCAAAAAAAAAAAAAC
>NW_008359530.1:1014761-1052214 GCF_000622305.1 Nannospalax galili
AGAACCACTTACAGGAGTCAGTCCTCTTCTTCCACCACGTAGGGTCTGGGGATTGACCCCATTTGTTGTCGGCTGGGCAGCAATTGCCTTTACCCTCCGGACAGCTCACTGGCCCTAAATTCTTTCTTTTAACATATTTTATTTCTTATTTTTATTTTATGTGTATGCGTGTGTTGCTTGCATGTATGTGAGTGCATCCATGTCGTGCAATGCTGCGGAGGTCAGAAGAGGGCTTTGAATTTCCCTGGAACTGGAGTTAAAGACGATTCATAGCTGCCATGTGGGTGCTGGGAATTGAACCTGGGTCCTCTGCAAGAGCAGTCAGTGCTCTTAACCGCTGAGCTATTTCTCTAGCCCCATCATTTCAAGATTTTTATCTCAAAACTTATTGGAGCCTCAGATGGTCTTCAAGGATGGAATAATCACTAACATACAGGAATTGGGGCATGGTGGTGCAGCTGGAGGAGGCTGAGGCAGGAGGATCACCCACAGGCTCAAGGCCAGCCTGGGCTAGAGTGAGTTCTAGATGTTCAAACATAGCAGGCTATGTGAGTCAAGCTGGACCAGGAGAGGCAGTGTGGCTAGAAAGACTCACACTATAAAATATCTGTGGACATGGAAAATGCTGCCAACAGAAAGGAAGAGGAGGCACTTAGGATAGACAGCTGCCTACAGCTCATCACAGTCAGGTTCTCAACACCGTGCCCACAGGCAGGAATGGAGGAAGCTTGGCCCAGGGCGCTCACAACAGGTCATCTCATGCAGGAGTCTTACTTTACCTGAATGTGTTATAGATGGTTATGGATGGTATAAGTTTTCTGTAATAAATGTGGTTACAAAGCCATCTTCCAGCCCAGATATGCTACAGACCTCACCCCAATCACACAGCTTTTGGGTGTCGGGGGAGAGGGGATGGTGATCTTGCCCTCAAACTCTTTCAACAGCATCTTATACAATCTACTGTACTCAGGGGAGCAGGAATCGCACCTGTGAAATAATTACAGCACTGGGCGGGGAGAGTTCCCCTTGGTGATTTCCCACCTTCCGAGGGCTTGTGGCCAAGGCTGGTTCCATGTTTACTTAATAGATGCTTGTCTGGAGATCCTGATTTTGAGACACTGGGAATTTCCAAAATTTAAGAGAAAAAAAAGTTCAGGGACTAAGGGTGATGTGACTCCATTGGTGGAATGCTAGCCTAACATTTGAAGCCCTGGGTTCCCTCTCCAGCACTACATAAAAAACTAGGTGTGGTGGCTCACAGCTGTAATCACAGCACTAGGAAGGTAGAGGTAGGAGGATCGGAAGTTCAAGGTCAGTCTGGCTTACATAGTAAGTTTGAGGTCAGCCTGAGCTACATGAGAGTCATGGTTGTGTGAGGTGTTTTAGCGCTTTCTTTTCTCAGTCCATTTCAGACAGGTTGATTTGTGTTGGGACTCTGGATGCACATGACAGCAGTGTGGGACACTGGACCTGTACCCTGTACAGAGGCTACATGGTGCCATCTTACTGAGTGGGTAACTTTGCCTTGTTCCTAGTGGGTGTGTGTGTGTGTGGTCTCTGAGTGACAGGAGCTGGCAGTGACAGATTTTAAAGCTCAAGGCCAGTGCCGTGTACCTATCACCCACCCACTCAGGTACTCTGGAGAGCATTTTAGAAATAAGGGTCAAAGCTGGTGTCTGGTTCCAGAAAGGATTTGTCCATGTGCAAGACTATGTCTTGACCACCCTGGGAAAGAATGAACACCCCAGGCCAGCCCCAGGGTCCCTCTCAGCCTCAGGGTTCCCCACCTCCCAAGTTGTATCCTGATTCATGGCCTCAGGGCTGGTTTTGGGCTCTTGGGGTCTAGGTGAAAATCCTCCATTGAAGTCAGTGCCTTTCTAAGAAGAACTGGCAGAGAATGGTAGGGCTGGGCCTGGCTTCAGGGAAAACCACAGGCCAGGACTCTGAGAAGCCAGAAGGACCAGGCAGCTGCTGGAGGGCTGAAGGCCAGAGGCTTCCATCACAGCTGCTGTCAGTCCAGGCAAAAACCTGGGGCCTCACCCTGCTGGTGAAAGATGGCACCAGAAGGTCAGGGCCCCTCAGGTCACATCTCTGACTCTGTTCTTTGGAACTATGAGTGGGTCGGATTTTATCTCTCCTGTTTGTGAGACTCTGTGAGGCAATGGCTGCGGGAGAGGCTCAGGGAGGCAGGAAACACCAGGTTCTTCTTTCTGATGGTTAGCAATTTCCCGTGACTCTTAGCACAGGTGTAACCCCTTGTGTCCTGAGGTGTGTGGCCTCTAACCTAGGCTGGTGACCCCAAGGCCATGGAATCCATCTCATTCATGTAAATTAGAAACCAAATCCAATCTGCTGACGATTGGGTATTGATTAAGCAGCTTCAGTTGGCCTTCTCACACAAGGAACCCCACATTCCTTCAGCACCCTACTGAGAGAGTCTATTCCTTTTCCCTTCAAAGCACAGGGAGGCCCATGCATTCTGATGAAACTATGGGACCACCAGAAGGAGACTGTGGCCTGGCTTGGGGCTCCCACAGAGGGACACTGGTGGTGGAGAGTCTTAGCAGATTCACATGCACCTGTTATGACACTTCCCTCTGGTGACTCTGGGTGCTTTCCAAACTTGCCAATTCCCCACATTCTGTCTGTGTGTGGGGGGTGGGGAGTGGGGGGGTAGGAGTTCTGCCAGGGAGAAATGGCATGCAAAAAGGTCCTGTGGTTACGTGGCTGGGTACCTACCTGGAGTCAGGAAAGGTGAGTTTGCAGCTGGCCTTTGGCAGGACAATAGGACCTGTCTGTGAGCCCCACACACAACCGTCTACTTTTCCTAGAACACCCATCATCCTCCTCAGGGTTCAGTCCAGGGTTCTCCTCCACTGGAAAGCTGGACAGTCAAGCTCTCCTGTGACTATAGTTCCTCCAGAACTGCTGTCTTCACAAAGGAAGTTCCACCTTCAGTCTGGGGACTTTCAGCTCTTCACCATTGGCTAAGGCAGAACCTCCTTCCTGCTGTCCAAGGATCAGACTTTAGCAGGAACAATCCTTGGGGTGTTGGGAGCTGCCAGGCTCACTCTGGATATGCTGTGTGCAGCATCCCACAGGTGTGATCATGCCATCAGCCCATGACTGCTCTCCTAGGAATGGCCTGGCCTCATAACTCACTTAGGGACCCCTCAACCACCCAACATGGTGCTCACCCATGACTGTCCCATCAACTGTCCCTGCTTTGCTCCAAATAATTCCAGAATTCCCATCTTTTGCTTGTCCAGAGCATTTACCTGTGATGCCCTTACCCAGCTCCCCAAGCCTCAGCTACCAGGCCCTCAATCTCTCACTCTATGCTCTCCCATCCCACCCCATCCCACCCCACCCCACCTCACCCTATCCCATCCTATCCCATCTCACCTCACCTCACTTCATTCCTCCCCACTTTATCCCATCTCCTCCCATCCCAAGCCCATCCCACTCTATCCCCTCCCACCTCATCCTCTGCCATCCCACCCCATCCCATCTTCTCTGATCCCCTTCCATCCCATCCCACCTCCTCCCCTTCTACCCCATCCTATTATATCCCATCTCTTCCCCCTCCCCACCCCCTTCTCCCTCCCATCCTACCCCATCTCCTCCCCTCCCCTCCCCTCCCCTCCCATCCTGGCCGGGTCCTTTCTATCTTTTCAGCCACCCTCTTCTTGAGCCTCCTGGTCCTGATCCTTCCTGTTGTGTGTGGGGTCGGGGGGGGGTCAGCCACCCTCTGTTCCCACACTCATCCTTCTCCTGGCCTCTACCCATCATCCCTCTACCTAACTTGTAGCACATGCTCATCACTGAGAAACCCAAGGTGCTGGCAGGATGCCTGCTGCGCAACAGTTGCTCAGACCACCCTGCTTGGCTCAGAGAGAAACTTTTGAGGCAGCAGCAGATGGGCCACCTGGGAGGACAGCCATGCCATGCTGCCCACCATCCAGGCTGTTCCCCATTTTGTTTCTGACACCCTCTCCATCTCTCATAGCCACACCTGATACAGAAGGGACTCAGGGTTGTAGAGGAAGAAGCTAGACAGGGAGTTCTGAGAAGGTGTCAGTTAGAGAGGAGGAGGCCTGGCCTGCTTTGTGAATCCCACTCAAGGTGGGGACCTGTTAAGTAACCCCAAAGAGGCAGAGGTTGAGGGTGGAGTGTGTGCCAGAGATAGATCTGAAGAGCCAGGATGAGAGACAAGAGACAGTGACTGCTGGGATCTGAAAGCCTGGGAGCCTGGCTGTGCCAGGAGCAGAACAGGGAAGACACTGGAGTGCATCTAAAGCCAAGAGGAGGGTGAGGCCAGACAGGGTAGGGGAGAGGCAAGGGGGTGTGGACACAAGAGTGCAGGGTAGAGAGCAGGGACAGACTTCAAGGATGTTTGGTGGCCGTAGCCTGGTGCCACAGGAGCTGTGAGACTGTGGAGGCCTCCACCGTGGTCTCTGGCTTGGCTCCTGGTGAGTGGTGGAGCCCCTCTCCAACTGGGCACCCAGAGAGAGGAGCTTGAAAACACAGATGAGGTCAGTTTCTCTCACAGGACCCTAATGAGGGCGTGTGGTGTAGGTCTATAATCTCAACATTTGGGAGGTGGAAGTGGGAAGACCATGATTTCAAAGGCAGCCTGGCTTTCATCATGAGTTGCAGGCTAGCCTGGGCTATAGATTGAGACTGTCTCAAAAAACCAAGGAGGGAGTCAGGGGAGATTTCTTAGAGGTTAGAGCATTTGCTGTACGAGCATGAGGACCAGTTTTGATCCCCAGGACCCATGTGAATGCTGGGTGGGTGTGGGAGTCCACCTATAATTCCATCCCCTGAAGGCAGAGATGAGGGCCTCACAGCAAGTGGAAAGCAAGACTGGCCACATCAGGGAGCTCTGGGTTTGATTGAGAGCCCCTGCTTCAGTGAATACGGTTGAAGAGCAATCAAAGATGATTCCCACCATCAGCCTTAGCCTCCACGTGTACAAGCACATGACGAAAGGAGGATGGTGTCAAAGCAGGCTTGGGGTGCTCACCTGCAAGGCTGAGCCTGTCTCAAAAAAGCCAAAACCACCAAAACCAGATTATGAATGTCTATTGTATCTGTGGAAATACTGTGTAATGTGTTTCAGTGAGTTTCTTCCCAATCTGAATTCAGTGAGGCCACTCTGGTAGCTTGAAATCAGCCATGGTGGGAATATTTGCAGAATGGGAATTGGCACTCCCCCTCCAAAGTGTTGCTTGAGTAACTGTATAGACTTAAGGGAATTATGGAGATGTTAGTAACATATTAAATTTTTATTATTTTTTATATGTATGAGTGGTGGGATTTTTGTTTGTTTTTTGGTCTTTTTGAGACAGGGTCTCCCTGTAGCCCCAGCTGTCCTGGAATTCACTATGTAGCCCAGGCAGGCCTTGAACTCACAGAGATCCGCCTGCCTCTGCCTCCCAAGTGCTGAGACTAAAGGTGTGTGCCACCATGGGGTCTATGTATGAGTGCTTTGCCTGTACGTATGTAGTGCCCATGGAGGGTACTGAAGAGGGTGTTGTATCCATCCCCTGGAACTGGAGTTACTGACAGTTGTTAGATGTCATGTGGGTGCTGGGAACTGAACCTAGGTCCTCTGTAAGAGCAGCCAGTGCTCTTAACCACACCATCTCTCCAGACTCAATAACACACATCTATTTCACCAATTTTTTTCCTCCCTTCTTGGGGGACTCGTGCCCACACCCTCTGAGGCCCCAGGGCTAACAGATGACATAAGGTATCCTATTTGAATTTTGTCATAGTTTGTTTATATGACATTTGGGAGGGGATGACTTACAAAGAAACGGTTTCTCATAACCCCCATGCCACTGAAGCCTCACGCCGCACTGTGCTGGCCTGCTGTTCCCTGATCGCTCTTGGAGTTCCAACATGGCCACGCTAACTGTCCATCTGTTCACTCTCCATACCCCAGCAGGCTCCACCCCTCTTCCCAGGGTGCTCCTTGTCTTGCCCCTGGCTGGCTTA
The DNA here is from genome assembly GCF_000622305.1 of Nannospalax galili. NCBI lineage: Eukaryota > Metazoa > Chordata > Mammalia > Rodentia > Spalacidae > Nannospalax > Nannospalax galili. The sequence continues at coordinate 1,020,768 of NW_008359530.1, forward strand.
CTCTTTCTCCATAGGCTCACTCTTTTTGGAGGAATGGGTAATTTTTGGGCTACACTCCACCACTTTCCTCTGGCTCTTATAAACTTTCTGCCATCTCTTCCATGAATTTCCCCGAGCCTTGTAGAGGGTGGCAGATGCAGGGTGATCTCTCTGGTATCATGGTGAGATATTGATCTCTTGGGTCTCCCCGTCATCCCTCTTCAAGACGTGGCCATTGGTCTATCTCAGTGGTGTTTCTTCTACTATAAAGACAAATGAAAGGAAGTAACACATTTAAACAAATATGAATGTAAATACAAATGCCTAGAAGATATCCCAATAGGTGTACCATATTCATTAAATGGTATACTTTCAATGGCTTCCCCACTGGGGCCTATAGCCTTCCTAACACAGGGGGTTGGCCTGGTCTACAGCACCAGATGTGTGTTCCACCCCTAGGAACAGGCCTTAACCAACTGGAAATTTGTCAGTTGTCCATATGTCAGTTGAGCCATTATTGCACTAGCAGACATTGCTTGGCATGTCCATAGTGTACAGCACATGGGGTCCATTGTTGAACAGAATCATAGGGGATCCTTTTCCCCCAACCATCTGCATAGCACCTTCTGGCACTATGAAAGCCATCCATCCAGTGGCATGGAGTTTTTAGTTTCTTTGTTTTTTGTTTTTGTTTTCGTTTTCTCCTGTGCTCACATCATGCAGCCTTCAGCAACATGGCCTTACCAATCTTTCTAGTGTACAACCAACATTAGTGGCAGCAGCCTTGGTTAATTTGAGGAGCTCTAGGATCTCTCTCTGACCAACAGCTCATAGGGGGCAGCCCACCCCGGTACTGTAATTTTTCTTAACAGTTGTATAGTTTGGGAGCCTCTGTTTTCATCTTACCCAACAATAAAACTCCCAAGAATCTTACAGCTAAAGCTGGCCTTTGTTTCTTCAGGTATCTTTCAAATGGGTTTCACATCTGTAAAACACTCAAGTGTTAACATCATGTATTAAATCAGTCATAAACAAGGTCTAACACAGCATGGAAAGGTTTTATCCATTCATATCAACACCTGATACTGTAGATTTTCTTAATAGTTGTCTATAGCTGGCCTTTGCTTCTTCAGGTGTCTTTCAAATGGGTTTCACATCTGTAAAACAGAGGAAGGTTAACATCATATATTAAATCGATCATAGACAAGGTCTAACACAGCATGGAAAGGTTTTATACATTCATATTAACTGTTTTCTCCATACAGCCTTGTTAGGTACCATAGCATGGGTATGAGGCATTAATTTGGTTAGTTCTTTGTGTTAATATCATGTATTAAATCAGTCATAAACAAGGTCTAACACAGCATGGAAAGGTTTTATCCATTCATATCAATAGATCTTTGTTAGGTACCATAGCATAGGTAAAAGACATTAATTTGGTTAGCTCGTTACTATCTTTAGTTATTCCTTTGGAATCATTCCGTATTCTGGGGATCTTACATGGAGTCTTTTATCCTTGATACACTTACAGGTGTTGGCACGAGTTGCCTGACCCTGCACCGGGCTAAGGAGGCAGGGGTCTTGCTCATCCCCGCTGTACCTGTTGGTTTCCTGTGGGTCTGCCTCCTGCCTGTAGCCATATCTGTCATCTCTCCATTGACCATATCTGGCTGCTGGAGGAGGCCTGGGTAGGAAAAACTGTCTCCACCCCTAACATAGCCTTTCTCAGGAGAGAAATGCACCTTATTTAAGCTTTGGGGATCCTTATTATCCCTTTGGAGACATTCTGCATTTGGGGGATTTTACATGGAGTCTCTTCGTATTCTTTTATCCTTGATACATTTACAGTTGTTGGCTCCAGTTGCCTGACCCTATATTGGCCTAAAGAGGCAGGGGATTTCTCTTGTTCCTGCTGGTTCCCTGAGTCAGGCAGGCCCTGGTCTGCCTCCTGACTGTAGCTATATTTTTCATCTCTCCATTGACCATACCTGGCTGCTGGGGGAGGCCTTGGTGGGAAAAATAAACTGTTCTTCAGGTTTTAGAGCCTTCCAGAAACTCCTTGGTACTGAATTTGGTTTTCTATCAATTTTTTCTTTGGGAATTTGGGCCCTACCACTAGTATAGCCTTTATCAGGAGAGAAATGTACCTTATTTAATCATAGGGAATTCTTTACCACCCCTGGGACAGTTTTTATCCTTTGAATAAATACCTTTTGTAAACTGTTCTTCTGGTTTTAAAGCCTTCCAGAAACTTCTTAGTACCAAATTTGGTTTTCTATGAGCTTTTTTCTTTGGGAATTTGGGTTTGACAAGTCTGCTACATTTGTCTTGGAGTAACCCAAATGGACCATTTCTTCTGTCTGGTCTTTTTTTTTTTTTTTTTAGAGTATTCTGTTATTTGATAGACATGTTTTACATGCTGGTCTGAGCCACTCACTATGTAGACCAGGCTGGCCTCGAACTCACAAAGATCTGTCTGCCTCTGCCTCCCAAGTGCTGGGATTAAAGGCGTGCATCACCACGCCTGGCTTTCTGGTCTCTTTTATGTCTCTTGTAGTTTGTTCTGTTATTCTACAGGCATGTTTTACATGGGGGTCAGGGTCACTTAGATCTACTAAAGCCTCTTTCACTTTACAAAGATCCTGTCCCATTAAAGGACTTAGCAAAACCATTAAAGCTCTATACGATTTTTGAGGTCCCAGTTGAATTAAGTGTTTATCTCTTTGGTGAATATAGCCCTATCTGCCCCAGCAAACTGGGCATTATATATTGCTTTTTTCATACCTAGTTCTCCCAGTAACTCATTCCTGTCCCTCTTTTATAGTTCTCCAGCCCCTACTAATTATGGGAGTTTCCCTTGGTGATGACCACATATCTTTAATGCCCTGCACCAGCCATCCCATTAAGGACTGCTCCCCCCTGCATTGGCCTAGGTTGAACAGCCTATGTCACAAGGACGGATAGGTGGTTATATAACTCAGCTGTGAAGCTTCTGAAAGACTTAGACTGACATTATTTGCTCCCATGTCCCATACCCTCATGAGCCACATGGTGAGGGGCTCTTTGCTTGCTTGTAAGTCTTTCCTAGTTTCAACAGCTCCAGTGTGGAGTATTTTCTCCTAGCTATAGTCCTGTTACCTTTCTTCTCTTTTTGTATCAAAGGTTGAGTCTGTGGGGCAGCTTTAGCTACTTTTATTTCTAGGTTGTTTATTTTTTCACTACTCTCTTTTTACCTTGGGTCCTTTGACCCCTGGTCCCCTAACCCTTACACAGCTTAAAATATCTTGTTTTTCCTCTCTCCTAAACTCTTGGGCTGAGAGTAACTCCTTAGCCTTTTCAGCATCCTCTGCCTTGGGCAAATTTTTTTTTTTTTTTTTTTTGAGACAGGGTTTTTCTGTAGCCCCAGCTGTCCTGGAACTCACTATGTAGACCAAGCTGGCCTCAAACTCACAAAGATCCGCCTGCCTCTGCCTTCCTGCTGGGACTAAAGGTGTGAGCCACCATGCCCAGCTTGGGCAAATCTTTTATTATGCAAAGTAGTGGCCACACCCCATCTCTGTTGTCCTCTTTTGCTTGTAAGATTTTTTTTTCCAGGCTCTCTATAATCTTTAAAGAGTTCTCAGATCCATGTGGTGGTGGACTCCATTTTTTTTTAGCAACTGAGCTATTTCCCCACATTTACAACACAGCTGTGGCCCAGGGATTTTCCCCCTTGGGTCCATCTGCATCTGAATGGCCCTCGTCATTTTAATTACATATTTCATGATCCATTGTGTAACGCACATGAGCATAGCTAGCCCTCTTAAACATATGGGGTTTGACCACTCTCTTCCCTGGGTTTCTGCCAGCTTCTCCCAGATGGGTCACATTACCTCACAGGACTCCTTGAGGTGCCTGTCTCCGACCTTTTGGATTTGGGAATCTGAACCTGGCTGCCTTTCGATCAGCTCACCACATGCTTCTGGAAACGCAGCGGCTTTCCCAGGTCCATATCCCCAGACTCCTGCAGTTCATCTATCCTGCTGACTTTGCCAATTGTTTCACCATTTTTTTTCCTTTTTCCTCCCTTCTTGGAGACTCGTGCCCGCACCCTCTGAGGCCCCAGGGCTAACAGATGACATAAGGCATTCTATTTGAATTTTGCACAGTTTATATGACATTTGGGAGGGGATGACTTACAAAGACACAGCTTCTCATAACCCCCACCCTGCACCATTCAAACCCTGTGACACGCGGTTCCCCAATTGCTCTAGGAGTTCCAACATGGCCGAACTAACCCTCCACCTGCTCACTCTCCATATCAGAGCGGGCTCCACCCCTCTTCCCAGGGTGCTCCTCGTCTTCCCCTGGCTACTTTCCGTAGGCTCACTCTTTTTGGAGGAATGAGTAATTTTCAGGCTACAGCATCAGACATTAAGTTTTTTGTGTGTGTGTTTTTTTTCTTTCTTTCTTTCTTTCTTTCTTTCTTTCTTTCTTTCTTTCTTTCTTTCTTTCTTTCTTTCTTTCTTTCTTTCTGTTTTGCACATTAAGTTTTAATGCATGTCTGGTAGAGTGCTTGCCTACCTTCATGAAGCTCTGAGTTTGGTCTCCAGCACTGCATAAACCAGGCATTCTGGTGCATGCTAGTAATCTCAGCACTCCTGGGTTAGAGGCAGGAAGATCAGAAGTTCATCTTTAGTCATATAGTGAGTTCAAGGCCAACCTGGGCTACATGACCATGTCTCAAAAAAATAAATAAAACAAAGGGCCAGTGAGATGGCTCAGCAGGTAAAGGCACTTGTTACCAAATCTGAAGACCTGAGTTCTAATCCTAGAACTCACATGGTAAAAGGAGAGGATGAACTCCTGATAGTTGTCCTTTGACATCTACACATGGATGGTGCCACACATGTGCCTCCCCCATAAATAAATGTAAAGGAAAATGAAGGTGCTGGGTATGGTGGTACATGCTTTTAATCCCAGCACTCAGGAGGCAGAGGCAGGTGGATCTCTGTGAGATCAAGGCTAGCCTGGTCTACACAGTGAGTTCCAGGCCTGCTGGACCCTGTCTAAAAAAGAAAAAAACAAAAACGAAATAGATGACCTTCCAGTGTCAAAGCTATTTCTGCACCAGCAAAGAAGTCACTCACACCACTGACACACGAGGCTTCAGCACATCTTTACTGTTTCACTTTCCTCTTAATTAGGAGGTTCAAACAAAAACATCAGCAATTCACATGGGCACAATACTCATTTGTCAGTTACAACTGTAGGTTGGCTGTGAATTCAGGAGGTTGGCAAAAATCAAGTTCAATTGGCAGAGGCAGGAGGATTGTTTGAAGCCAGACTGAGCTATATCTAGAGCTTGTCTCAAAAGAGGGGTTGCGGGGAGATCCAGGAGGTTCAGTGGGGAAGAGCACTGGCTGCTCTTGCAGAGGATCCCAGCACTGACATAGTGGCTAACAACTGTCTGTAACTCCAGTTCCAGGGGATCTGATGCCCTCTTCTGGCCTTGGTGGGCATTAGACATATGTGGTGTACATATATACATGCAGGCAAAACACTCATACACATAAAATAAAAATATATTAATTAAAAAAATAAATAAAAGGGAGGGCACCAATGAGATGGCTCAATAGGCAAATGCACCTGCCACCAAGCTTGCTGCCCTGAGTTTAATCCCTGGGCTCATATGGTAGAGGAAGAGAACTGACACCTACAAGTTGTCTTCTGACCTTCATGTGTGCTGCATAGCCACACATGCCCCCCCAAATAAATTAATAGTAAAGAAAGATAATTCTGTTATATATATGGTATTTCTAAAGAATATTATTTATTTGATTGCTATGCATAAACTTTTAATGATCCTCTGTGTTAGTAAAGCATAGAATGAGTGTGTGTGTGTGTGTGTGTGTGTGTGTGTGTGGTGTACGTCTGTGTATCTGTGTATGTGGTATGTGTGTCTGTGGTGTGTGTGTGGTATGTGTGTGATATGTGTGTCTATGTGGTTGATGTGTGTCTATTTGTGTGGTATGTGTATGGTATGTGTGTATGTCTATGTGTGTGTCTGTGTCTGTGTGTGCCTCTGTGTGTGTGTGTATGTACCTAGAGAGCCACATTAATCCTTCCAGCACCCGTCTGGCAGATAGCTTGGGGTGAAGGTGACCCCAGGTTTGATTTTGGATGGATTCTGGAACAGAGAGGGTTGTGGAGGGGAGAGGAGGCCTGTAGATGGGCTCAGGTAGGCCTAGTACCCTGGATGGGCTGAGGCCCCAGGAAGGAAATGGGAGAAAGGACTCAGCTGTGGAGTGGTAAGCAACTAACTGGTCCTGCATATTTCAGTGTCAAGTTGGGTAGTGGCAGACATTTCTGAAAGCAAGAAGTAGCCAGAATTGAGCCACTGAGGAGGAAGAGGATTTGCCTGAACAGCCAGTGAGAGGGACAAAGGCAGAGAGGAGGACAGCAGAGATAGAATCACGAGAGCTTACCTGGGCTGGGCTGCAGCATGGATTGATTTATTAATCCCCAAGACAATCCGAGGCTTAGAAAAATAAGGCCTCATTTATTCAGGGCCCTCACGGGTAACTGGCTGAATCAGAATTTGAACTCAGGCCCTGGAGTTGAGCAAGCAGGAAACTGTACACAGATACCTTGTTCCTTAGCAAAGCCCTAGCCTACACATGTTCAAATTGCTTCAGAACCAAGATTAGCAGGGGAAGCATAGCCATGTGTCAAGGTCTGGGGGCATGGACAATGCTGACAGAGCAACCCCTTGTCTTGGGCTCTATCTGTCCCCTATCTCCCCTCACATCCCTGTCATCTGAGGCTCTTAACCATACACCATTCCTGACGACTCTATAACCAATGGGGCACGGGTTTATTTATACATCACTTATTTTGTGACATGTCATCCTTATTGCACGTTTAAGAGGTAAAGTAGGTGACAGGTTAGAGATTTACAAATCCACCCTGTCTCTTAGAACTGTGAGAAACAGCATTCTGTCCTATGGAACCCTACTGATCCTGCTGGCTAGGGCAGTTTTGCAAATGGGTAGGGACAAACTGGAGGGTCGGGAGGCTTTTTCAAAATGTCATTACAAGGATTTAAAAGAGAAATGAAAAAGAAGTGGAGCCAAATAGAAACCTGACTCTATAACCAATGGGGCACGCGTTTATTTATACATCACTTATTTTGTGACATGTCATCCTTATTGCATGTTTAAGAGGTAAAGTAGGTGACAGGTTAGAGATTTACAAATCCACCCTGTCTCTTAGAACTGTGAGAAACAGCATTCTGTCCTATGGAACCCTACTGATCCTGCTGGCTAGGGCAGTTTTGCAAATGGGTAGGGACAAACTGGAGGGTCGGGAGGCTTTTTCAAAATGTCATTACAAGGATTTAAAAGAGAAATGAAAAAGAAGTGGAGCCAAATAGAAACCATCAGAGCACATATTTCATGGAGTCAATCAACTGTATTTAGCAACATGTATACATTGTTTTTGTGTTTAATTTTTTATTTATTTATGTGTGTGTGTCTCTGTGTGTATGCGTACACATGCGCAGGTGCCAGAGGAAGCTGGAAAAGGGAGTCGGATCCCCTGGAGCTGGAACTATGTGCGTGGAGGCCAGGGGGCAACCTCGGGTATTGTTCCATCCATCTTTTTTTTTTGGTCTTTTTTGAGACAGGTTCTCCCTGTAGCCCCAGCTGGCCTGGAACTCACTATGTAAACTAAGCTAGCCTTGAACTCACAGAGATCTGCCTGCCCCTGCCTCCTGAGTGCTGGGATTAAAGGCGTGCACCACCACACCTGGCTCCATTCATCTTTTTTTTAAAGAAAAATTTTATTTTTCGTTTATTTATGTATGTGTGTCTATATGTGTACGTACATACGTGCAGGTGCCAGAGGAAGCTAGAAAAGGGAGTCGGATCCCTGGAGCTGGAACTACAGTCGCTTATGAGCCACCCAACATGGGTGCTGGGAACCAAACGCCAGTCTCTTGCTAGAGCAGCAAGAACTGCTGAGCCTCTGTCCAGTCCTGCCTACCTCGTGGGTCTCTCACTGGCCCGGAGCTTTCAGAGTTGGCTTGGTTGGCTGTCCACTGAGCATCAGGGATCTGTTCGTCTCTGTCCCCTGGAACTGAGGTCATAAGCATGCACCTCCCAGTGCCGCTTTTTAAATGTAGGTTCAAGCACTTTGCCAACAAAGTCATCTTTTTTTGTTTTGTTTTTGTTTTTGTTTTTTTGAGACAGGGTCTCCCTGTAGCCCCAGTTGGTCTAGAACTCACTATGTAGAACAGGTTGGCCTTGATCTCAAAGATACTCATCTGTCTCTGCCTCCCAAGTGCTGGTATTAAAGTCATGCTTTACAATGCCTAGTTTTGTTTTGTTTTTTGAGACGGTGTCTTACTCTGTAGATCAGGCTTCCCTGGAACTCATTATGTAGCACAGGTTGGCCTCAATCTCATGGACAGTTCTCCTGCCTCAATCTCCTCAGTGCTGGGATTACAGCTATGACCCACTGTGCTTCATATATTTTAGTTCATTTATATACTGGTTATCATGAAGGTGATAAAAAGAAAGCCTTTGAATGTGGAACTTTACCTAGACAGCCAGTAGCATCAGGCTGCTGCTCACAGTCCTTGAATGCAGGAGCTCTGACTGCAGAAGCCAAGTGGATTCCACGGGACCAGGCTGGGAGTCACTGGCTGCAGAGAACACTCAGCCACCAATCAGCAAAGCCAACATCCCTCAGCTGCAGAGCTTGACCTCTGGGAGCATGGAAGCAGGCATCCCTAGCTATGCTGTGGGAAGCAGGGGGCTTGTGCAGATGAGCAGCAACCCGTAGGCTGGCTTCTGAGTGAAGTATTGTATTTGCCTGGCAACAGGACTTGGTCACCTGGCCAGCAGAGTGGCTGGGGATGAGGAGCAGGAAAGCCAACCTGGTTGGAGATCTTTGGCCATTTCACGTAAAAAACACATGATTGAGAGAATCTTCACATGTTCTGTCCAAGTGAAGATTTTATGTAGGAACAAGGCACCATGGGGACATGTTGAACAGGACATTGCAGGCTTAGGTCCTTGCATGATGACTCTGGTGGCCCTGAAGAGGGAGGAAGGTGGTGGAAGGAGCCAGTGTCAGGGAGACCCATGGGTGGTGGGCACCAGGGTAGCCTGAACTATGGCAGGAGAGGCATAGGACATGAAGGGAGTGGGGCCTGGCAGCACCTTAGAGGACTGTGAAGAAGGAGGAGGGGATCCTGCAAGGGCTAGAGAGCACAGGAAGCCAAGGGCACCAGGAAAAGAATGTGTTTACTGTTTAAACTAGGGCTTCCAGAAGGACATGTCAGGTGGGCAGCTGGGTGGCATAAGGGGACAGCCAGGGACACAGGTGGGGACTTCTGGCCTGGGAGAGTGTGAGGACAAGAGGAAAAAGTACAGGAGAGACTAAGGAGTGGAAATGCCAGAGCCCAGCAGGCAATGGCTCCTGGGAGGCCATCTGTGCCCTTAGACACGGAAGCCAGGGGTGTCACACGTGAGTGAGTGGAAGCCACACATTGAGGTAACGACATGCAGGCTGTGCCCAGACCACATGGCACCTTGGTGAGCATTAGCTCCTTCCTCCAGCAGATCCAGCCCTGTGTCCTGGCACACTGGCAGGTCTCAACCCTACACCATGGCCCTGAGTGTGAGTGCCAGGAAAGGGAGGAGACAAGCCACCCCTGATTCCAAAGATCAGGATCAGGAGGCCTGAAGGAGACTTGTGCCTGTCAACTTGGATAGAGCAGGAGACTCACAGAGGACCTGGGGACTTAGGAAAAAAGGGCACAGGACAAGGACCCTGAACAAGCAGTTGGACAGGAACCTGGGGCAGGCACAGGACAGGCTGCTTCCTGTCTGAGGTAGAGCTCAGGGTTCAGCAGGAGCCAGCTCAGAAGCTGCCATGCAGAGCAGGGGCAGGAGGCACAGCTGAGACTGCCTGTCCCTGATCACCCAAGCCCGGTGGTATGAAAGTTGCCAAGGGAGCTGGTCAGGGACAGGGCCAGGCAGCAGGGGGTTCTAGGCGCAGGGTCCCTGTTTGTATTTACTTTTAAAATTTTTATGTAAATAATTTCAATGTAAATGAGTAAACTTGTGGTCATTTATCAATTTTGTGTGTATGTGGTGTGTATATGTATGTGGTATGCACATGTGTGCATACTGTGTGGGTATATGAATGCCGAGGATAGGTTGATATAGGATGTTTTCCTCTACTGCTCTCTACCTTATTGTTTTGAGACAAGGCTCTCGTTAAACACATAGCTCACTGATTTGTCCAGGCTAGCTGGCCAATAAACCCCAAGGATCCCCCTGTCTCCACCTCCTCAGCGCTGAGATTACAGGTGCATACTACTGTGCCCAGCTTGGTTTGTTTTTGAGACAGGATCTCCCTGTACCCTAGCTGACCTGGAACTCACTATGTAGACCAGGCTGGCCTCAATCTCACAGAGATCAGCCTGCCTCTGCCTTCTGAGTACTGGAATTAAAGACACGTATCACCAATACCTGGCTTGTGCCTCTGAGCAATCTGAGGAAGACAGGTGTGGGTCTGCTTCATCCCCCAGAGAGAGGCAGGCTAGGCCTCCATGTGTATGGAGCTGAATCAAGCCATGACTTTGACACCATTCATCACTGGCTGTGCTGCAGAGTCCTGCAGCATCTTTCAGTGACTTATAGCCAGTAGCACACAGTAGGTGTTTAATTAAATGTTTACTAACAATGCTACGAACAGCCTGGACATTTCTACTCGTGCCCCTCTTTTATTTCCTTTTTTGCTCTCCTACTTTTCTGGATGCCTGAGGAGAGAGAGCACTCAGGTGTGCCAGGGAACGTGCCCCTTCAGTCACACCATCTCTCATGTGATAGAACAAAGCTGGGCAGGCAACATGTTCAAAAGGAACAGCACCTGCACCCTGCATGAGGCACTTTATAGGTTTTGTTGCTCATCGTGCTGGTTGGCATTAGGGACAGTTTCAGGATCAGTTCAAAGCTGCCTTTGAGGTATCCACCACATGGCTCCCCTTACACAAGGGTGTCTGACATCTTTAGAGCCCGCTTGTACCTGGACATTACTTAATTTGTGTGTCTTGATCGCCTGGGTATTTCATAAGTTGCAAGGGTATTTGTGAGAAGAGCTTTGATGTCCCCCAAATTGTGTGGACACCAAACTTTGATGTTCCCAAACTGTGTTTTACAAGCCTCTTTCCCAAGCTCAGTTGAGTCAAGGAGACCCTGGACATACAGGGGAGGTGGGGCTCTGTGGGGGTCTTTTGTGGGAGTTGCTGCCTCATCAGGCAAGCCCCCTTGGGCCTTTGTGGCTCTGAAGTATAAAGGGCAGAAGGCTAGGGCAGGCAGTGAAAGGCCAAGGCAGAGGGTGGAGGGTGGAGGCAAGGGGAGACCATAATGGGATTGGGATTCTGCCTAGGGTGGAGACCAGAAATTGAGGAAAAGCAGAAACCCAGCATGAGGATCCAGCCCTGAGCAGGGGATCTGTGAGGCCTTCAGGACACCTTAGTAATCTTTGTATTTGATAGATAAAATCAGGAAAGAGCTGATTTTGACAACCTTGGAATCCTGGGATTAGTTGGCAGGTTATATCTATGGACTGTTGGTTGGTCTTGGTCCAGATCTGAGGACTTTCAGCGGCATGGTCCCAAAGCACTGTTCCATGCTCCCTCAAGGGTTCTGTGGGGTCACAACTCACCCCACATGTCTTGCTTTGGGTTTATATATTGGGGTTAGCTTGGGGTGTGGGGCATTGCACTGGACCATTACTGGGGGCAGAGCCCTTAGGTGGTGGTTGAGTGGGATGGCCCAGGCCAGAAGAGAGGTTGTAGACATGTGGAGAACTCAGTCAAAACCCTGAAAGGAGTCCTCAGTCCCTCACAGCAACACTGGCATTTGTGAGGACTGGGAGGCTGGCCAGGCAGATAGTAAGAGCTGCCTTGTTACATGCATGCTGGGCAGTTCTCACTTGGTGATGGTCTGTGGCTGATCTTAAGGAGCCTGCCTTGGATTTCCCAGCACACCTTGCTTTGAAGGTGTTGAAGCCTTCCTGGACCTCTAGGATCCAATCTGAACCCACAGCTAGATTTCTGGGTTATTTGAAACAGAGTCTCATGTAGCCTAGGCTGACCTCAAAGATGACCTTAAACTCCTGATCTTCCTGTTTCCACCTCCTGAGTGCTGGGATTACTGGTGTGCTCCACCTTGGTTTATTTGGAATTGGGCTTTGTACACATTAGGCAAGCTTTCCACCAGCTGAGCCACATCCTCAGCTCCTAGCTAGATTTTTGTGTCAAAGTTGCCTCTTCAATTTTCTTTTCAGTTTGGAGATCCGTTGTCAGGAATCTTCTGAAGCAGGGCTAGACGCAGCATTCAGGGACAGGTGTTCCTAGGAGCTGTGCTAACTAGTTCTCAAGTGATCACACCAACCTCAGGGCAGGGCTTTGGGATCAGCTGGGGTGGTGGGTTGTGCAGGGCCATTGCTCAGGATGTTGAGTGCCTAGAGGTAGAAAGAAAGGAAGGCCTTGTGTCCTTGGCCTCATGGAGTATGAAGGAGTTGAGGACAGGATGACCCACTTAAAAACCAGCTCCTTTCAAAGTGGCATGGTGTGACCAGGGGCTGCTTTAAGTGGGTCAGCCTGTATGCATCCCTGGGTCTTAAACTCTTCAAAACCCAGCTGTTAAACGTCAGTATCCTGTTTTCATTAGCTTGTAAGCCAAAGAGATGGGGACCTGCCTTGTTTTCTGAAGCAGCAAGTGTGCCTAGAGGCTAATAAACAGCAGGTGCCTCCAATAAATAGGCTCTTAATACTATAAATTCAAGTGCAGCTAGAGAAACAAAAGACAGATCTGAATTCTGTTGCAAGGTACACACACCATTTCTCAGCCATTTGGATCTGGGAACTGTGACGTGACCATGTATATGCTGTGTGTTTTACATGTATAAAGTGTGTGCAATATATGTAAGTATGTTTTTATAGCTAGTATCTATGTGTGTGGTGTATAGTAAGGGATGTGTGTGTGTGTGTGTGTGTGTGTGTGTAGAGAAGGCTCCACCATTAGACCAGACCAAGCAATCACAACAAAAACAGTTACATAATTTGCAAGGCCCAGAGCAAAATGAAAGAATGGAGGCAAATCTCAGGATGACTGTGTGGGAACATTGAATCAAGCTCAAGTTTGAGCAAAGCTCATGAAGCCCTCTTGGCTGGCCTGCTGGAGACAAGGCCACCTTTCAATCTTCCTTGCTGCCCTGAAAAGCTCCGAATCACCCATCACTCCCTCAAGCCACTAGAGGCAGCCTGGACAGAGCCACAAGGAGACCAATATAGCCCACGCTTGCCTCAGCCTTTCCTGGGCCTCTAATTCCCAGCTGGGCCTCTCCAAGAACATCACTTGCCATTGGCTCCTCATTCACAAAATGATATCCCAATATCCCAGCTGGCTGTGGTGGCACACACCTTTAATCTCAGCACTCTGGAGGCAGAAAACAGGTGGGTCACTGTGAGTTTGAGGTCAATCTTGTCGACATAGTAAGTTCCAGGGCAGCCAGGGCTACATAGTGAGCCCCTGTCTCAAAAAAAAGGGGGCAGGAGGGGGTCCTGGAGAGATGGCTCAGCAGTTCCCCGACTCCAGCCTGACATTTTCAACCTGTTTACATGACGGGACATGGCCTGCACCCATCAGGGCCACCAAGGCTCAGGCCCTTCTCCAAGTCCCCGCCATATTCCTCAAAAGTTACCTGGCATTAGAACCATTTAAGGAGGCTCAGGAGCTAGGTGTGGAGGCTAACAAGGGGACCACTGTGGGTTTGAGGCCAGCCTAGGTTAAGTAGCGCGTTTCAGGACAGCCTGGGTTTCTGTCCTGGGCTCCTGTCCATCTGCCAACTCTGCAAGAGAAAGAGAAATGGCCCAAGAGAACCAAGGCGCTGGGGCAGAATCTCCAGGAGGGAACAGAGGGTGGAGGTTCCCTGATCTCTTCCTGTTTATTGTTCTGTCTAGGATCAGTCAAGTTCAGTGTGCCTGCTCTGGATCACACTCAGGAGATACTCACGGATGATAATAAGGGTGTCCCGCCCTAGCCCCAATACCTATCTATACTGCTCAATAATTACACTTGGTATGCTGGGTTCTGGGAGGAGGCAGTGGCTCCCACCTGCCCCAGCTGGTTTAGCTCTTCAGCACACCATTAGTATCAGCCATCTCAAGGTTTCCAGTGAGTCTGGGTATATCTAACAAGGGCCAAGAGGCTTGGGAACGTACCTTCATCACGTGGCCATGCCTAGCCAGAAATGGGCCCTATATTCAGCCAGTGGTCTCGGGAATCATGTGACCCTGTGCAAAGGAACCAAGTGAATGGAGGAGGCCTAGTGGTCCTCTCCATGGAAGCCACCCAAGCACAGAGACTGGGGGTGTCGTGGGGGCCTATGGGCTTAACTCTTCTGTCAGGCTTGGGCCCAAGTGGCTGAATGAGTGTGGGGCTGGAGATAGCTGTGAACTTATGCAGGAATAAATTGGTTTTCAGGGAGGACAAAAAAACCTAATTGGCATTTGCCAATTTCTGTGGTGTAAATACTCCCACTGCATCCAGTTTCAAGCTACTAATTGGCTTTGCAACTAAGAAAATTCCTGAACCTTTAATAACCAACTCTTACTTCATTGTCCATGGCCTTCTGCCCAGGCCATTGACAGCACAAACCCTCAGGACAGCCTCCTGACAATCCCCTTCCCCTGTCATCATTTGCCTGACGCTTGTACCCCGTGTTGGACCTGGAAGTCTGACTTCCACATCTAGCAGTGTGGTTGAAGATTCTGTCTTGGACATCTTACAGTCTTCTACCTTTTATCTCCCCTCCCTCAGCCATACTCTAATCTCACTCATTCCCACTTCCAGGGGACCAGATGTGCAAGGTGATGAATCTCAGGAAGCCAAGAAGCCACAGGGTCAGGTCCCTGGCCCATGGGACCACACCTATCCCCAGGGCTCCAAGTCTATCCATAAGTATCTACTTGCGGAAGGGGCTTCCTGGTCTTGTGGGTGGCTGGGCCATGTCTCTGGACGTGCATGGTTCATTGTGCAATTATCTCAGCTCCTGACACCTTCCCAGTGATCCATTCCCCTACCCTGGACTCTGGGTATGCCTGTTCAGCCCCACCTCACTCAGGCAGCTGTGATGCGAGGTGTTGACTGAGTGCCTCTCTGTTGGCTCACTGTGTCAGCTGGAAGGTTCTGGGGACCACAGCAGGGACTGAGGGGCTTATAGAGTGGTTGGGGACCTGGGGCCATCCAGAGGCAGGGCAGAAGCCTCAGCCAGGTACTGGGTGATAAATGGTGTAAGGAGACAGATAGGGCCAGGCTCTCAGCCAGGCAAAACAGTCACAGATGTGCCATTGACCCATCCTACCCTCCTATCCTTAATCTGTCCCCTTTGGTGCCAGCTCACAGCCAGGCCTGGAGCCCAGCAGAGGCCACCCCCTGTGTTCCAGGGTAAGTTTTTAGGGCAGCAAGAGACAATTACAGAAGGTCTTGTGAACACACAGGAGAGTACAGAACCCATGCTCAATCCAAAGTGTGCCCACATGCTAGGGATAGGGTCGAAGGCTCTGTGGAAGAGATGACATTTGAACAGGGTCATAAAACTGGGCCCTAGTCACAGCCCCTCTCATGCACAAGCCAAAGCCAGGCCTTGTGCTCTTGAGCTCACAAATCAGCTCTGTGGGTACCAGGGGCACGCCCAGGACTGCCCATTACCCCAGCAGTGGAGGGGTAAGGATGGTCTCCTCTCACCAGAGCCTTCCAGGTCCTCTCCAGGGGCATCGCCCAAATGACATGTTTCCCCCAGTGAGAACAAATGGGGTAAGATCTCCCGTTGTTCTTCAAATGGGGGTGAATGAGGAAGGGTTGCAGGATCTGGGGAAGGGGCACGCAGAAGGACTTCTAGAAAGCAAGAGGGGCTTGGGAGGGAGGAGACAATACTTGAGGAGCTGGGCATAGGGCCCAACTAGAGTTGGAATCACTCCCTGAACTTCAAGATCTGCCCCCACCTGCTTCTGCTGAGGCCTAGCCCCACAGTGGACTGACTCTGAATTAGGGATGACCAGTGAAAGAAAATGACCACAGTAAACTGTGGTCACATAAAATTATTGTGTATGTCTGGGGGTGGGGGTCCTAACTCACTTAGAAATGATTTTGGGCTCAGCATGTGATGGTGCACACCTGGGATCCCAGCACTCAGGAGGCTAAGGCAGGAGGATACCTGTGAGCTCAAGGCCAGCCAAGGCTGGACAGGAAGACCCCATCTGAAAAAAAACCATAGGTAGATAAATAGATATAGATACAGAGATAGAGAGATAGATGATAGATAGGTATGATTGAAATATGATATAGATGATAGATAATACAGATAAGAGATAGGTAGATGATAGATGATAGAGATTCGATAGACAGATTTCTGAGCCTTCTTGACTCTGGAGCCTCCTCTGTCTCCCTCTCCAGGGAATCTTACAGAATCCCACACTTGTTTAGAATGTGAGACAACTCATGGGGTACACAGTGGGAGATCAATAAGTGTAAGTGACTTCCCTTTGACCATCCCAAACAGTGATGGGGTGAGGCGGAAGAAGTCCCCAATTCCGAAAGCTTCCTGCCTCTCCTTCTCTGGTTAATGACAAACACTGGAATGTCATCCCTCTGTGTGCTCACCTAGGCTATTCTGGGACACCGGCTGGGAAGGGTCCCAGCAGCCTTATCCAGTGCTGAGACTGCCTTTCTCACCACGTGGGCTGGCTTGTGTCAGTGTTATAGATGGATGCAGGGGTGAGGCACCCATCCTGCTAGTCAGGCAGGATGCTGGTAGGCGGAGGGACAAAGAGGGGTGGAGCTTGCAGAACAAAGGAGAATGAGGAGCCCTGGGGGCCCAGGCTGAGCATCAAAAAGGCTGTGTAGACTGAGCAGGCCACAGACAACCTGCCTCTGCACACAGCCACCAGCCGGGTACCTTGACTTGCTCACTTCTACTTGCCCCGGCTGGGCAGGAACACAACCCTGTAGAGAGAGACCTTGCTCTCCAGCGTGATTGCGTCCACACTGCTCTGTGGCTTTCTCTACTTGGTGTGGGTTGCTGCTGAGCTTCCAGAGGTGAGCAGAACAATGGCCACCAGTGGAGCCAGACGCCAGGAAGGCCGACGGGAGCATGCCTTCATCCCAGAGCCCTTCAGTGGGGCCAACATAGACCCCAATCTCTGGCTGCACCGCTTTGAAGTCATTGATGACCTCAACCACTGGGACCATGCCACCAAGCTTAGGTTCCTGAAAGAGTCTCTTAGGGGAAACGCTCTGGATGTCTACAATGGACTCAGCCTCCAGGCCCAGGGTGACTACAGGACTGTGAAGGAGGCCCTCCTGGGGGCCTTTGGGGGTTCCCGGGCTACCCACAGCCTGCACCCCAAAGAGATCCTGTTTGCCAACAGCATGGGTAAGGGCTACTACCTCAAGGGGAAGATCGGTGATGTGTCGGTGAGGTTCCTGGTGGACTCCGGGGCCCAGGTATCTGTGGTCCACCCGAGCTTGTGGGAGGAGGTCACAGATGGTGACCTGGATACCCTTCGGCCTTTTGAAAATATAGTCAAAGTGGCCAACGGGGCTGAGATGAAGATCCTGGGTGTGTGGGACACGGAGATGACCCTGGGCAAGCTGAAGCTGAGGGCACAGTTTCTGGTGGCCAATGCGAGCGCAGAAGAGGCCATCATTGGCACCGACGTGCTGCAGGACCACAACGCAGTGCTGGACTTCGAGCACCGCACCTGCATCCTGAAGGGAAAGAAATTCCGCCTGCTGCCTCTCGGGGGCTCCCTGGAGGATGAGTTTGACCTGGAGCTCATCGAGGAGGAACCCTCAGAGTAGGGAGAGCGTGAGCACCTCCCTCACTAAGAAGCCCTTCTTCTCACCCTCAGCATCGGTGGGGGGACTCCACATTAGGGGGCAGGTGTCCTGGGGGGTGGGTCATTGGGCCTGGCCAACCCCTACATCCAAGTCTCACTCTGAATTCCCTTCCTTCTGTGGGGGCTTTACCCTGCTCCTGGTGAGGGAGGCTTCATGGAAAGGGCTCCTGGGAGGGAGGGCAGCCTGGCAGCCTGGAGCAGGTCCTCAGGGTCTGCAAAGACCCCGAAGCTGTAAGCTTCCAAGAAAGTTAGAGAGGGGGCTAGGAACCTACTTCCATCCCCCAAGGTGTGGCTTGGTCACCCTCAGGTTCCTAAAGCCTGTTCACCTGAGCCGGGTCCTGGCTACAGGACCTCATGACCCAGACCCTCTGAGGAGGGTGACAACTGCTCTGGGATTCCTCCCCACAGTCCTCCCACCCTCACAAGGGTGCCTTCTCCTGTTCCTTGCTTTGAAACCCATTGAGCCCTATATCAACAATTCAATTACTTCAAAATATCAATAAATATCTGTTCATGGAAAAAAAGCAAAAACATGTCATGTGTTCAATAGTGGTGATGAGGACAGAGGGAGAGGGAAAACACAAGCATCTGGAGCCCTGGTCCAGGGAGGCAAAAGAAAACAGAAGGTAGCAAGGGGTCTTGAATTTTCTAAAGCAGCCTCAACTGCACTTATTTTTTTACTTATAACCTCTCTAATTCTGCCCATCATTTCTAACTCATTTCTGATTCTTCTACTTTAATCTACAATTTTAGCATATAATTGCCCCTCATGCTCAAAAGTAACCCCACAGGTATTTTGTGAAGTGGTTTTGTTTTGGGCTCAGGAAAAGTATCTGATGGGCAAATAGGTTCTTACCGGACTTCGATGAGGCAGAAAGAAAGTAAGGCAAGACAGTCATGAACTTGTGTGGGCAGCCCAGGGAAGGTTTGGGGCTCGGCCAACTTGGGGAGGCTATGGCCATGGGGAATAGCTTGTTCCTTGGAGGAACACAGAATGATGCCTGACCCTGGAGGCTGTGGTAGAGGTGAGGATGTTCTTAAGCCTGGGAATGGGGTTTGTCTCTTGTACGGGTTCACCTCGGTTTGGCTTCCAACTTCCTGCCCTATTCTGAGAATCTGAAAACCTGTCAGGCACGGGGGAAAAGAAGAATGGATGGCAATCTCCAGAGAGGAGCAGGTGTGTTCTGAATCTCAGGGCCCACACCCTCCAAGCTGAACCTAGGAAGGCTGGCACAAGGTCAGAAACTCAGATGGACAGGAGCCTGCCTCCTGTAGGGAACGGGATGTAGGTTGGAGGAGCCTCTTTTTCATTTGGGTACTGGGGATTGAACCTAGGGCCTTACACATGCTAGGCAAGTGTTCTACCATTGAGTTATAGAACTATATCCCTGGCCACCCCCCAGATTTTTTTTTTTTTCAACTTTTTATTTCAAGATGGAGTCTCACTGAGTTGCCCAGGCTGGCCTTGAACTCACTCTGTAGCCCCGGAAGTCACTGAACTTAATGATCCTCCTGCTTAGTTCCCTGAATAACTGAGACGACAGGCCTGGACCACTTACCTGCGTCCTCCTCTCCTGAGAGCTCTTTTCTCCAGGGGAAAGGGGCGGCTGCTAGATCCACCTGTGTAAGCAAGAGGCAGGAATCCTGAATGACCCTTCTTGCTGAGAAGCTCCAGACTTTTGAACTGATGGGAGCCAGGAGCGGCATCCACTTTGGCCTTTCCTCCTTGGTGCCCACGGGGACCTGACTCAACCCCCTAATCCCCAGGGTTCACTGAAACCTGGCTATGGGCAGCCAAGCCCAGAATTAATTGGAATTAGCCTGGAGCATGGGCAAGGGGTAGGTGTGGCTGGGAGGCCTGGATGTCAGGGTGGTCTCTCTGGAACCCAGCACTCCACCCCCTCACCTCTCAGAATCATCTCAAGAATGCTGCTGTTCATATGGGCCAAGCCCTCTCTCTAGGGAGCAACCCAAGTGGCACCTCCCTGTGACCTATTTTCCTCTAGGCCCTTCAGATCCAAGACACATGCTAGGCTAAAGGGCAGATGTAGAGTGGGAGAGGAGGTAACAAGGGGACCTGGGTATTGGGTGGCCAGGCCAGAATTCTGGGGCAATTCCAAAACATCCCTGCTCTTCTACCCAGAAAGGGGCTGAGTCCTGTCCTAGGTAAATTTGGTGTGGGTGTGCCCAAAGCATAACATCACTTCACCTTGGCTCTGAGTGAGGAGGGCCTGGGCCAGTAGCTCTCAGCCAGGTGCTTCTCCTAGAAGAATGGGGACACCCTGAGGAGGGGATGTCTGAAGAACAGCTGCCACTACATAAGGAACCATGTGGTGCTGGAGACCTGGGTGGCCTAAGACAGGTGTGGCGTGAGTGCAAAAATGGTTAAAATGTGATGGTGAAGGCTGGAGACGGGACTCAACTGGTAGAGAGTGTTCCCAGCTTGCCAGAGGTCCTGGATCCCATTCTCAGCACCAAGTAAATCAGATTCGGTGGTGCACACCTGTAATTTTGGAACTTGGGAAGTGCAGACAGGAGAGTCAGGAATTCAAGGTCATTTTTAGCTACGTAATGAGTTGGAAGCCAATCGGGGGTACATGAAACATTGCCTCAAAAAACCACAACAAAACCAAATCATGATGATGGGCAGGGCCACGGGTCTGCTCTCCAGGGATCAAGAACTGGGTGTCCAAGACAAAGGCAAGGACAGAAGCCAGTGGGTCTGGGTCATATCCCAGGGGGCCTGCCACCTAGTGTAGGACCCCGAGACCCTCTTCATTCAATCCCTCCTGACCCCCACTAATACATTTCATTTAGAGGTGGTGTCCTAGCCTGAGCTCACTCCTGGGCACAGGATAGAGTAGAGCAGTGAAGAAGGCAGTGTGGAGGCCCTGGTGAGGCTGAGACAGAGGTTGTGATTGGGAGGTGACAGGAGGGGTGTGGGGGTTAGTCAAATTTTTAATTTTGGTGGTACATTGAACTCCCTAGGGATGACATTCAGCTCCCCTGTCCTCTCAAAGTGCAGTCACTGTGGGAAGACCAAATTCCAAAGTTGTTTTGTCTTGCTGTGCACAGATAACCCACAGACCAGCAGACAGGTACTTGGGAGCTTGGCAAAACACTGACTCCCAGGCCCCACCCAGAGTCAGGCCAGAGCTGTACCAGGCAAGGTCCCTAGGGAGTGTCCTTCTATCAAAGTTTCAGCAGCCACCGGGACACCCTCCAGCCAAGATTCTCCTTTCTATGATCATAGCTCAGCCCACTTTGAACACCCACAAATCCAGAGCATGCTGAATCATGCCGAAAAATTTTTTATCCAGCAAATGTTTGTTTTATTTTACTTATTTATTGATCATTTTGAGACTGTGTCTCCCTGTATCCACAGCTGGCCTGGAACTCACTATGTAGATCAAGCTGGCCTTGACCTTACAGAGATCCACCCACCTTAGCCTCTGAGTGTTGGGATTAAAGGCATGCACTCCCTTGCTGGGCTAAACAAATGTTTATTTTATGATCAAACTTTTGAAATAATTTCAGACTTACAGAAATAGTACTAAAAATTTCTTCATTTCACATACTTCTCCAAATGTTAATATTTTACTAATTAGCTGTATCGTTCTCCCCCATTATCTATCTCTATGTAGACGAACCATCTGAGAATTTCCAATAGGAAATGCTGCTTCAAGGTTTATTTTAAAAAGACGTTCTCTAATGCTGGGCTTGGTGGCGCATACCTTTAGTTCCAGAACTCTGGGAGGCAGAGGCAAGTGGATGTCAGAGGCCAGCCTGGTTTATGTAGCGAGTGCCAGGACAGCTGGGGCTACAGGGAGACCCTGTCTCAAAAAGACCAAAAAAAAGGCTTCTGGGTCCCCTCAACCTATACCTGCTTTCAAACAAAACAAAACCTTGCAAGAAAAAAAAAAAAAGACCAAAAAAATTCAAACAAACAAATAAATAAAAGGACATTCTTATATAAGCCTAACAGTTATCAAAAACAGCAAATCAATTTTTTTGTGTGTAGGTGCATACGTGTTCATGGGTACACATGCATGTGTAGTCCCAGCTGACCTGAACACACTATGTAGACCAGGCTGGCCTTGAACTCATAGAGATCCTCCTGCCTCTGCCTCCCGAGTGCTGGGATTAAAGGCGTGCTCCACCTTACTTTTTGAGATAGTCTCTCTCTGAATCTGGACTTTGCTGATTTGGCTAGACTAGCTGGCCAGAATAAACCCAGGGATCCTCCTGTTTCCAAAGTGACCTTGAACTTCTGTTCCTTTGACCTCCACTCCCATTCCTACCCCCATGCTAGGATTACAGGCATGGTTTATGCAGTGCCTGGGGATCAAACTGAAGAGCCGAAGCCATACTGGCTTTGGTTTCTTTTCTCAGAAACCATAAATTTCCCCTGCCCTAGACTACAGACTATGGATAAGACAAGCCCATGCTTGCCCCCTTAACCCCAGGAGACCACCCTCATTCTCTAGGACTAACTGCTCTTTTTCGCTTCTGTAAACTGCTTGATCGCTTGACTGAAAGGACAAACTATGTTGACCCCCATTTTGACTAGTTGTTTCAGACAAGCCTGAACATGCCCAGGCATGTTGTAATCTCACCTATCACCCCCACCCCAGGAGGCTATAGATCAAGTAAGCTCAGGCATATAACAGCCTTATAAGGTAAGAACAGAGACTTCTGGCCCCACAGATAACAGTCAGCACATTCCACAGCACTGAGGATAGCACCCACCAATGAGAGACCTCCAAGGATACATCCCCAGTAGCCAATCAATTCAAAAGTGTGTTGGCGCACGGGCTCTTTGGACCAATCAAGATGTAACTCTGTTATTCTTTGTCTGGAACCTATAAAAAGCTTCCACCCTCTGCAATCGGGGCTCTCAGCACAGATCCATTGCATTGGTGAGGTCGGAGAGGCCGAGCTTAAGCCTGAATAAAGACTCTTTGTTCTCGCATGCCCTCTGGATTCCGTGGTTATTCTTGGGGGTCCGTTCTCTGGGCACAACAAAACCTAGGGCTTTTGCTCATGAGGCAAGTTCTCTACTAACTGACCCCCAGCCCGGGCCCTCTCATCTGAACACTTGCTCACTCATCTTCATTTTCATAATTTTGAAATATTTGAAGAGGCCTGGTTGGTTATTTTGCAAAACACCTTCAACTTGGCTAAGTCTGCTTTCTCATGATTATGGGTTGAGGGGAGGACACCCAGGAGAGATGGCATGTCCTCAGGCATCCTGTGATAGGGTGCAAAGTTCTCCCTTGTTCCACAGCCGGTGATGCTGGCTCCTTTGCTTGCTCAGGGTACTGTCATCCAGGTCTCTCACTTTAGGGTCACTATTTTTCTCTGTGTAATGAGTGAGTATGTCCTGGAGACCACCTGAGGCTATGTAAATATTCTGTTTCACCTACTAGCATGCATCCATTGATGATTGCACAATGCTGGGCCACTTTCCAGCCAGGGCCTCCCAGTGGGGATTTTCTGGGTCTGTGCACCCTTCAACAGCTGGCTGGCTTCCTGTTCAGGATCCCTGCTGACCTGGCTTTCATCATGGGTGGTTCAGTAGTACCTGTCTGATCTAGAGCTGTTGAGTGTGATCTTCAGATTCTTTCAGATTTGGCTATGTGGCCTCTTCAAACTGGCCTCTGTCTTAGGACATTTCTCTATTGTACTCAGAGCCTTGCGGGTGTTGTGGTATACAGACCATCTGTAGCAGAAACTCTCTTCCAGTTCAAGGTTAGCCTGGGCCATAGCAAGTCTGTTTTTTTTTTAAATTATTTTTATTTTAGGGGATAGAGACAATACACATGTACATATAAAATAAATAAAATTTTTTTAAATTTATTTTTATTATTTTATTTAATTATGTGCATGTGTGTGTCTGTGTGGGAGTATGGACATGTCAGTACTGATGCCCATGGAGGCCACAGGCATGAGATCCCCTAGCACTGGACTGAGCCAACCAACATGGGTGCTGGGAATAGAATCCAGGTCCTGTGCAAAAGCAGTACTTGCTCTTAACTGCTGAGTTGTCTCTCTAGCCCAGACCCTGTCTTAAAAAAGTAAAGCCAGGTGTAGTGGTACATGCCTTTAATCCCAGCACTCGGGAGGCAGAGGCAGGCGGATCTCTGTGAGTTCAAGGCCAGCCTGGTCTACATAGTAAGAGTTCTAGGACAGCTGGGGCGACAGGGAGACCCTGTCTCAAAAAGACCTAAATAAATAAATAAATAAATAATAGTGTATGAATCCTTAAGAAGGGGAAAAGTAAATCCCTTCACCTGTCAGTCATGGTAGTGCACGCCTTTAATCCCAGCAGTTCGGAACCTCAGGCAGGTAGATCTCTGTGAGTTCCAGGCCAGCCAGGGCTACAGAGTAAGACTCTGTCTCAAAATAGATAGATGATGGGGCTGGAAAGATGGTTCAGCAGCTAAGAGCACTGACTGCTCTGGCAGAGGATCCGCATTTGATTCCCATCACCCAAATGGCAGCTACAAACTGTCCTTAACGTCCAAACAGTCCCAGTTCCAGGGGAATCCAAAGCCCTCTTCTGACCTCTGCAGCACTGCCTGACATGGGTGCACCCATATACGTGCAGGCAATACACTCATACACGTAAAAATAAAAATAATAAATAAAATATTAAAAAAATAGATGATAGATGAGAGAGAGAGAGAGAGAGAGAGAGAGAGAGGAGATAGATAAAAATAAAAAGTATAAAAAGTAGGCAGTCTCTCCAGAGATGTCATGAGGTTTGGTTGGGTCTACCTAGCTTTCTGAGTCCTGGTTCAGAAAGGTGTAATTTTTTCCTTTTTCTTCTCTTCCGTCTTTTTATTTTGTTAGGGCATGATTTCCCTAACACTCTACTCTGGGCTTCACTCTTTCTCTAACGCTCCAGTTCCTCTCCCTGCCATACAGCTGCTTGTGGTCAATCTCTGTACCATCTTGACTCAGAAGGCCTGGTCTTTTCTCTTTCTCTCCATTTCCCTCCTCTAGGCAGCAGTGGGTTTTTTTGTTTGTTTGTTTGTTTTGTTTTTGTCTTTTTGAGACAGGGTCTCCCTGTAGCCCCAGCTGGCCTGGAACTCACTATGTAGACCAGGCTGGCCTTGAACTCATAGAGATCTGCCTGCCTCTGCCTCCTGAGTGCTGAGACTAAAAGTTTGTGCCACCATGCCTGGCATGGGGGAGTGTTTCTTTTAAACTTTAATAAAATTGTCTTGGATCTTCAAAAAATAAAAATAATAAATGTAAGAATAAATAAAAATTTAAAACTAGGGGGCTGGGGGATATAGCTCAGTTGATAGAGTGCTTACCTAGCATGGAAACCCTGGGTTTGATCTCCAACATCATATAACACTGGGCATGGTAGAACACATCTGTAATCTCAGCACTCAGGAGGTTGAGATAGGAGGATCAGAAACTCAAGGTCATCTGCAACTACACAGTGAGTTTAAGGCCAGCCTGGGCTACATGAGACCCTGTCTTTAAAAAAAAAATAAATAATAACAACAAAATTAGAAATCATCAGAGCCCTTCCTTGTTTCCCAGTACATGCTGTCCCAGGTTCATCTTGTCCCTGCCTGGAGCCATTTCTCCAGAAACCATGGTTCCTTCCTGAAGTTGTGGCATTGAGAAGCCAGGATCTGGGGTCAATGTGTTCCTACCAGCATGTCACTAACCCTACTCCTCTCGGTGCTCAGAGCTAAGGAAAAGCACAGCTCACTTGGCACATTTCTTTTGTTTAAAATTTTTAAAATTATTTTTAATTATGTGTATGCATGTGAGTCTGCATGGGTATGTGCACATGAGTGCAGTGCCTTTGGAGGCTAGAAGAGGACATCAGATCCCATAGAGCTGGAGTTACAGGTAGTTGTGAGCACCCGAAGTGGGTGCTAGGAAGGGAACACATATCCTCTGCAAGAGCAGCTGGTGTTCTTAACTGCTGCATCATCTCTCCAGCCCCTGGCCTGGTATATTTCTCTCTCTTCCTGTATATACAGAAATATGGGTTCTTTGCGTTCCCACATCTCTGATTCTAACCCAGTATTCTAAGTCCCTTTCTGCCTTTCCCCTTTCCATCTTTGCAACTTTTCCCCCTAATAGTGAAAATACTCCAAGTTACTTACTCTCTCAGTCCTAAAATACTCAGAGGCCTTTCCCAGTTATTGATCCCATGTCTATGGAAAGCAACTGGGAGCAAGTACTGTCACCTCCTTACTGCCAGGCATGGGCAGCCCATTCAGCAAACTAGAAGGGGTAATAAATCTGAGTGCAGTCTTCCAATGAGCTCAGCCTCCTGGGTGCAAAGCTTGCAGAGGAATTCCATCATCTGAGGACATGAGGCAGCTGGAGCTAAGACCAAAGGCTGTGGGTGCTTTCCTTACGGGGTGCTGAAGGAGCAGCCAGTCTCTGTGCTCCAGGGAGGTGACCTGGTCTGTCTGGTCCTCTGTCACTAGGAGATGCTGAGGCAGCTGACAGGGATGGCAGAAACCCATACTCCAGACCCATCAGTCACTGCTCCTGTCTGGAGTCAGCCAGTGTCCAGCACCCTCAGGTCATGGACCTTCCTGGCCAGACTATAAGGGGGAAGTCTGGTCAGGCTACTGGGACCACCATTATCCTGCTCCAGGAAGGGTGCAGTGAGTTCTGCCCTCAGGGAGTTTGGTCAGAGGGGGAAGCAGCATGTCTTAGGGGGGCTTAGTGTGCCCCCCACATCTGTACCTGGGCTGGGGGCCAGTGGAGGTCATGTCCTCTATCTGGGAGGTTCCCTAGAGGAGACTTTAGACTCAGTCTTGAAAGATAAGTGTGTGGGTGTTTCCAGGCAGACTTGGGGTAGAGGGAAGAAAAAAGAGGGAACAACGGCCAGCCAGGCTCTGCCAACTAAGGCAACTCAGGAAAGACAGAGGCCAGTGTAGGGACCTCCTGTGCTTTTTGAGGAAACTCCAGGAGGCCAGGAAGGTAGATGCCACACAACTAAAAAATGTTATAAATTTCATAAGAAGTTTTGGCATAAAGCAAACCCTACATCATAAACCTAGATGTCAGTGACACATCCTGACCTGAAGAGCAGTGCAGAGACGTGCTGGGGGCATGGGAGGGAGTGGGAGTGGGACAAAGGCCCTGCTCCCACCTTGGGTTTATGCAGGAGAGAACGATGGGGAAGGAAAGTGTCTTGTATCTTACAGGCAGCACCACCATTGGGTGCAGCAGGTAAGAGTCCATGAGGCCTGGCTGCCTGCCTGGTTGAAGAATTGAATGAGGGCAGAGGCATGTTGGTGTCTTACCCCATCATATACTCCAGCAGCTCAGGACAATAGACTAGACAAGACCTGATGGAGCGCCAGGTGCTAGGGGAGGCTTTCTGATTTGGGGGACATTGACTGACGGAGTCCGTCTGATGGAGGGGGCTATCTGCTGGGGGAGGTCATCTTCTGAGCAGGTATAGCTTTCCAGGCTGGGCAGACTGGGGGAAAGGGGATGCAGGGGCCTGAGACATTTGCTGTGAAGTGAGAGAGGCATGTCTGGGGACACTGGCAGTGTGTGTCCACCCAACCACTAACCTGTCACTGTCACTTTTCTGCTCTTGACACCCAAAGGGAAGGCCAGGGCTGACAGTTATGGGCACTGTACAGAGCAGGGAATGGATTCCCATTGTGATTGGAGAATTTCTTCCTAATTCTCACAAAACATCTTCAGAGGTTTTATTCCCCTCTCCACCAGCTGGGGAAACCGAGACAGCAGAGGCTAATTTGCTTAATATTACTCAGATGCCCAGAGTTTGAGGTAAGATTTTGTCAGCAGGAGCGTTGGTGAGAGGGAGTGAGTGGAATGCATTTGAGCTGCAATTTTCCATTCTAAAGAGAGCAAAGCAGGGCAAAGTGGGTGAGGCTGAAGTGGAGAGGCTGAAGCAGGCAGCAGACAGGCCTGGTGAGTAGATCCAGAAACTCCTTAATGTGGCTGGGAACATTTTTTTTTAATTATTTTATGAAAATAGAAAAATCTCAACAACAACAACAACAACAAAAACCTGCTGGGAGTGGTGGCACCTGCCTTTAATTCCAGCACTCAATTGATAGAAGCAGGGGAATCTTTGTGATTTGAGGCTAGTCTGGTTTACATAGGGAGTTCCAAGACTACCAGGGCTACACAGTGAGACCCTGTCTTAAAATACTTCAAACTCCTTTAAGTGTTTTTATTTTGTTTGTTTTTCAGTGACAAAGGCAGTCAGTGTTTATCACAGGAAAACCAGAAAACAAAACCAGTCCAAGAAAGATCCCAGCACTTGGGAGGCTGAGGCAGGAGGATGGCTGTGACTCTGAGGTCAGCCTGAGCCTCAGGATGAAACCATCTCAAAAAACCAAGTAAATAAATAAAAAGAAACAAGTTTGTGAGGGACTTTCTATCTGTGCACCCTTGGTAGGTAAAACACGGCATACATCACAGACTTTTCTTTATAGACACTATGTAGATGGACATTATTTTCTGAGACAGAGTCTCATTCTGTAGCCAGGCTGTCCTGGAACTTGCTATGTAGCCAAGGCTAGCCTCAACTCCTGATCCTCTTGCTGTGGCCTCATGAGTGCTGGGATTATACGGCACATGGCCTTCCTTGCTTCCTACCTTCTTTCCATCCTTCCTTTCCTTTCTCCCTCCCGCGTTCCTTTCCTTCCTCCCTCCTTCCCTCCCTGCCTCCCACCCTCCCTCCCTCTAGTTCTTAATTTTTCTTTTTTCCTTTTTATTTCCACAAGAACAGTTGTGATACTCTGTTTTCTAAACTTCTCCTTTGAGCTGCCTCCTATTTTTAAATATTTAGATGGTTTCCTCTATTTTGCTGTTTCAGACCTGATGAATAGAAACATGTCTACCTAGGACAGGCAGATCTCACAATACGGAGTGAAAGAAGCCCAACAAAACACCACATGATCATTTCACTCACACAGTTTTCTAGGGGAATCATTCACGTTAAACCACAGGGCATAGGAATTTGTAATCAGGAGACAATAAGGCAAGAAAGGACACAATCCCCCCTGGCAGAATTGCATGCTCTTTGGAGGTGGGTGAATGCCATATTGGGAAAGGTACTTGAGGCTTCCAGGAACAGCAGTGGGTGCCACTTTGGGAAGGGTCTTGGTGCCCCTGGGGACAAGCAGTGTCCTGGTTCTTAGCTGGGGGACATTTTGTGAGTGTTCACTTTATAATAATGCGCTGAGCAGCAATGTCATGTCTTCCTTTGTGTATAAACATGACATTTCATGCTGAAATATTTATTTTTAACTGTCTTGGTTTTAAAAAATATTTTACTTATTTTCTAAAAATATTTATTATTTTTACTTTCTGTGTATGCACATATTGCCTGCATGTAGGTAAGTACACCCGTGTCATGCAATGCCCGAGGAAGACAGAAGAGACTGTTGGATCCCCTGGAACTGGAGTTACAGATAGTTGTTAGCTGCCATGTGGGTGCTCGGATTTGAACTCAGGTCTTCTGCAAGAACAGTCAGTGTCCTTAACCACTGAACAATCTCTCCAGCCCCATAAGATAGATTTTTTAACAACCAATTCATATATTTATATTGAATTGTGGTGAATTATACAGAGACCAGGCTGGCCTTGAACTCACAGAGATCCACTTGCCTCTGCCTCCCGAGTGCTGGGATTAAAGGTGTGCGCCACCGCCCCTTATTATTTTTATTTTATATGTATGAGTGTATTGTGTACATGTATGTAAGTCACTCCTGTTGTGCCCATGGAGGTCAGAAGAGGGTGTCGGATCCCACAGAACTGGAGTTCTGGACAGTTTGTTAGCTGTCATGTAGGTCCTGGGAGCCAAGCCCAGGTTCTCTGCAAGAGCAGTCAGTGCTCTTGACCGCTGAGTCATCTTTCCAGTCCCTATTTTTATTTTTTATGTGTATAAGTGTATTGCCTGCATGTGTGTTAAGTGTACCCGTGTTGTGCAATGCCCACAGAGGTCAGCAGACAGTGTCGGATCCCCTGGAACTGGAGTTGCAGGTGATTGTTAGCTGCCATAAGGGTGCTGGGAGCCAAAGCCGGGTCTTCTGCAAGAGCAGCCAGTGCTCCTCAGCACTGAGCCATCTGTCCAGCCCTTTGTTTTTTATTTTTGAGGCAGGGTCTTTCTGTAGTCCCAGCTGGCCTGGAACTTGCTATGTAGACCATGCTGAGTCCCTGAGTGCTGGGATTAAAAACATGTGCCACCACACCTGGCTACTCTTTTGTTTTATTGAGACAGGGCATGGAATTTACTATGTAGCCCAGGCTGGCCTCAAACTTGTGGGAGATCCTTCTGCCTACGCCTTCCAAGTGCTTAATATTTAGTGACAGTTTCACTCTGTAAGCCAGTGAAGAGATGGGCCATTCTTCTGAGTGGCTGATGTCCTCTGGGAGACATGGATCTGAGAAGAGAGGGGTCTGAGTGGGGTCTACAGTACTGCAGGCAATGGGTAGGACCAGGTAGAGACAGGGAGGCCAGGGAGAGGCTTTGGGTGGGGTCAGTTGCTCTTAAGCAGTGACTGGTGGCCCAGGGGCCAGGTACATGTGGCCCTTTCCCTCACTCTAGCCTCTTCCTAGGGCCTAGGGCTATACTCTCCTCTTCCAGCAGCAGGACAGCAGTGTCTCCTGGGTGTCTGGCATGTTGACAGCCCTTCCCACTGATCTATGAGCATCTGTCTGCTGAGGGCAGAAGCCTCCACTGCCCGCAGTTAGGACGAGTCTTTTCTGAGAGCCTCTCACTGTAGCCTGTCAAGAACTTTGGGGGGTTGGGGAGATGGTTCAGTGGCTTAAGTGCATGCTATGCAAGCATGAAGACCCAAGTTTGGAACCCTAAACTCACATAAAAGCTGAGTATATGGGAGGCAGAGGCAGGTGGATCTCTGTGAGTTCAAGTCCAGCCTGGTCTGCATAGTGAGTTCCAGGACAGCTGGGGCTACAGGGAGACCCTGTCTCAAAAAGACCGAAAAAAAAAAAAAAAAAAAAAAAGCTGAGTGTAGTGTTTGTAATCTCAGTCCTACTGAGGTGGAGCCTGGCTAGCTGGCCAGTCGGCCTAGTTGAATGGGTGAACTAAGGTTCAGTGAGAGCACCTGTCATGACGACACTGAGTGGACCGCTGGCCTCCACATATTCATGCACGCACACAGACTGCACACATACCTGCACACACATATGAGCACACATGCAAATATGTACAGACACGTACACAAACTACGTGGAGAGTAATTGAGGAAGACCCTTGACATTGACCTCTGACTTCCACGTCGATGTGCACACTCAGTACATACACACACTGGAATGAAAAGTTTTTGATTCCTGATACTTTGGAATCTTAGAGATCCCACCCTCCCACACTGGGATCACCAATATGGAAGACTGCCACACTCCCAGGTTGATACTGACTAGGGCAGGCTGAGGCAGGGCCCCACTTGTGGCCTGGACACCTTTCTCTCTCTCTCTCTCTCTCTCTCTCTCTCTCTCTCTCTCTCT
>NW_008359530.1:1052230-1057906 GCF_000622305.1 Nannospalax galili
CAGTTTTGGAGACAGGATCTCATATAGCTCAGAATGGCTTCAAACCTGCTATGTAGCTAAGTCTGGCCTTAAATTCCTCACCCTCTGCCTCCATCTCCCAGGTGCTAGGATAAGAGGTATGTGCCACCAAACCTGGCTTGTAAACACCTTTCTCTCTAACAAAAGGTAACAGAGCAGAGCTCAGGATACCCCATAAAAAGCTTTCTGCTCACTGCAGTTCGCTAGTGAACTCTCCTGTGGTGGGGAAACAGGTCCACCCTTCCTGCTTCTGACAGATGACTCCTCTGCTAGTCAACTTGGCCATGCCCCTGGGCTCTGTGGAAAACCCTACAGAGGAACCCCTAGTTCTATTGCTGGAGAGTCTTCTAGCCTGAAGCAAGTCCCTTCTACTAAAAAGTGAAACAAAAACCCACACTTACATGCCCCCACATACACTTGAATCCAATGAACTGAGTCACTGCTGTACCGTTTTCTCTTTCACATAACGATGCCACATCACATCACAGTGTAACCTTGCTCTCTACAAAGGTGGATCTAAAATGACTTAAAAAATTACATATATTAAGGTCAGGCATGGTGGTGCACTCAGAAGACAGAAGCAGGCGGATCTCTGTAAACTTGAGGCCAGCCTAGTCTACATAGTGAGTTCCAGGATAGTCAGAGCTACACAGTGAGGCCTTGTTTCAAGAAACAAAGCAAAACAAAAACATATATTAAAATGGGACAATTTCATATTATTTACTTATGTCTCTTTGAGACAGGGTCTCCCTGTAGCCTCAGCTGGCCTGGCACTTGCTATGTAGATCAGGCTGGCCTCAATCTCACTGAGATCTGCCTGCCTTAGCCTCCAGAGTGCTGGGACTAAAGGTGTGCCTCATTATGCCCAGTTTTTATTTTTAAATATTTAAAAAATATTTTTTATTTTACGTGCATGAGTATTTGCCGCATGTATGTAAATGTACCATATACATGCAGTGCCCACAGAAGCCAGAAGAGGGCATCAGATTCCCTAGAACCAGAGTTAAAGACTTTTGTGAGTCAACATGTGGGTGCTAGGAACTGAAACTGGGTCCTCTGAAAGAGCAGCCAGTACTCTTGACTGCTGAGCCATCTTGCCAGCCCTGGGAAAATTTTTAAATAAAAATCAAGATCAGAGAAAAGATCAGGAGAAAATTAGGACACAGATATTCAGATCACAAGGGTTCAGGTAATTACTAAAGGATGGAGACGTGAATCAGGCTCTCAGCTACCTGGCAGCCAAAATAAAAGGAGAAAGACATCTGTTTTGTGACTCTCTCTGCCATAAATACACACCCATTCTTCAGAGGGAAGGCAAAGGCATTCCTAGATTGTGTTCTGAAAGAGTTCTGGACCAACATAAAAGAGCCTAAATAAGGGAAAGAGAAAGTGTCTTTCTCTTGCTCACCAGGTCGTAGCCTGGTCATCTATTTATACCTAGTTCCTCCGGGGCCCACACTGTTCCACCATCTGAGCCAGTCTTGTCTCAAAGCCTCACCCTCCAAGGCTGCATGATCACAGCTCTGCCATATTCACCGTTCAGCCCCCAACTGGAAAAGGGGAGGGGAGGCCTCAACTGAGGGTCCCTACTGGGCAGGGTGGCATGGGGCCCCACTGTTGTCTCACACATTGCTGATGAGGTACCACCCGCATTGTATCTTTCTCCCTACCCCACCTTTCCCCTGACACCTGTGTGCTGTGCTGCCCAGCCTTTAGTGTAGGAGGTCTCTGACCCACACAGTGCCTTTCTAAATGGCAGGAAGTGAAGGTCTACCTGGACACTACTCCCCTCCCCGCAAGCAGTGTCTACATTCTGGCCCTAGTCACCCTCTCTTCCGGAGGCTCCCTCTTTCAGTTTAACCACTTCCTGCCCACTGTTTGTCATCTAAACAGCACAGTCAGAATGACACATTTGAAAACAACCCACTCCACACACATACATACCATGTAATTTTCCCTTTAGGCCTGTTTGTCACTGAGGTTTGGCACTGTGTATTCTGAAAATCCAAGCTGGCTGGGGGTGGCTCCATGGTAGAGCCCTTGCCTAGCATGCATGAGACTCTGAGTTGAATTCTCCAGCACTGCAAATAAAAACAACAGAAAAAGCAAAACAAAAGGCTTGGAAACCTGAGGTGGCGTGGGCCACCAAGCTCGGAGTCTCCCTGGCTAGGCGATTTTCAGCTTACCTACAAGGGTAAGCTGCTAGGCACCAAGAAGAGACCCTAGTTCCTTCAGCTTGCATAACCCTCAAATGCCAGGGAAGTGTTGGTTGTTGCCAACTTTACAAGTGGGCCAGAGCTCAAGACTCTGCCCAGGCCCCCAGAAGTCCCCAGAGGTCCCCAGAGGTGAAGGCAGAACTGGCTTTGGCCCTGGGAGCCTGCCTCCCCTATCTAAGGAAGAGGGTCCCTGAGAGTCTCTCCTTTGCTTGACTTGCCAGTTTGTCCCTGGTCAGAACAGGCCAGCTTCATAGCATTTTCTACCTTCTGGGATGGGACTACAAGCAAGGCAGGGTGACAGTTGTCAGATGTCCTTTCAACTAAATGAACAACTGGTGCACATTGTGGTCCTGTCCCACTAACTCTCTGTAGCTCTGTGGGCCCTGTGTAGGCCTGGGATGGCCTCCTTGTGTTATCCAGCCTGGGGTGGAGCTGTGTCCTTCTGTCTCTTCCATACTGTCTTCCCTGACAGCTCACAGCCTGGCTTCTCACCGTCCCCTCTCTCCCAGGGTGGCCATTCACCTCCTAGCAAAGCTGCCCCAGGGCTTCTTGGCTCTCCAGTTCTGGCAAAGCCTTGGCTTCTGCACTAGCTCTGACCTTTGGATTGGACAGCCCAGGGTCCCCCTCAACTCTGAGGGGAGATGAGCATCCTTGGTTGACAGGAATGGGGGCATCTTCCAGAGGGCTCAGCAAGGCCAGTGAGGTCTCAGAGGCAAGCCAAGGTGGTGCTGGAGAACAGGAACTCTAAGGCCTGTGGAAGCTGAAGACAGTAAATGCTGGGTGAATAAATGTGGCTCCCCCCAGGGTCCACACCTCAAAAGTCCTGGTGCCACCAGCCCCTGGGGGATCTTCATGGGTTGGGGATCAAGCTTGAGGGAATTCTAGGGTTTTCTGCTCCACTCATGAGAACCTGAGGCCTCCGTGGAAAACAGCCTGGTCCAAAGGTACATAAAGGAACAGATGCTGTGTGGGGAAAATCCATGGGCCAGAGAGGCAGGAGGGTGAGCTGGGAAAGCTCCACTGTCATCTTGCCTGTGCATGGAGGGCAAATGGCTCTCCCCTTCAGTCTTCTCATCTGTAAAACAGGGACAGGCAGTGGTCCCCCTCCTCCAGGTGAGTGGTGAGGACCCAGCTTAGCACAACACACATGACCCACAAGGCCTTGGTGAACAAAGTCAGAAACTAGAAAGATGATTTGTTGTGGTATGGGGGACTATCGAGAAGTGAGCCCTGGTCCACGTCATTTCCAGTCCTAAGCTTCCTCTCCCTGGTCTCAGTAACTGGGGCTGGGGAGTAGAGAAGCCTACTGCTGAAGAACCTGCCTCTTGTGGGTGCTGCTGACAGCAGTTTGCTGGGTTTGATTTGGAACATGCTCACAGAGATGATCCTTAAAGGACCTGGCCATTGTTGCCCCTGCTTTAAAGAGAAAGCCCATAAGCCAGACCACTTTTCCAAAGTAGAAATACCAGGACGTTCCCTTTCCACAAGATCTGAAGGCTCTAGGGAACTCTGAAAACCTTTCAAAAATCTTTGGTGGTTTTTAGAAAAAGAAGTCACAGGTCAAGCCAGGCATGGTGCTGTGCACCTGTGAAGCCTACCAGCTCTTGGGCTGAGGGAGGGCGCAGGTTCTAGGCCACCCTGAGCCACAGAATGAGACCAGTCTCAAAAAACAACTCCATTAAGGGCTAGAAGTGCAATTTGATGACAGGCAGAGCTTGTGCCTAGTATATGTGGGTTCCATCCCCAGTACTACAACAGAAGGGAATGCGGGGAGGGGGTGAAAGACTCCATTTTTCCTGCCCCTTGACAGTGAACAAGTGCTTCCCTGAGCAAAAAAGGTCACAGCCAGAGGATGCATTGTACAGGAAAAGGACAGCCTTCCAGGTCAGACCCCCTGGAGGGACTGCACCTGAGGGCAGGGTCTGCATGCCTTGCTTACTGACTTGTATTCAACTGTATGACCAGGCCTGGCCCAGAGCTTCTGCTGTGTGTGTTATGGGATGAACGTAGACTGTTCAAAAGCATTAGCATGAAGAGGCTATTGCGGGGGGTAGCAAGATGGCTCAGTGGGCAAAGGTGCCTGCTGCCAAAGCTGACCACCTGAGTTTGAGCCCTAGGACCCACATGGTGGAAGAGAGCCAGCTTCCACAAGTTTTCCTCTGACCACCATATGTGTGCATGCGAGCGTGTGTGCACGTGTGCACACACACACACACACACACACGCACACACAAATAGATGAATGTAACTGAAAAAGAGAACCTTGTAAACTGGTAGTTTTCTCCTTGTGGACAATTCTGAGGTCTTTCCCATGGTGCTCCACCGTGTCATATCCCACCCTGTGGATTGGGCTCTTTCCTGAACTCTGGCTTGTGGCCCAGGAGTCTCTTTGCCAGTAATGCTCCCATCCCAGCAGACACCTACCTGCTCTCTCTAGGCCAGCTACAATGCCCCAGCTCTTATTTCCTGGGCAATTTCCTAATCAGCTCAATTTCACAGCTAACTTTGGTGCATGGAACCATCTCCCAAAAGGTGAGGCATCTTGTCTGTTGTGCCCAACATGTACAGATACCAAGGAAGGGCAAGTCAGCAAATACTGAGTGGAAGGGGGTGTGGGGTGCCCTGGTAGTGACAGAGACCACAGCATGACTAATTCTGATCAAGAAATAGCTCCAGCTGGGCTTGGTGGCATATGCCCTTAATCTCAGCTCTCCTGATGTAAAGGTAGGTCAGCCTGGTCTACATGAGTAGAAAAAAAAAAAAATACATGAGTAGGAAAGCAAAAAATAAAAAAAGAAAAGACAAAGAGGAAATGACTCCAGTGGGGTGGCACACACCTGTCATCATCCCAGCATTTGGGAGACTGAGGCAGGAGGATCAGGAGTTTTGGTCATTCTTGGCTACTTACCAAGTCTAGGGACAGCTTGGAATATATGAGACTCCATCTCAAAATCGGAGAGAAGATGCGGGTGTCGTGGCCCATACCCTTAATCGCAGGCCAGCTGGGGCTACAGGAAGACCCTGTCTCAGAAACAAAAACAAAAACACACACACAGAGAAACAAAAATAAAACAAAAAAACCAAAGCCAAAACCAGAAACACATGCCTGCAAGAGAGAAAGAGAAAGGGGGAGGGGAGGCCACACCATTGAGGTCATCACAGAACCCGAGTGAGCTTGTCATGAAATGAAAAGAAAAAGGAAACTTGACTAACTCAACTCTTCTCAGGGAGACTGGGAAGGAGAACAGGAGAAGACCAATGTTTAATATGCAAATAATTTATTTGTTAATGGATGGACATGGAAGATCACACTCAAAGATTCTTTAAAATGTAGTTTCTATCGGGCATGGTGGTGCAAGCCTGTGGTCCCAGCACTTGGGAAGCAGAGGCAGGCGGATCTCCATGAGTTCAAGGCCAGCCTGGTCTACATAGTGAGTTCCAG
>NW_008359530.1:1058300-1059772 GCF_000622305.1 Nannospalax galili
ACTGGGCTACGTTAAAATATACTACTAAAGTTAATTACATTTTTAATTGGGCTACTAGAAAATTTTAAATTACTTATGTGGCAAGCACCAGACACTTTAGGTCTGGGACTAAGAGAAAATAGTAACAGAATTATCCAGTTTGTTTCACTAACTAAATTAAGCCTAAGTCCTTCAAAGCAGCATCTTAAAAGGGAAAATTTCTCTTTCTATATGTGTGTGTGTGTGTGTGTGTGTGTGTGTATTCAAGATTACAGAAAACACAGAGCCTATGAAAACATACTAGACTAATATTTCACATATTCAACATATAAGATTACATTATGGGGCTGAACATGGTGGTGCACACTTTTAATCCCAACACTCAGGAAGCAAAGGCAGGCAGAACTCTATGAGATAGAAGCAAGCCTGGTTCCAGGCCAGTTCCAGGCCAGTTGGGGTTACAGGGGGACCCTGTCTCAAAAAAAAAAAAAAAAAAAAAAGTAGTTTCTAAAAATGCATGTGCTAAATGTAAAAACAAAACAAAAAAACAGTGAAAGCAAAAGCAAAGGCAGCACTGCTCTCCAGGCTTGCCACAGCTTGCATTGGCATCAGATTTACAAACATCTCTACACAGAATTTTCCGTTCTTCATCTGTGGCTGTCGTGTGGAGATTGCTCACCTTTGGGAAGATGGGCCCCCAAACTGGCCATTCACAGCGACCTGCAAGAAGCATTAACTCAGGGACAGTGATATAGGTAAGCTAGGTTTTCAGATCAGAGCTAAGAATGAAGACTGTCCCCTTCAACCCACCACCTTCCCAAATAGAATAAGAAATCAAAGTAAGAAATCCAGACGTGTATTAGCATGGAACACTTCCCAGTTCTCATTTTGTGACTGAGAGAAGACTAATACACTCAATTTCTTTGGCTATCCAATAGCTGAATCTAACTGTGACAGTCAAGTTCTTCCAGAACACAATAAATGAAAATTACCCATTATAAGTATTGACAATGTAAAACTAATGATAAATCACATTTCACATCCACCTCCAAACCAGGATCTTGATACAAAATACAGTGGCAGCTCAAGTCACACAGAACAGAAGCCACTTGGTGAAGGCACAGGGCTGGCCTCTCTTAGGAATGGTGCTGCCAGCTGCACCAGAGAAGTAGAAATGGCCTTTTACTACCTGGTATTCAGCACACAGGATGGCAAAGTAGGAAGACAAAGAAACGTAACCATTCCGGTAAAAAAGAAACAGAAAATAGGATTTGTGGGATAAATTACAAAGTCTGATGAAAGAATTCTTGCCAATAAAGCATGGTAAAAAACACCGTGTATCCAGATGCCAGGGATCCAAGTGCAACTGATTATGACTAGTAATAATCAGATACATACAGATTAGAGATGCATGTGCCAACATCTCGGTGTTAGTAGCAAAAACAATGAGTCTTTCTGCAAGGAACAATATATTCCAAAATGAAACGTAGATC
>NW_008359530.1:1059965-1095381 GCF_000622305.1 Nannospalax galili
CAAAATTAAAAAAAAAAATTACTTCATGTTAAATAGTAGAGGTGATAAACATTGCCAGTGAAATCTACCTGATAACTTTATATCCATACTCAGGTACTAAGGATCCGAGTGTAACCAACCGTGACTAGCAATAATCAGATACATAAAGATTAAAGACACATGCGCAAACATGTGTTAGTAGCATTAAAAATGTAGAAAACAGTATATCTTAAAATGAAATGGAGATCTTCTTTAAAGGGTAAAAACTCATTCAATTTTATGTCTTACAGGGTTTATACTGAGTTCAATATTGTATGACCGTATTAATTCAACTGTGAACATAAAAATTTACAGCCACCTTTGAAAGCAATGTATCCTTGCTCTGGAATGTGTTACTGAATATGTTAAAGCTGTAATGAAATGCTTCTTCTAATCATGTGGTTATTAAATTTAAAAAACTTAAAAAAAAAAAAAAACCCACCGCGTATCTATACACTCTTCAAAAATAGTCTCTCTTAGGATAGAAGGCAAGAGGCAGGGAAAAGTTGATGAAGCCACTGCCGAGTCCCAGGACATCACTAGGCTTTAAGCATTGTGCGCTTAGTCCTCATATGTGTTCCCAGACCCCTAAGTGCTGTTGGCCACACTAGAGGTGAGAAGGCTGGCAGGTAGGCCAGGGAAGACCCTGGCTTCTGTCAAACACAGTGGAGATCAGAGGAAAATACATTCCAAAGCCCAAACTTTAAATCTTCCCAGTGGCCACTGCAGGGTCCGGTTGGCCCAAAAATCAGTTCCGAGCTCTAGTTATTTTCACTTTCGGTTGAGAATGAGCATCTAAGCCCTGCTCAAAATGTTGATGGCCTGGGTCAATAAGTCAGCCTTGGGGCTTTGAAGAGGGAGGCAGCTGGCTTGTTACCAAAAGCAAAAGGAGGCCCACAATGGAAATATACTGGGTGCCCGGTGCATCCAAAGCCAGCCTGACCAGACTCTGTGTTTTCTGGGATGGCAACAAAGTGAACAGATGTTTCCTCGGGGCATGAAATTAAATCACTAGTGAGCTCTTATTTTCCCATTTGCATCAATAAAGTGTCCCTATGTGTTTAGATTTTAAATAAAAAGGAACTGTCACATAAAAATACATGTACCTATATCAACACACATTTGTAGTCACATACAATTGGAAAGTCTTAAAGGCTGGGATTCATAACTTTGTCATCCGTGTCTGTTGTGCCCCCCCCCTCCCCCAGCAACCCAATAGAAAGGTATTTCATTTTGCTTAAGAAAACCAAAAGCAATCGGGCATGGTGTTGCACGCCTTTAATGACAGCACTTATGAGGCAGAGGCAGGTGGATCTCTGAGTTCAAGGCCAGCCTGGTCTACATAGTGAGTTCCATGACAGCGGGGGCTACAGGGAGACCCTGTCTCAAAGCATCAAAACAAACAAAAAAAGAAAACCAAAAGACCAGCTTTTGGCAGATGTGCAGGTGACCAGTGGCGATGTCAGCTGGTGATGAGGTGGGGATTAGCTGCCCTGCACTGAGCTTGTGGGTTCCCCAAAACTACTGTTTTTAGAGAAGCCTGTCCAGCACTGCCAGCCAGCTTATCACAAAGGAGATGAACAGGACAAAGGTCAAATAATTACTGCTTTATGTTGGGACAGTACACTTATTATTTCAACAGAAAGACAAAAAACAGTTTAACTCAATGGTGCAACAATGAAAACACAGAAAATGGCATCTCTCAGACACCTTATTTTTAAGTGAAATAAACAAGTACATAAGTTTTGTCCCCCTCCCTCCCCAGTGCAAGCCCACAAGCTTTCCCACAGTCTTGAGTTTCCAAAGCCCTGAGGCATTGTGGGCTTGTAAGGCGCTCGCTTGGATGCAGTGATCAGACAGGATGCTTGCGAGGTCTGGCAGGTGCTGGTAGGGGACCTCAAAGTGCACAAGTATCTTCTTCGGCAGGATGGCCATGTTGGCTCCTTGAACACTACTGCTCTGCTCAGACTGGAAGCGGGCTTTGAAAATGTGAAAGGCATCCATGCTGTGTCTCAGTGCAAATTTTCAGCTGGTAGTTGGAAAAACTCCAACAAGAAAAAAAAGTTTTTGTGTCACCTGCCCCTCCCTCAACCAGAAGCAGAAATGAAGGAAAAGTCCAGAATGAACAAAAACAGATGACAGGTGACTGGAATCATCCAGGGACCCACAACTTTCAATCTAAAAATGTTAGCACATTAAAGAATCATTAAAAAAAGAAATCCACAGAAGTGCCCTTGCATTGTTAGGACTGTTCTTCATGGTAGCTGAGCTCTGCCAGGGCGCTTTTGGACCAGGAGGGGTACTGCAAGGCTGGGGTGTGCCCTGGAGTGTGGTTGCAAGCTGCTGACTCTGTGTGGAGCACTTGTGTGATGCCTCTGGATCCTAGGAATGTTCCATCGCTCCATGACACATGCTTGGCTGCAGCCAGTGGCACAGATTTTACAAATGGTTCAGACTCAATGAAAAAGATTCCCTGGGGGCAGGAAACATCCAGACCTCAAAAATATGAATGCAAAAATATTCAGAGGAATGAACCAATTTTGTAGATACCTATGTACAAAGTTTTTAGAATATCTATAAAAGCACAAAGTCATAAGAATTTATTTTTCATTACATTAGTTTATATAAAATGAATAAATAATATTTATAGATTTTGTGTCTTATGTACATATACATGTGCTCTGGTTCAGATTAAATAAAAATGCTGGGAAGGGGAAAAAAACCAGCCTTTTAAACCATCAGCCCAGAAGTCTCCAAACAGAAGCTTCTGGGTATATCCAAAAAACAACCCAGCAGGAGGGTGCTGGAGAGCCTGTGAGGCCCCTCCTGTTCACCTGCCACGGAGCAGAATTGTTGACTCTCTTGTGGACAGTGGCTGTTAGCTCAGTCAGTGCCAAAGCTCAGTTATTGCTGAAAGTTCAACAGGAAAATAGATTAGAATGGGATCAAATGCTGCTCATCTGAGGGGGAAAAAGAGGCATAATCACTTTTGTTACGTGGGAAATGGAGATCTCATCTATCTCTGAGGTAGGAAAATGCTCCAGAGACAAGCAGAATCAACAAACCTAGGGGTGTGCGCCTGGAGACACAGCACACAGCCAGGTCCCTAGAATGGCAGTTCTCCTGAGCTGGGACCCCAAAGGCTCGCTGTGGGGTGTCCTCTGTAGTGGGACGCTTGGCTTTCTGGAGTCCCTCCTGACTTTTCACAGGGTAGGGAGCCTTCCATCCTGCTTTCAAAGCTCCCTCTGGAGTTCCGAGTTTAGATCTCTTGAGAAGCTTGTCTGCTGCGGTTTCCTATGCAAGATGGGTTGGACTTCTCTCCTAGGTAAGTACCATCATGAGCTGGAAACTAAGATGGTCAGCTGTGGGAGGACAGTGCACGGGGGATGCTGCTGCAAGGGAAACGTGTTTATTCAGGCTAAGAATTCTTGGGTGCTTTGAGCTGACTGGAATGTACAGTCTCTCAGAGTCAGCGTGTATGGAGAGAAGGTGCTGAGCATTCAGAACCAACGTCCTACGCATTTTCTGAAAAGTGGACAAGGTTGATTTTGGTCAAGATGGTACATGAGATTTGTGTGCAGGGGCATCTGGGCAAGTCTGGTACACTACCTAATCAGATCCACGGGGAGGTTGGGCAGCCTTTCCCTATAGCCCAAGGCCCGCCTTGTGACTGTCCTGGAGAGTGGCTCTTTTGATGCCTGCACTGGAGTAGCCCTCATCACTGCCCATACTCTGCATGCTGCCGCGCTCGTCAGAGTCGCTCACACTGCTGCTCCAGTCCAGCTCCCCAGTGAGGTAGTCTGTGCTCTCCACGTCCACGTCCAGCTCTTCTGCAGGGGAAGACACATGTGAGGACCTCCCAACTAGTTTGGCTGCCTCAACTGCCCACAGCCCTTCTTGGCCTCCACCTAACTCTCAGAGGATGGTCACCTCAGTCTGTTGCTCAGCTCCCAAAGGCCTGAGCCCTACTTAAAATTTTTATTGCATTTTAATTAATTTATTTTGCGTGTATGTGTGCAAGTGTACATGAGTGGAGGTCGGAGAACCTTAGGTTGTTATGCTCAGTGGCAGGTACCATCTAGCTGGCTTCCACGAGTCCAGTCTTATCTGCTGAGCAGATAATTAACAAGTGTGTCTGACTATGCCTCCTGATACCCTCTGGCAGGCATGGCTCACCTCTGTCCGAGTCGGAGCGCTCCGAGGACACCGCAGAGCCCACACTGTCCATCCGCGTCCTCTC
Organism: Nannospalax galili; assembly: GCF_000622305.1. Taxonomy (NCBI): domain Eukaryota; kingdom Metazoa; phylum Chordata; class Mammalia; order Rodentia; family Spalacidae; genus Nannospalax; species Nannospalax galili. Next base: position 1,064,224 of record NW_008359530.1, read on the forward strand.
CATGCCCAGCTTCTCTAGCCGCCTCTTCAGGTGCCGCTGCTCCCGCTGAAGCTGGTCTATTTGGTGAACAGCTTTTCTGTCACAATCTTCAAGTTTCTGCAAGTCAAAGGGATAGTTGTTGGAGGCCATGGGCACTTTCTAAATTGGCAAGGAACCTCTGTCTAACTTGCCAGCAGGACAGTGTGCCACTTGTCCCCAGAGGCCATTTCGTGTGTCACTTGTCAAGTTTCTCTCTGGAACAGGAAGTCAGCTGGCAATGGCTGTGGGCTTCATCACACAGCCTGAGTCCCATACCCTTCAACCTTAGTATCCAAAAAGACTGCAGATCTCTTAACTGGTCTCCACATCTGCAGCAGCTTCCTGAACACCTGGTCTCTCTGAGCTAGAAAATGGCATTGGATGGGAGCTATGCAACACTTCTATTTAAAATGATGTCTACTCCTGCACAGTTCCAATTACATGAGCACATTCTTTTTTCACGTCAAACCCTAATGAACTGTTGTTAGCAGGAGACAGCAGTCCTTTTAAAGCCCTGATTCCAAACTGCCCAATAGGATAGCCTGGAAACATTTCCACAGAGGGCTCATTTTTACAAATCTGCCCCTAGCTTCTCATATTGAGCAGATAATTAACAAGTGTGTCTGACTGTAGCTGCTTTGCTTCTATTGGAAGTTCTTTCTCTCCCAGAGCTGCCATGTGTGTAGGCCATTGACCATTAATACATCAATAGTTGTCTAACAAAGCTACAGCTGAATGGTAACACTGCTGTGGCTCAGGGGTACAGACTGGGTACCAGCTCTGCACAGGTACCACCAGGTGCTGGGGATACAACATGTACACAAAGACTCAGTCCCTCCATGGGGCTATAGGCCATTACCAATGTGTACTATGTCAGGCACTGAGGTGACCCCATGTCAGGAAAGAGTTGGTGAAGGCTTCTGGAGTTGGGAGCCCTGTGCTGAGATCTGCAGAATGAGAGGCTAGCCATGCAGAGAAGCATAAAGGCACCACAGAGGGACAACACAGTTGATGGTATAAGAACATGACAAGAGCAAGGTGTAGAGGGGCAGTGTGCCCCACCATGCTGCTGTGGAGGCAGGAGAGGCCTGGTGACAGAATAACTTGTGCATCTGGTGGGCCGGCCCAGTTCTGGCAGGTTTGTTCTCAGCAGAGAGAGGAGAGGGGGCAGTGCAGAGCACACAGGAAACTATAGGGTCTACTGCAGTGATAGTGGTAGATGCAGATGGCAGCAGGTCAGGCTGTGAAACACTGAGGTCTTGGAGATGGTGGGGATACCCATGGCTAGAAGTGTCAGGGTCCAAGGTGGTCCAAGGTTCTGGCTGGACCACTTAACTCTACCTCTAGTGGCTGAGAAATGCTCAGTTGGGTTTTGGAGGCATTGCCTATGGTTGGTCCATAAGGCAGGTAGGAGAAGCTCAGAGGACAACTGAGCAACTGAGAAACCCTCACCAGACGGAAGGGACAGAGTGGCAGACCAGGGCACCTACCTTTATGTGCAATTTGGCTTTTGTCAACAGACTCAGTGTGGTATGTCGGCTTGACTCAGGGCCCAGCGGCACCAATCCCTTCAACTTCTCCAGGCACAAGCGGAGGTGAGCACGTCTGGGAAAACAGGACCGTGGCAGCACTTGAGAATCCTGGGTAGGCTGGAGTGGGCCCAGGAACAACAAGTTCTAGAGTATGAGGTGGCCCAACCCAATGATGACAAGTACCACCACCAACATGGGGTGAGGCCAGATACCTCTGTGGGAACCGAGAAGCAGAGCCCATGGATTCTAAGTCCATCTGTAATGGGGTGGCGAGGAACAAAATCTGCTCGTATTAGGCACTTTACCACCTCTCTCCTGGGCTACACTAGAATACCCATGTTAGAAAATATGACCTTCCCTGAGGGAAATCCTCAACCTGTCCTTCTCTGTATCATTGCTGTGTAGTGTTTACACTGTGTAGTCACTCACACATCGTGCGTAGGACAAAGGCTGATGAGGAGGGAACCACAGCTACCTACAGAACAGTCTGTCAAGGATGACCAGAAACACAAGAGCCCCTACAATTCTCGAAGTTCACACTTCACTGAAACCTTTGTTTTGACTTCACTCTAGAATCTAGCCAATTCCATGAATGTGAGGAATAGCCAGATATCAGGGATTCTCCTTAAAGCCTTTGGAAGAAGCTGTCTCAGCCTCAGAGGTTTATCCATCTACTGAGTACAGCTTCTGGGGGGTTCCCTGGGAGGCTTTACTCCAGCTCCCCAGAAAGGTGGACTGCAGCTTAGTCACAGCCCACACACATCTCATAGTGTCTACTGATGACTATGGATGCCATTTAGGGAGACTGGAAGTTTGGCGGGGACAGAGTCCACCTCAGCAGATCCACACACATGGCAGAGCTCAGCCTTAGGGCTTAGGGTGACGCCTGTTTCTACACAGAGCCACCTGGGCAGAGCTCCTCCAGCTGAACGGTTTACCTGTGGCCTTCTTAGGATTGTGACCATATCAATGCAAGTGGGAATGCAGACCCAAAGAAACCACATCAGGAAGCTGTAGTCAGGGAGGTTGATCCCACGCCTGTTCAGACTTAGGATACTCTAGTTCGCAGCTCTCTGTTCCACATGGATCAGGAGAGAGTCCTCATGGTGTGCTAAGGGGCTCTGAGTACTGATGAGCTCAAGGAACACACCGTTATCCCAGCAGGGTTGAGTAAAAGCCAGTCAGCTGTGAACCCTGTCCCTGTGGAAGAGCGCTTGGCAGACTCAACAGCATGTGCTAGTGGCCAGGAGCAAAGAAAGAAAAGCAGAAGCCATGTGTAAGTGGTTCACCTTGGAAAATACATGAGCATTGGAGCAAGACACAGTACACACTGACAAAAATGTCATAGTGAGACCTGTTAATCTGCACACTAAAAATCTAATACTAAAGAAACACTATGAGGGGCTAGAGAGATGGCTCAGTGGTTAAGAGCACTGGCTGCTGTTGCAGAGGACCTGAGTTCGATACCCAGCACCTACATAGAGGCTCACTACTGTCTGCAACTCCAGCTCCAAGGGATCTGGCACCTCTGGTCTCAGTTGGCATCTACATACACGTGCACATACCACACACACACACACACACACAAAATTTAAAAAAAAACAACACTATGAAGCAGTGCACTGACCTTCCTGTCTCTGCTGTCTGTTCTTAGCAGAGCATCACTACCTTGTACCTAGGTAATGAAGCTCAGGGTTTCCTGCTGGCTCTTCAGAAAGATGGCTCTAATTAACACATGTGGGCACATGGCTTGGTTCTACAGCAGCACAGGGAAGCCATGCTTTCACCTGGGCTATAATCATAGCACTGGAATCAGGAGCAGTCTGTAACCAGCAATCCACTCAGATCAAACCACAGATTGTCCAAGGTAGGCATAAAATAAAAGGTTAAAAGAAAGTAAAACCCCAGGTTTTACTTTCTATTATTTTTAATATTCTGAATTTGTCCATTGTTATAGAATCCAATATTAGTGTAGTGAAGAGTAGACGTTGGGGAACCTGATTTTTGCCACATACTCCCTGTGTGACTTTGAACAAATTGTCCAACTCTGTGTGGCCTTAGTTTCCTTACCTGCAGAGTGAGGGTGATGAGGTCTGAGAGAACCACTGTGACATTAACTGAGACAAGGATGGATGCACTCTAGGCCTGACGCAGAGTTACCTAATGGGTGGGGGCTTCAGGTCTGGCTTCCTCTGCACAAGGGTGATTGCTGTGAGCAAGTATGGACAGTTGTGGTGCTAGAAGATTCCTTTTCAGTCACTAAGGAACTCGGAAGCCTCTCACCAGGCACAGAGAGGCAGGGAGCCTCTTTTGTCATTGAAATATTTAATAATCAAGCTAATCCTATAGCAATAGGGACACTGCTTATGCTAAAGGTGTCTTTTTTTAACATCTAAAAAATCAATACAGCATTTATAAAGTTACTGAGTACAGAGATGTCCCTCTGAGGCCACCATCCTGTGTACAGCAGGGCGGAGAGGATCTGGGTCAGGACAGAAATGTGTGCCTCACTGCCTAGCCTGGGCACTGGTTGGGGACTCCCTCTAAACCTCTACTGCAAAGGACCAAGGGAAATAAAACAGGAAGCTCTGACCCAGCCGGAGAGCCATGTGTATCAGGGGCTTACTCCCATGGCAAGAAGAAAGGGTAGCACAGTTAGAAGGGAACTTAAACTAAGTGGGGAAGGACTGATGGGAAGAAAACTATCAAACACTGCTGAAGGACAGGAAAAGCTGAACGATTGGGAAAAAAAATGTACATTCCTGGAGATGAGCCTTCAAAGCAAAAATGCTGCATTCTCCAAGCTTACCAAGTTAACATAACCCCAGAAAACAAAATCCCAACAGTTCTCTTTAAATGCTGGGAAATTAGTCTAAGCTTCATGTAGCAGAACAATGTGTAAGACACTACCAATATTTCTCAAACAAGAACAGGAAGGATGTGCTGTAGCAGATACTAAACTGCATTATGAAGCTTCGATAATGAAAAGCAGCACAGACTAAAGGTTTAAATAGAAAGCTCACAGGCCACACAGTTTGTTTGCATGCTGCACAGCTCTTGTTAGTTTTGCTCAACTTTCCTTAGCCATGAATGATGGAAAACTGAAAATCCAAGTGAGGAGAAAGCCCCCAAAGGCAGCTCTGGACTGCTGGGCATCCCTGGGTTAAGGGGTGACTCAAGCTTCTTCAGTTCTGTTCATGTCTCTCAGGTTAGTGTTTGTATACAGAACATTTTCAAGAAGAGGCTGACTGCAGGCGGACGGTGCTACCTGCAGAGAGGAGCTCCAGACTTGAATGTTCACTGACGGTTCTTCCTGGCTTGGATGTAGTCAGGATTCAGAGCGGTATTGTATGAGAGAGCTCACATGTGCATGTTAGTATCTCCTTTGCAGAGCCTAACTTTAACTATGAAACACATCATACTGAGCTCTTGCTGGCAAAGGGGCTGACATGCAACCAGGTTCCAGGTGGTTCCTGCAATGGACGCTTGGTTCTTCTACCCTTTCTCCCACGTAGTTTCTCAAAGGACTACTGCTTGCTGATGTTTTCCTCCTAGTCGCTGGGATAATGCTGGAGTAAGTCCCTGCCTTGGAGGCAATGCAGAGTCACAACAAACCAGCTTCCACTTACAGCTTTGGAGTGGGCTCCTCTTTGCCCTCTCCCTCAGAGCCCTGCAAGCCTTCAGAGCTATGGTCATCTTCCTCTCTGAATGGGCCACATTCATTTACTACACAAACTTTCTCTGTATCTATTTCTTCTGTTTCATAACCAAGTCAAAAAGGCACCAGTTTTTTGTTTCTCATCAATGTACTGGCACCTATTGGCATGGGATAGTCTGTCCACGCTGACTTGAGAGCACCTGTAGATCCACGTCCTTCTCTCTGAAGGATGCCTGCAGAGTGCAACACTTGGCCTTACTTGGTACTAGTTTTTCATTAAAGCTGTGCCTATGATTATTAGCCAAAAAGGGTGGCTGCTCAACTTGAAGCTTTCCCTGTTTTCTCTCCTACCCTGCTGTGAGCACAGACTTAATTAAAAAGCATCAGAATTCCTACAGGATAACTGGATCACGAATGGAAATGGTTTCAGCTATGGGTATGCACAAGCTGTACAGAGGCAGTCAGAAGAACCAAGTCTTATTAAGGGATCAAAAGCTCCCTGCAAATGGGGGCTAGCGAGATGCTCAGTGGTTAGGAGCACTGACTGCTCTTGCAGAGGACCCAGGTTCGATTCCCAGCACTCACATCGTGGTTAACAACCATCTATAGCTTCAGTTCCAGGGGATCTGACGCCTTCTTCTGACCTCCACAGGCACTGCATGACACGGGTGCACTTAAATGCATGCAGGCAAAACACTCATACACATTAAAAAATAATAATAAAATAAAAAATAAAAATAGCTCCCTGCAAGTGACTAGGGGTCAAGACTGGCTTTGAAATAAGAGCAAAGGCTTGCGGAGTTAACACAGATCTTCAGGAAAATCCTGAGTCATATTTTGAGGGGAAAATACTTTCTTCCTTTTTTTCTAGAATGATTTCTCGATACACAACTGCCATAGTCTATGTCTAACTACTTTAACTGAAATCCTGGAAGATTTTCACAGCTATGCTGATCAATCTTTGCAGAAACATAAAGATGGTAATGTATCAGGTGAAGATGCATGAACAATGATTGTGTGGTGGCTCCATTGGGAAGATACAGATAGTTTCCTTAGGAGTTCCTTCTCAGAGTTTAACATAAAGATGTATTATAAAGAACACCTGCAGGCTCATCTCACCCTGAGACATTTAATTCTGGTGATGAAGGAACCAGGCAGAGGGGTCAGAAGCTGGCTAAGCCAACAACATAGGTCTCTTCTAGTGCTTCCAGGCAAGATGCCATGTGGCAGCACTTACAGATCTGTTATGACATCTTAGAATGGAATCTGAATGTGGTTAAGGGCATTGCAGAAGCAGCTAGTGGTGCAATACATACCACACCCAGGCCCCATGTACATTACACCTCTGGCCCTGTGCACACCATACCCCTGGCCCTGAGCAGACCACAACCCTGGCCCTGTATATACCACACCCTGGCCCTATGCACACCACACCCCTGCCCCTGTACACACCATACCCCTGCCTCTGTGCACACCACAACCCTGGCCCTGTATACACCATGTCTCAATCCTTCTGATATAAAGCTTTTGGTCATTTGAAAAGTCAGAACCCTAATGAAATAGTTATAGGGATGTGTGACTGATCAGAACATTCTGCCAAAGGACACCTCCTGGAATGGTTTCTCACGCCAGACCAGGTGCCACTGAAATCCTGTTGGACAAAGGAAATAACTGTATAGCCCAGGCTTCTGAGTCTTCCCCACAGAGCACACATAAAACTCTTTTGTCACAGGGTCAGAAGACTGGTAGAGGTACTGCCCAATCTCAGTAAAAGTCTGCATTCATACCATTCCAGAAAAATGGCTATCTACTATTAAAGAAGCCAGAGCCTTCTCCTGAATGAGGGCCCCTTGTAGCACCCAACTCCTGACCTACTGTGGCTAATGTCTATTCACTCATTTCTATTCACTGCAGGGCTGACTAAAAGGCATTTAAACCAGAGCAATTCCCAGATCAAAGATACAGCAGGACCATTTCTACATGGCACACAACAGACAAAAAGGTTCCTATATTCTAAAGATGATCAGCTCTTAACTACAGAGGGAAACTGACAGCAACTAAAACATCATAAACCCAGGAGTACTTTTCGCAAGAAATGTGTAAAGTTTATGAGGAAATACTACAAAGCTTTGCTTAGAAATGAGAATGATCTGAGTAAATTAAGACACACATCAAGTCCTGGATGGAAAGATCTAGTATGTCAGCATATACTCCTAAAGGCTAATTTACATTGGAAGTATGCAGTTTCAACTTTTGAAATTCTAAGAATGAGGGAGATGAGAAATTGGTGGACTAATTAAAAATTTGTCAGAGTTGGATATGATGTCATGCAACTGCAATCCTCACACATGGGAGGCTGAGGTAGGAAGACCCTGAGTTCAAGGCCAGCACATGATACATATCAAGCATGAGGCCAGCCTGGCCTGGGCTACCATAATGAAGGCTTATCTCAAAAAAGGAAAGGCAAACTGTCATAAAAAGCCTTGGCCAGAGGCTAGAGAGATGGTTCAGTGGTTAAAAGTGTGTACGACTCTGGCAGAGGACCTGGGTTCGGTTCCCAGCACCTATGTCAGGTGGCTCACAACTTCCTGTAACTCCAGCTCCAAGGGATCCTTTGGCCTTCTGGGCACATGCCCTCATGTGCATATATCCACAGACAACAGCAGACATACACACACACACACACACACACACACACACACACACACACACAATTAAAAGTTAAAAAAGAAATCTTAAATATAGAAAAGCCTTGGTCATAAACAGGAGTATATATTATCAGAGGATCGGAGGCAACAACCACTACAAGTGGAGAAAACTGGTTTTCTGGAGGAAAATGATAAACCAGATGATTACGAGACGGAAGATGTCATGTCTTTCATATCCATCCTTTGTGGTGTCGAGCGGAAGGCACCACCTCTACCATTCTACATGTGTGTCTTCTCATGATGCTGTGCATTTAACAGTGGGGTCCTGTAACCTAGAGTAGCCTGTCCTCAATGTCTTAGGTGTCATAAAAACCCAAGCGAACTCAACTGTAACACCAAGGGGGAAAAATTCTATCATAATCTCTTTCTTGAGTTGTTTTTGTTTTGAGAACCACCACAATCTTTTTATGCAATGTTTTAAGGTTTAAAAAAAGGCTAAAGTGGGGCTGAGCATATCAGTTGGCCGTGCACCTGTCTCACATGCATGAAGTTCTGGGTTCAAGTCCCAGTGTGGCATAAATCAAGTGTGATAGCATACACTTGTAATCCCAGTATTCAGGCAGGAGAATCAGAAGGTCAAGGTAATTTTTGGTTATATAATGAGTTGAGACAAGCAGAGTCTACTTGAGATGCTGTCTCAAAAAAGAAAAAGAAAAAAGGCTCAAGTGTGTAGGAGCTGACAGAGGGGTTTTCTTTTTCAGTCACCTAGCAAAGCCAGGGTAGCTGTTTGCCCCAGAACAACAGAAATTCTGAAGTACTTGTACTACCAAAGGAAGAGAAGAGGAGCTAGGAACCTTTAACCGCTTCCTCAGGCTGTAGAGCCAGCCTTACTTCCTTCCCTTTGGACCACACACTAGGACATTTCAGTTCCAAAAAGACATTACAATTCCAAAAAGAACAGTTGGGAGGAAAGTAGAAAACTAATCCTTTAACAAGCACAAGATGCAGGTCACATGGACGCAATCTGAAGTCTAAGCAGACAGTCCAGCACTGACTTCAAATCCAGTTTCCAGGATTTCTGCTCCACTGTCCTGCATATGCTTCAGCTTGGCCCTCAGTGTGCCAACTGTCTCTGCATGTTTCTCGTTAGAAACTCTAGCTGACTTAACACCTGTACAGTGTGAACTCACTGAATATGTAGGCCAGGGTACAAGCTCTACTAAAATAAAAGATACACTGACATCATGTGGCACTCGTACAGAGGAAAAAATGTAAAACAAGCTTGACAGCCTTTGCCTGAGGGACAAAATCTGTTTTTTCTTTGCAGTGCTAGGGTAGAACCCAAGGCCATGCACAACAACCCCTGGAAAGCATTTTTACCACTGAGCTATGACCAGCCTAAAGGGCTGAAATCAAATAAATACCTAACATAAAAGACCTGAGAGAAGGAGACCTTCAGGCTTTTCAGCAGAGGGAGCCCTGCCTTACCCAAAGGAGAAACTCACACAAAGAGATTCAAAGATGAGAAAGCGAAGTCTCCACTGCCATCTGCCTGAGGATCCTTCTGAGTTTCTAGTTCTTCATGTGTAAACCCTTAAAGCACAAAGCCAGGCTGACGACTTACAGCACTGTTAGCCACAATCAAGGAGCAGTTAACAGGTACGGAAGTCCATGTGACATCCCACAAGGGAATGTACCCCATGTCTGCCTTCTTCATAACTCCTGCCTCCCACTAAGGGTCTGGTTTGACCTTTCCCAGATGAAACCTAAACACAATTTTAAGCTGACTTTCAAAGTCAGGGTCACTTAAGAGGATTTATAGTAAACAGAGTCATCACCACACCAGATCTTCACACAGGCACTAAGAAAGCAGTTCCATTGGGGTGGGTAGCCTGTACAGCAAGTTGATGGGTGCTCAGGGACCAGAATGAGGCTATTCCATGGTTCTGAGCACGGCTGCATGTAAGAATCACCTGGGGAACTTTTGAAAAAATTCTAATACAGAGTCTCTACCTGAAACAAGTCAAGATCCTACATGAAGGCTGAGCATTGCTGGCAATTTTTTTAAAGCTCCACAAAGAATTACCATTATTTCTTATTTCTTGGCACAGTAAAGGCATGCAGTTATATTTGCTTTGCCTTTGTTGATCACTATGGAGGCTGGGTGATGGATACACAGGACTAGATCGCATTCTTCAATCTACTTTTATACATTTAAAATTTTCCTATTAAAATAGCTATTTTATAGAATTGGCAGAAATAAATATCTGTTCCTACCCCAGAAAATGTATGTGTAGGTGTATAATGTAGTTAACATAAACCTCTCTCTCTCTCCTCTCTCTCTCTCTCTCTCTCTCTCTCTCTCTCTTTTGAAACAGGGTCTCCCTATAGCCCCAACTGTACTGGAACTCACTATGTAGATCAGGCTGGCCTCAATCTCACAGAGATTCTCTGTTTGCCTCTGCCTCCTGAGTGTTGGGATCAAAGGTGTGTGCCCATGCCTGGTCCCCTGAGTAAACTCTTTTTTTTTTTTTCCTTGTTTTGAGACTGGGTCTCCCTGTAGCCCCAGCTGGTCTGGAACTCACTATGTAGATCAGGCTGGCCTTGAACTCACAGAGATCTGTCTGCCTCTGCCTCCCAAGTGCTAGAATTAAAGGCATGCGCCACCACACCTGGCTGGTGTAAACTCTTAGTGGTTGCTACTGGGAACAGTTGGAAAAAGTGGCAACTAATATGTTAATGAACAGAATGCATCAGAACCCCACACGCCACATCCAATATCCCAACTCACCTGTTCTTCTCCATCTCATTGTGAGTTGATCTAAAAGAGGAACAAAAAAATAATGAGATTATTATCTTAGAGAACAACTTCATCACCAACATAATCATTTTACTTTTATTTGTGTGTGGAGGTTGAAGATCAACTCTAGGGTGTCTTCCTACATCTTGTTCTCCATTATTATTATTATTTATTATTATTATTATTATTATTATTATTATTATTTTTGGTCTTTTTGAAACAGGGTCTCCCTGTAACCCCAGCTGTCCTGGAACTCACTATGTAGACCAGGCTGGCCTTGAACTCACAGAGATCCGCCTGCCTCTGCCTCCCAAGTGCTGGGACTACAGGTGTGCGCCACCACATTCAGCCTTCTCCATTGTATTTCTTGAGCCAGGGTATCTTGGCTAAGCTGGCTGGTCAGTGAGCCCCAGGGATCAGTGTCCCCAGCCCCACAATGTTGAGTTACAGACATGTACTGCCATGCCCGAGTTTTCCTCAGGATTGTGCAGTACTTTTTGCCCGGCCCCTATTTTAACAACTTCTTCTCCATAGTTGGCAGAAGAGAAAGTGGGAGAGAAATTCAATGGGTTCTACTAAAGGAACAAGTCTACGTGGGGAGTCAGATAATTCTAAGTATCTAAAATAGAGTTCCAGGAACAGTGACTTAGTAAGACAAGCAATCCTTTATAAGGAAGAAAAGGGTCTATCTAGTTAGAGGTGGAGAAAAACAGTTTTACATTGTGATGTGAATTGGAGTTACAAAATACCACTAAGTTTTCTTTAGGTTATGGATAAGCCATGGAGATAGTATCCCACCACCCCTGCTAGGGGCACCATATACTAAAGCTTTATATTGTTTAGCTACAAGATCCAATTTTAACTGATAAAATAACTCCCTAATTTTTCAGCTCCCTAAAGCAAGCGCCCCATGCACAACTTCCTGAAGGATGCTACCACTGAGCAGCATAATGGAAGGGTTTTCAAACTCATTCAGCATAAAGGCAACAGACTGGTGAGCACAGCAGTCAGGGTGAAAGAAGTCCAGCTTTGCCCCTGATGGTACTGTAGATGAAATGACTTTAATATCCTGTCCTTAATTAACCCTTCTGTAAAATGGGAATAAAAATATCATCAACAATCTAAACAAGTATGGATCAATGAGGTAGCAACCGTAAAAGTGACTAGAGAGCCTGGGATGAAAGGTGTGCTGGATGCAAAACCCTATTATCAGCGTGTTTACAGCTGACCTTGATGATCAGGTCTGGCCTTAGACCTCATGGACATATTTCCGCAGACACAGAAAGTCAGCATGACCCCTCCTATCTCCCCACACAGCTCCTCCCTAACCAGGTTTGAATGTGAGGAACTGCCCAGCGGTAGAAAGGGACTGAATCTGAACCTTATGGAATTCTGTGGAATCTAACTGGCTCAGGAGTTTGCTCCCTGGCTTGGGTTGTGAATTCTGTGGGCCCAGGAGGTAAACCCTTATAGCAGCCATGGGAAATGCCCAATCATGCCCAGCACTACTGGCACCAGTGCCAAGCTCACTCACTGAACACACATGGGGATGGTCGGTGTGTCTGTGGGGCAGATGAGTGTCTTCACACAGGAAATCTCTAGCTCAGCATTAAAACTTCTCTTCTATGGGCCAGTAAGATGGCTTAGTAGGTAAAGGTACTTGTGGCCAAGACAGACTACTTGAGTTTAATCTCTGGGACCCACATGGTAGAGGAAGAGAACCAACTCATGAAGTTGGTAGGAGTCCTCTGATCTCCACATGTGGGGTGTGGCCCATATGTGCCTATACACGTACATACTAAATAAATAAAAATGTAATAAAATTTTAAAAACTGGGGGCTGCTGAGATGGCTCAGTGGATATGAGCATGTATGGATCCCAGCACTGACACTGGGTGGCTCACAACTGCCTCCAGGGAGTCAGATACCTTCTTTTGGCATACATGGGTACCCAGGTGCACACACACAGCATGCACACAATTAAAATAAAAATTATTTTAAAAATTAAAAAGCTTTTCCCTCATGCAACAGAGGACAATGAACACAAAAGGCCATAACTGGCTGAAGTATAGAGATAAGAGTCTGCAGAATGTGGGTCCTTGGACAGGACTCCTATATTAAACTCCGCCTACCCACAGGGCTCAGGGACCATTGTGGAAGAAGGGGCAGAAAGATTCTAAGAGCCAGGGGAGGAGGTGCATGACCACATGGAAACACAATCTTTTTTTTTTTTTTTTTTTGGTCTTTTTGAGAGAGGGTCTCCCTGTAGCCCCAGCCGTCCTGGAACTATGTAGACCAGGCTACAGTAGAGGACAGAAGAGGCTGTCGGATCCCCTGGAACTGGAGTTACGGACAGTTGTTAACTGCCATGTGGGTGCTGGGATTTGAACCCAGGACTTCTGCAAGGTCAGTGTTCTTTAACTGCTGAGCCATCTCTCCAGCCCCAGAAACACAGTCTTAAAGGCACCTGGGGCCTTGTTCATATGAATCTACAGCAATGGTGACATCATACACAAGACCCATTCAAACTCAGACAAAAGCCCAGCATAGAATTGGGGAAATGGGTAGCAGGCTCCAATCTTAGCCCAAGAACTAGTGGCAGCTGATTATTGCTGGATGAAGGAGGACTGATTTTTAAGGGAGTGATTTTAGATAGGCTGACTAGACCCTAGTGGATGAACCTGACCTGAGGGACACCTGGGGACACTAACTTGACTCAATAGGCCTTAACATAAATGAAAGAACACATGAAATCCAGTGGCGGAGGGGGGGTTGGGAGGGTATGGATGGGGGAGGAGGTATAAAAAGGATTAAGATGTTCTGTATGAAATACACAAAAATTCAATAAAAAATATACAAAAAATGTGTTATGCAAAAAAAATTAAAATAAAAATCTCCTAGGGACCTTATATTCTACAAGGTCCCTAGGAGATTAATTTCTATTCATGAGGAAAAGCAAATGAGAATAATTGTTTTCAGTTCCTTCACTGGGTTCTCCACCAGCCCTCTTCAGGCACCTTCTGGGGAAGGTTTACATCCTTCAGGGGCCAGCAGGGAACCACAGTGAACAAGAATCTGGCCCAAACTGCAAATCGTGGCTTCAAATATGTTTTACCTTTAACTGGGAATTGTAAGCTCAAAGTCTGACAAAACTTTTTTTTTTTTTTTTTTTTTTTTTTTTTTTTTTAGAGGGGCTGGAGACTGGCTCAGTGATCAAGAGCACTAATTCACCATGTAGACCAGGCTGGCCTTGAACCCATAGAGATCCGCCTGCCTCTGCCTCCCAAATGCTGGGACTACAGGCCTGTGGCACCATGCCCGGCTTTGACAAAACTTTTTAAATGGATGATTAACTATAGAGCTGGTCAAGACTTCCCTGTGTAACTACAGAAAAGGATCCCTGGAGGAAGAGGAAGAAAAGGTGAACAGGTTGAAAGGAGAAAATAAGAACATCTGGAGTTCTCTTTCTAGTAATTTCTGGATTCTTTGAAGAGCTATAGACAGATTGATAGAGTAATGTCTATATAAAATACTGAATCCCCAAGATAAACTTTTTCACAAATTCTATAGCAGTACAACTCTTTCCAAATTTTGAACCAAGTTTTAGAAATGATAGATTTTACTAGATTACTTAAGAGTGTTCTCACATGGTGCTTTTTAAGGGGAACTTCCACCTACCAGGGTGTAACTGAAGCACACTCAGCTTGCTGAAACTGAGTTAGTCATTAATAAGCATCAGTCACCCCCCACTGTGGGTGAGCATCTAGCTTTTAATTAAAGTATCAGGACTATGCAGATGCCCTCTCTTTGACAAACTACTTTCCATGTGATTATGGAAGATTCAATGACTCTGGAATTGCTGATAAGGTCAATCTCAGTCTTTAACAGCATACCCCAATAAAAAGATAACTCAGTCAAATGCAACGTGTCTGAGAAGTGGGTAAAGTCCTTGGGTTCAGAAAGGCTCCTCCTGTTGGGTCAGCTCCACAGCCATTGCCTTTTAATACAGGGTGATGGCCAAGTCCCAGACTTCCTCTTTCATATCGGTGGCAGAGCCTGTTTTACTCAAGTAACAAAATATACTTCAGGCACAGTGGCATGAATATGTCATTCCAGCTACTTAACAGGTTGAGACAGGAAGAACATTGGAACCTAGGAGTTTGGGGCCAGCTTGGGCAGTAAGCAAGACTTTGCCTTTTTGGCAGTTCTGGGGATTAAACCTAGGGCCTCACAGGCTAGGCAAGTGCTCTGCCACTGAAGGATATCCTCAGCCCCAAGATCTTGTTTCTTTAAAGACAACAGCAAACAAAACAAAACAGGACAAGAAAACAAAGCTTTTGATTTAAGTTATAAATAAGTGATTTAAAAGAACCAGTAATAGAGAAAGAAAGGCTCCAATCTTTCTGTGTCCCTGTAGTTCTTTGGATGATTCCAAAGCAACTAGTAATCACTATTTTGTTAATTTTTTTTAACAAGCAGATTTTAAATAAACTGCATTTTCATTTTCCAGAAGTTTGATATAATGGCTCAATCTTTTTTATTGTCCAAGGCAAAGTATTCCCTCAGACTCCTCAAGTAAAGAGCATAATACTTCAACCTGAATACGAATATGTTGTTATCCAAGAGTTCTGTAAACCAGCACTATCTCTTGGCCCTCTCCTCAGTTCAAGTTTCTGATAGCCTGGCCTGGGCAGAAGTCCAGCTCTGTGGGAACTCCCACTCCTCAGGTGAGGGATGCCAGAAGCCTGGTAAGAAGTGACTGCACTTCTGTAAGACTGCCTGCTCTAACTTCTGATGTTTCCTTCTCTCTTCTCCAGGTTTAATCATGGACTCTGATTCTTACCCCACCGAATTGCACCAGTTCAGTATTAGGAAAGTATGTGGACAGCAGTGAAAGCAGTCTCTAAATAAAGAAAGAAACCCATCGCTTAACAGAAGTGACACAGCTCTCCCCCAAGCCAGGAACTGTGGCCACTTTTCAGGAATAATGTTGGCTACTGAGAGAAGAGGAAGAACCCATTCCTTGGCAGGGCACTTCCAGGTACCATTGGTGTTTCCTGTTTACCTTTCTAGGCCACACCACTTCATTAACATCTTTTCTACTCCCTAGTACTGAGCATCCCCCTACAACCTTCCTGTGAAACAGTAAAAAAAGAAAAGAAAAATTAAGGTATTAAGCCTTGACTAGTAAGATAGATAATTTTTCCTAACTCAGGAGTAGGTAATAATAAAGGGAGACATGGAATAGGCTTTTCTAGGAAACACACACACCCCTGAAAGTTCTTCTAAGCCAAAATACAGAAAGTGATAGTCTTAACACAATGCAGCACAGCTGGTTCTGATACCATTGTATGACACAGTCATGTTAACTTCCTTCTACAGCCTACAGTACCCATGTGCAGCACTATGACCACCACCTTCAGGCCATGTTAGATGGAGTATGAGGAGAATCCACCAGGTAATTGCCATGTGCTCTTCCCATGCATCAGGAATGTGGCACAGTGTTCTGCTTAGGCTCTGTGATTCCAACACCAGTGACCATGAGGTGAGCCAAGGACAGGATGAGTGAGTTTTAGGTGTAACTGGGAATGTCCTGGGGTTTGTGGTCTGTGTTAAGCCACAGAGGCTACCCTATAGTACTTGAGGGAGTTATTCATGGAGGGGGAGGGATTAAGATTCTAAATCAGGCATGAAAATGTTAATGATTTTAATTGGCAGGCATGCTTCCATATAATTGAATGGACCTAGTAACAGATTTCCTACCAACTAGCATTTTGTATTCATTTGACAGAGTCTCACTACATAGCCCTGAAATGCTCTATGTAGGTCAGGCTGGCCCCCAGCTCAAGAGATTTACCTGCCTCTGCCTCCTGAGTTCTGGAATTAAAGGCATGTGCCACAACACATAGCTTTAACTAGTATTTTTAAGGCAAAGAGGGAAACAAAGGAGGCAGTAACAGAGATACAGTATTATGAACCAGGAACTGTGCTCAGGACTTTAGAATGTGAATTCAGTGGCTATTAACTAAACACTTTCTGGTGAGATCCACAGCTTTTAACAACTATAAGGCAATCTATGATGCCAACACAAAAAGTTTGTCAATTCTGAATGTACTTGCTCCTCTGTCATCAGAGGATTTTTTTCTTTCATTTATTTATTTTTATTTACATAAATAATTTATTGAGAATTTCATACGTATATAAGGTATTTTGATCAAATCCATGTCCACTCCCTCCCCTCCAACTCCTCCCATCTCTTCCCATCACTTTTTTCTGATAACTTTATGTACTCTTTCTTTTTCTTTGATTTATTTATTTATTTTTACGGGGATCAGAGGAGGATTTAACCTCAGTCATCCATTTCTGCCATTATAAACAGAGGTCACAAGTTCGGTTATCAGACAAACCACTGTAACTAAGGTACATGCAAAATTCTACCACCTATGCTAGGCCAGCCACCTTTACAAAATCTTCATTATAAAAAGCAAAATAAAGTGAGAATGTCCAGCAGTTTGAATTACAGAAAATGTGTGCTGACTCTCTGAAGAGACAAAAGTACTGCCATTGCTGCTAATCCCATTTGAAGCCTTCAAAGATTTCTGTTCAGAAGAGATGAAAAGTAAAACTAAAAAAATTTAAAGGTCATAGTGAAATGTAAGACACACCTATTCTTCTCTAACTCAAGGGCTGCTTCTTGCAATGGTTCAAGACCCTGTGTGCATAGCTGAACCCTGGATGCCGGGTTTCCATCCCAGCGGCAGCTAGCACTCTGCCGTCGTACTGCCGACAGTACAGTCTAGCAGAGACACCGACCACGTTACCTGCTGCTGGTGCTATTCTTCTTGGATTTGTTCCTCCGCTTGAAGGCATCTCTGTCCTTGTTGTACGGTAACATGGAGGCATACCCGTGTTCAGCTTCTAGAAAACCGAGGGACGCAGTTAATGAATGAGCCCTTCGCCCGGCGTTATTTTTCCGTCGGACTCTGAGGCCCCGGCCCACCGAGTGAGGTGAATTCTGAGAACAATGCCTGTTTTCCCGCGGTGTGGAGGTTTCTGCTGCTCACAGTGGAGGCAGTGCGGCCCGCCGGCAGGTGGGTACCGGCCCGCCCATCCGTTGGCCTTTGGGGCACGGCCTGGGGCGCGCGGAGCCCGGAGATTAGACTCTCGCGGCCGCGCTCCCCAACCATCTCAGCGGCCACCCGGCCCGCTGCCCGCCGCCCCGCAGCCCCGCCGTGCACCTCTCTCCCGCCGCTCCAGGTAGTCGGCAGCCTCCAGCAGCATCTGGATGTTCATCCGAACGGCCGCCGCCATCCTGCACCGGGCAGGCCACCGGAACGCCAAGGGCTGCCTCGCTGGCCAGCCGGGACAGTAGCACTCTGAGACGCAGGGAGAACACGGAGCCCAGCCGCCGAGTGTTTATCCCGACTCGCCGCCGCCCGCCCCCGGCCCCTGCCCCTGCCAGGCCCGTGCCAGCCGCCGTTCCCATTGGGCTGCCCGCAGCACGCCCCGCCCACATCCCATCGCGATTGGAGGAGCTTCTGAGGCCCTGCCCTCAGACCCGCCCCTCCAACTGGTTGGCCGGACTTGACAAGACCCGGGTCCCGCCCCCTCCTTCCTATTGGCCCCAAGACTCGCAACTCCGCCTCGTGTTCCTACCTGTCTCCCATTGGTCTTCCGCCTACGGCCGCGCCCCCTCGGGCCCTGCCGGCATTGGGTGAGCATGGCACAGGGAAAGCCGCTGCGCCCGCGCCCCATTGGCCGAGCCTTCGGAAACCTCCCGGGTGCGATGATGTCACCGCTCTGCAGGTGTGGCGGCCCCGCCCCGGGCCGCTGATAGGCTGCGAGGCCGGCCGAGGGGCTCCTCCGGCTCTTTGCGAACCTGTTGCAGACCGACAGTCTCTGCGGGGATCTTCCAGCCACCAGAAAGCGGGGAGAGAAAGCGGCACCCAGTGTCCGCCACGGCTTCCGGGACCCAGACTCTCCTGTGTGCCCCACCACTCTTACACCGAGTGGGCTCCACGCCTACAAATAAAGTTGAACCCGAGATTCTTAGCCCGCATGTCTGTAGGGTCCTCCCTTTCTAGGCGGAAACATTCAAACACGCCTTTCACTGAGGTGCAAATCGTGTTTGCTTGGCTGGTACCCATAGGAATGCTCACTCTATAAACACAGAACCAAAAACTCATTTATTTTTCCCTCAAGTGATCAAGATTTTTGAAACGAAAGCTCTTTCGAGACCCAAAGTGCAGTGTCAACATCTCCAATTTAAAAAATAGGGGTAAATTTACTGGGTAAGGAGCCTGCAAATTTAAATTTATTAGTGCTGCCAAGGTGGTAGCTTTCTATATGTGCCAGGTAACAACCTACATTGTTTCTAGTCCTCAGGACAATATGAGGAGCGGTGTACATCACCTACCTTTTGCACATGAACAGGCCTAGATAGAAATGACTTTCCTGTCCTTCCTCCACTGTAGGGACCTGAACCCCTTTCTGCCTTACCCAGAACTGCTGGCCAATCCTCTGGTTGGTAGTTGTACAAAAGACATGGCAGGGTCTCCGAACATAACTTAAACCTTGACAGAACACATGGGCTGGGGGTGCAGCTTAGTGCATGTGCTGCATGACATGTGCAAGATAGTTTTTCATGAAGACACAGAACAAAGTTGGAGATGGAAATGGGGAAGGCACCATTTTAAGTGTTTTTAAACTGCTGTTTGTAAAATAAAACTGCAAACTAAGAAAATGTATACAACTATTAAAGTAACCAATCTGATATTCCTAAAAATGTTTTGATTTTACCAGCATGGATTTCAGCTCTTTAGTCTTTCTCTTTTGCTCTCAACAGCATTTATTTATTTATTTATTTACTCACTCATTTTCTTTTTGAGACAGGTTCCCCCCTCTGGCCCCAGCTGGCCTGGAACTATGTAGCTCCACCTGGCCTCTGCCTTCCAAATGCTGGGACTAAAGGCATTCACCACCATGCCTGGTGCTCAATAGCTTATTTTAATCTGGTAACTCAATCCTATTTCAGTATCATAACCCTTCCCCTAGAATCATCCTAACTGAAAAAAAAAAGTTACACATTTCTTTAAAGCATGGTGAGTGTCCTAGAGAAAGCAAAGAAATAATTTAAACACCAACAAGTATAGCTTCAACTTCAAAGAAAAATACTTTAAGTTACATAAACGCCACAGACTAACACTAAGGAATGTAGCCTTTTCCTTCCCTGGTGGTGAAGAAATGAATTAGCAACACAACTGGAACTTAATTAGCACCAAGAATTTAGAGCATTTGGCGCCATCTCCTGGCAGTGACGCAGTACACAGAAAACAAAGGAAACGGCTTCCAGTTCTTATACACCCTCTATCCCTGATGCTTCCCATCATGATGACCCAGGGAGGCTGCTGCAGTGAGCACCTCAGAATATGACCACTTACAGACCTCGCTGTCTGAGAGGCCTAGCCGTGGGAATTAAAATACCTTCACAACTGAGTTTTACACTGCCTACCCACTATGATATATGATTTAAAAAAATTATTATTTTATGTGTATGTGTGTATTGCTTGCATGTAGGTAAGTGCACCTGTGTTGCGCAATGCCTGCAGAGGTCAGAAGAGGCTGTCAGATCCCCTGGGATCAGAGTTATGAACAGTTATTAGCTGCCATGTGGGTGCTGGGATTTGAACCTGGGTCTTTTGCAAGAACAACCAGTGTTCTTAACCACGGAGCCATCTCTCCAGCTCTAATATATGATGAATTTTGTTTTTAAGTTTTTTATAAATTTAATTTTAGTGCATGTGTACCAGTGTTTGCCTGCATGTATGTAAGTGCACCACGTGTCCAATGTCTGGGGAGGCCAGAGGAGGGCCCCAGATCCCCTGGAACTGGAGTTACAAATGGTTGTTAGCCATCATGTGGGTGCTGGCAACTGAACCCTCTCTCTGGCCCCATTTCTAAGATTTGGAGGAATTGTTTTGTTTCTTGAAGTATCAAAAATTGAAACAGGACATTTCTGCTTTAATATCAACCTCCTTTTTTTGTGATCACTTTGGACACTTGAGTGTCATCATCCCTCATCATGACACTAGGATTTTCAAAACCTTTGACTTTATTAGTAGGGCAAAGGAAACACACATACCATGTACACACACATACGCACATTACACAAAACACTAGGTAGCAGGGTTCTTTAAAGGTAGACTTACATTTATACTGGTACAGAAAGCTCTATTAGGTAACCATGTTAACGCAGTTGTAAAATGATCTCTACGTACTAGTTGTTTTTTAAAAAGTGTGGTGTAGTATACCACATCTGTAATCCCAACACTCAGTAACCTGAGGCAGGATTACCATAAATTAGTGGCTAAACTGTGCTACATAGTGGGACCCTGTCCCAACAGTTTAAATAAATAGCCCAAACTATAGTCATTCCCAACTGTTTCACATACATGGCTGCATAGAAAAGGGAAGGACACAGGCAAAGCTCAGCAGTGAGACTGGGGTGATGGGTCTGTGACTATTCAAAAGGGAATTAGAGGCTGGAGAGATGGGTCAGTGGTTAAGAGCACTGGCTACTCTTGTGGAGGACCTGGGTTTGGTTCCTAGCACCCACATGGTGGCTAACAACTACCTGTAACTCTAGTTCCAGGGGATCTGACACCCACTTTTGGCCTCCACAAGCAATGTACTCACAGGTACACACACACACACACACACACACACACACACACACACGCAAGCAAAACACATACACATAATTTTTTTTTTAATGTAAGCTTAAAGGGAATTAGCTCTGACATAGTATTTTAAGATACTTTCAAATTATGATGTTAGAATAAAAATCAGGAAAAGTATCTCAGTAAAAAAGCTAACAGCACTATATTCTGATTCAATGGGTATTTTCAGTATTTTACTCTGTGCCAGGTATATTGTGGGGCTGGGCTAAGTTGGTGAAGAAGACAAGTGCAGTTTCTTAGAGTAGAAGAAACTACTGGTAACAAGCAAACATGTGATAAATGCTGTGAGGAAGTAAAGGCAGGCCTGGAGAGCAGGTGCAGCAGCCTCCCACAGCACAGAGTACCCAACAGTGCAGCTGTTCTGGAGAAGCTTAAACAGAAGTCATTCTATAGCCAGTGATTATACCTCTGCACAGATAGGCCAGAGAATTGAGAAAAAAATGTGTTCAGGTCCTGTGTGGTGGTGCAGGCCTTTAATCCCAGCACTTGAGAGGCCTCAGCAGATCTCTGAGTTTGAGGCCAGCCTGGTCTATTTAGCAAGTTCCAGGCCAGTCATCTACATAATGAGACCTTGTCTTAAAAAAAAAAAAAAAAGTGTTCATACAAAAATATCCTAGTGTCCATGGGGGCATTATTCATAAAAACAAAAACCACCTAAGTGCCCAGCCGTTGAATCATAAGTGAAACCATGGCATAACCTACAGAATAGAATATTATTCAGCTATAAAAATGGATGGTGCACCCATACATGCTATAACATGGATGAACCTAAATTCATTATGTCAAGTGAAAGCAGCCAGACATGTGGCACAATTCTACAGAAGTGCCACAACAGACACATAGCTAGGTAGAGCATATGTTAGTGATCTACAGGGGTGGGGGATAAGGACTGGGTATTAATGGGTTCAGGGTTTCTTCTGGGGATGGAAGGACTCTAGACTTGAAGATGAATACCCAACTATGAGCACACTGAAACTACTGCCCACTTTAACACAGTAATGATGTGTGAATTTTATGCTATAAAGAAAGTACTGTACAAATCTGGCATGGGAACATGCCAGAAGGGAGAGAAAGTGGACAGTAAGGCAGGCACATGCCGACATGCCTAGTCTCAAAGATCAGTAAGTGCAGTAAGCTAGGGTATGAGCTCAGAGCTCATGGAGGCCTGGAGACTGCAGTGAACACAGACCTCATCCCAAATGATGGAGAGTCACTGGAGCAGGGGGAATGACCTGGTGCAGATTTGAAAGGGCTCTTCTCTGCTGTGAGGCAGAGAGCACAGGGGCAACAAGAGCAGGCCCAGGGAGACCTTCAGGAACAATTGCAGCTGTCTAGGCACAGTCGGCTTGGACTACTGTAAGTGGTGAGCAGTGGTCAGACTGAAAACATCAAAGCTGAAGAATCAGATACAGGGCATGAAAAAGAGGCGTCGAGGATGTCGAGGATGACCCAGGACTTTGGTCTGAATGAAGAAGTAAATGAAATGGTCTAAAACAGGGGCTCCTCAGAGAAAAGAGTAGCAGGGAAATCAGAGCTCAGTTTGACTTTAAGTCTGAGGCACCTAACAGTGCAAGGCTTCAGCTAGTGGATCAGCCTGGTGTACACACCCAAGGGCCACACAGAAGACATTCAAGTCACATGGAGTACAGGTGGAAAGTCTAGGGACAAAGCCCCAGGCACACCAACATGCGCACACTTGGGAACAGATCTGGCACAATTTATATCCTCTGAAGACAGCAACTTGTTAGAAGAAAAGGTGTTCCTCTGTTATTCCTCCAGAATCAGATGATAGAACATACAAACATTCCTCCTAGCCAAGACTTGTTTCTTAATTTCCTGTTTCCTGTGGTGTTGGCTCTTGGAGAATATAAAGGACCTCAAGTTAACTCTACAACCATCACATTCCAGTCAAGTGACAATACCAAAACACGTAGTTTGGCTTGGGGTATATAACTTATCCTATAAGATTCAGCATTCCTATTAAAACAAGTAGTCCTGCTTTCCTGAGGTAGGTAGAGGTATGTCACAGACAGTCCCATCATGGAAAATTCACAGGCATATGGTGACCCGGTGCACTGCTGATGCTGGGCAGTGTCTTTCAATCTCTATAACTGACATAGAACGTTCAGATACTGAACTGCTGCAGGCAGTGGGTAGTATCAACCTCAGAGATCTCTGCCTTCCTGCTCTGAAGAGCTGAGCTTGCTCCTCTGAGAGCAGACATGTTGGAAACTGCTGTGGCTGCTCTCAGGGACTGAGGACTGAGGTGCTGTGTGCACTGGAGCATGCAGGGTGGCTGTTCTGCCAATCTTATACAGAACTAACTTGCTAGGAAAGTTGTAAAGAACTACAATAGGGCAAATTTCAGGTGTAGTCCAATTTCAAAATCTAGCCAAAGGAAAATGAAGATCATTATGTTAGGTGAAATAAGTCAGAACACTAAGAAACAAATACCGCATGTTTTCTGATATGTGGAATCTAGGCTTATATTTAAGTACATGTGTTTACCTATGTATCAGTGGAGTCACGAATGTAGAAAGGGGACCATGAGAGAGGAGAAAGAGATCTTAAGAGAGGGTAGACGGGGGGAAACTACCAGGGGGAGGAAGGGGACCAGCAGGAAGGAGTGGAGCTGGGAGGTGCATGAATAAGAACAAAGCATGCTGATACATCATGAAAATGCCACAATGAAACCCAGTACTTTGTATGCTAACTTAGAGAATTAAAAAGGGCACTAAAATTATATTAAAATACCTATAAAATAATGATACAAGGGTCATTGTTACAGAGTTCTTTAAAATTGCAAAAGATCAGAAATAATTTGAAGGTCCCTCAACAAAGGCTACAGTAATATATGCTCTATTCTACAATGAGAACCAGAAGTTTCACGCATGCTGACAAACATTCTGGAGTGAACAGAGGCTGGGTGAGGAGCAGTGCACACAGCCAACTTTCATGTGGTCCACCTAAAAACACACCTGTGCACATATGAGCTGTTTAAATAGCTACACAACCTGTCACTAGATAGCCTTGGGAACAACTGACCTGTGCTTCATATATTTGCAGCAGTTACTCTGCAGAATAAAATTTAAACTCTAAGCCACAAAGCTTCAGATAGAAATAACATATGAAACAGAACCTGTGATGCTTATTGTCTTCAATAAATAGAACTATCTTCAAGTAGGAAAAGAAAGTATATTGAAAGACAATGAATATAAGATCTGAAATCAGCACTTATCAGAAATGTCTGTGGTTAATATATTTAAAAAACATTCAAGCAGGCTGATGAATCAGCACGCTTTGGTTGAGGTAGGCAGATCTTTGTGAGTTCCAGGCCAGCTGGGGCTACAGGGAGAACCTGTTTCAACCCCCCTCTGCCCCCAAAGTATTTTTTTCTAAATACTAAATGAAAACAAAAACAAGTATCATAACTTATCCATCAAATAGGAAACTTTAAAAAATGATTATATGTACTAATTGTGCACATTTATAAAACGGGAATGCTCAGATTTTACTAGAGGTTTTTTTTTTTTTTAAACCTTCTAGTTATATATACATAAAACCTTAAAACATATCCATCTATCTCCCACTCAGTAATACAACATCTAAGAACAGACTCTGAAGAAACACCAGATCAAGAACAAAAATATATACACAGTGGGGAAAGACAAGTCAGTTTTAATTGTAATAGTTGTGGAGACAAGCTCCTGTTCACCAGTGAGGGATGGGCTGATAAACTGTGATGCAGCCAAGAGGCTGCAGGATGTCAAGGTTCTAAACAGTAACACAAGCATAAAAATGTTGTTAAAAAATGAGGAAAAGGGTTAGAGGGGAACTATATACACATTGCATGAGTTGGGTAGAGAAATACACACCCACAGGAACCTAGAAAGGCACAAACCAAATGTTAACGTTTACTATTTCTGGAGTAAATTACAGGTGAGCTGTGGCTTCTCTTTCACTGCTTGGCTCTCTCAAGTATTTTTATAGCAAATATGCATTGCTTTATAATTGGAGAAATACAATAAACAATACTTTGGGGGAAAACATTGACTATATAAAAATCCAAAGCTATACTTTTTCCATTTTTCTAGTTTTTAAACTACCAAGAATCAAAATATCTAAATCTGAGCTTGGCGTGGTGAGACACACCTCTAATCCTAGCACAAGGGTTACAGAGGCAGGAGGATTGTCCTAAGTTCAAGGCCAGCCTGGGCTACATAGCAAAAGCTTGTCAAGACAAAATAACAACAAAACCTTAAATCTATGTGAGTAAAAAGAAAACATCTTTAATCTAGGAAAAAAGATACTTATCACATATAAGATGGGTAGAAATATTGTTTTATTGGAGAAACGTCTAAGTTATTTCCCTTTTTAGAAATCCTAAACAGTGTCCAAGAAGAAAGTATGCGCATCCTCACAAGGACAGTGAGGTTGACAGTAGGGTGGCAACACCCAATGCACACAGCCTTAGAAAGAATGCACCTGCCTTCTGAGCTAAGGAAGTAAACTGTGGATGTCATAAATAAGATTTCCTTACTTTATAAGGAAGAACCAAGATCCTGTTTCTATGAATATTAAATACAAAATACAAAACACTCTCTGACCCAGATGAGGGGGAAAAATCCTTCTTTCAATATCTCAAGTCTCATGCAATAAAATCCAAAGGTCTGTTGAATCCACCTTTTCGATTCATGTACTGCCTATGAAAGAAGAGAAAAATTGTTTTTAAGAATTTGGACTCATGTTCTAAAAACTTATAAAACGATTAACATACCTCAAGAATTAAAACTAACCTCACCTTAGAACAGCAAGGTTTTAGCAGGGTATGGTGGTATGTGTCTAACTCCAGCATCACAGAAGCTGAGGCACAGCCCAGTCTGTGATACATATAGACAGACCCCGTGTCGACACCAGGGCTGGTGAGATGGTTCAGCATTTGCTTTCCAAGCATGAGGACCCAGAACCATGTAAAAAGCTGGGCACTGCTGGACATGTCTGTAACCCCAGCAGTGGGGGGCTGGTGGATGCTGAGAGCTGACAGGCCTAACCAAAGCCAGACATGTCTCAAGGCAGTAACAGGAAGAGCTACTTGATCACATGTAAATTGGAAGGTAATTTTAACATATCAGAATATAAGCAGGGAAGATAGTATTTCACTAAACCAGAGGAAAGAGCAGGAGCCAGGCTTGGTGACACATGCCTATAATCCCTAGCATTTGGGAGATGGAAGCAGAAGTATTGGTCATAGTTATCCTTAGCTACATAACAAGTCTGAGGCCAGTCTGGGCTACATGAAATAGTCTCAAAAACAAAACAAAAGGAAAAAAATTAAAAGACTGACTATCAAGAGCCAGTATGGCAAACTTTCTCTCTCCCCTCCCTTCCCCCCTCCCCTCTCCCTTCCTGCCCCTCTCTTTTTTCAATCGTTTTTATGTGTATGAGTGTATTGACTGCATGTATGTGAGTGCACCTGTGTCATGCAATGCTGCGGAGGTCAGAAGAGGGCATCGGATTCCCCTGGAACTGGAGTTAAGGACAGTTTGTAGCCACCATGTGGGTGCTGAAAATTGAACCGGGGTCCTCTGCAAGAGCAGTCAGTGCTCTTAACCGCTGATCCATCTCTCCAGCCCCAACTGCTACATTTCTTAAACACACACAATTATCCTGTAATAAAATTCATTCTTTCCAAATCTGAAATTGAGTTCAAGCACAAACATGGGATGTGGAGTGTACACACCTGTACTTCCTCTTCTGAGACACGTTTATGGCGTAGGCATTTACAGAGCCATCTACCTTCTTTCCCTGGAGAAAAACAGAAAGAGCACATTAAAAACCTGGATCAAAGGGATGGATCATATAGACACAATTTTAGTGGCAAGAGCCATTCAAAGTAAAGGGCCCAATGAAGGAGATTTTCAGATCTAGATGATACCCCATGAACTATCAAGTGTTACAACTTTGTTCACATTTTTATAGTCATATATAATCAATTCTGTATTTTTTTTTTGGGGGGGAGTGTCTTTTTGAGACAGGGTCTCCCTGTAGCCCCAGCTGGCCTGGAACTCACTATGTAGACCAGTTTGGCCTTGAACTCACAGAGATTCACCTGCCTCTGCCTCCCAGGTGCTGGGATGAAAGGCGTGCGCCACCACACCCAGCTCAATACAGTATTTAAATCAACAAACATACAGAACTGTCAGTGTACTTAGTGGTAGGGTGCTTGCCCACCATGTACAACTATCAGCACCACAAAACAAAATCAATCAACCAACACTTATGGTTCACATGTGATACGCAAGGCATGTTGGGAAATAATAGATTCTAACCTCTTATCAAAGAATCCTTTGAAACGAGATAAAAGCTGTGGGTATTATCTCTGAAAATATTCTCATTTATACAAAATTTAACCTTAGCTGGTAATTCTCCAATTACAGCTGAGACAAGAGTCCATGTGTTTAACTCTCATCTCTTTTAAAAATTTTTTATCTTATTTTATTTGTATTTTTATCTGTATAAAGGTATTGCCTACGTGTGTGTAAGTGCACCTGTATCATGCAAGGCCCTCGGAGATCAGAAGGCATTGTTGGATCCCCTGGCACTGGAGTTGTGGATGGTTGTTAGCCACCATGTGAGTGCTAGGAAATTGAATCTGGGTCCTCTGCAAGAGCAGCCAGTGCTCTTAACTGCTAAGCCATCTCTCCAGCCCTTAATGCCCATTTCTTGCAAAAATGATTAACACTTTGACATTGAGCTCAGGAGTCAGAACTTGGAACAAGTGTAAAGCTGGGTTATTAGTGCTGGCCTTTCCAAATGTGCACCTGCCCTCTTTCCATGTTGTTCATGCTCCATGTAGCCGACAGCTGAGCTCACATCCTGTTCCCATTTGCCCCCATGCTGTTGTTCATGTCTGAATTACCTTCCCTGTCCCCATCCAAGCTACAGTTAGTTGGGCCATCCAGTTCAAGGCCCAAATCAAATGGTCCAGCTGCTGAGCCATTGTATTAGTCACTTTTCTGTTGCTGTGATAGAAACACTGACCCAAGCAATTTATAGAAGGAAGGGTTTATTTGAGCTTATGGTTCCAGGGGAATTACAGCCCTTCATGGCAGAGAGGCATGGTGGCTGCAGGTGGCTGGAGCAGGAGCAGCAGAAGCTAAGATCTCACATCATCACGCAGGCACAGGAAGCAAGAGAGCGACTGGAGATCTGGCATCGCTTAAGAACTCTCTAAGCCCACCCCCAGTGAAGTGCTTCCTCTAGGATAGCCACACCTTCTAAAAACCTCCCCAAAGAGCCCCATCATCTGGGGACAAAAATATCCAAATACAGGGATGGAGAAATGGCTCAGTGGTTAAGAACACTGGTGGTTCTTACAGAAGACTTGGGAATTGAATCCTAGCACCCACATGTCAGCTAACAACTGTCCATAACTCCAGTTACAGGGGATCCAATGGCCTCTTCTGTCCTCCATGGGTTTTGCACAACACAGGTGCACTCACCTACATGTAGGGAGTACATGTATACACATAAAATAAAAATAAAAAGTTTATTAAAAACAAAAAAAGTTGATTCACCCTTCTATCTCCCCCAGATGTCTCTCCTAGTTTGGGTCCTGTCCCATTCCTTGTCTTGGGGCCCCAGACACCTGGGGAACCAATACTGCTTCCTGATCCTTTTCATCCAGACCAACTTAGTGCCTTCTCCCGGCCCCAGGAGCACTGCTTCTGGGCCTGGACCCGCCCTCACCTCCCTCTGCTTCCCTGGACCTGCACCACCTGCCAGCCTCTTTCCTCTTTCCTTTGCATCCAGACCAACCCAGCTCCTCAGTGCAGTACCAAGGAGTCCTTGGGGCCTCTTCCCGCCCCATCTGCCTTTGCATCTCTGGGTGGCAAGGCCACCAGATGCCCTAGACCAGCATCTTTCCTGGGCCAAGCTGCCAGTCCAGTCCAACCCCCAAATTCCTGAGGTCAAAATCGTTCCTGGAGGGATCCAGACCTTAGGAGAAAGCCTGAAAACATCTGACCCTCACCTGAATTGGGCCTCTGTGGGAACTCCTGAAGACAAAAGCAATTAGGCCACTCAAATATAAAATCAAAAGAGAAAACTAGAACCTTAGATGAACCAGCTTTTCATCTCCAAAAAGTAAACCACAAAGACACATAAAGTTCACAAGAAGAAGCAGACCTAAAAAAAAACAAGAGTCAGAAACTACAAAAGAAATTCACATGTCAAAATCACAGAGAAAAAATAATAACATGAAAAACCAAAATAACATATCCCCACCAAATACCAGTAATCCTCTAGAGGAGCACAATGAGAATCCTCTAGAGACTATGCAGGACATGGAACTCAAAAGAACATTTATAAATATAGTAAAAGAACTCAGTGAATTTAAAGAACACACAAAGAAATCAAAGAACTGAGGAAGATAGGGATAAACTTCTGAATGAATTCAGAAAAGAGTTAGAAATATTGAAGAATACTCAGGCTGAAATGAAGAAGGAAGTGAAACACTCAGTAAGACAATCAGAAACGACAGGAGAAAGCTTCAACAATAGGATGAACAAAACTGAAAACAGAGTATCAAGACTGGAAGATAAAGTGGATGAACTGGACCACTCAAGCAAAGATTATGAAAAATTTAAGAAATCACAAGAATGGAATATGCAGGAATTGTGTGACACCATAAAAAGACAAAACTTAGGAATCATAGGCATATAGGAAGGGGAAGAATCCCAGGATAATGGCATGGACCAGATCTTCAACAGAATCATTGAAGAAAATTTCCCCAAATTAAAGAAAGACATGCTCATATAAATACAAGAAGCATATAGAAAACCAAACAGACAGGAACAGAAAGAAACTCTCCACAGCACATCATAGTAAAAACACTACACGTACAAAACAAAGAGACAATACTTAAAACTTACTGTAAGAGGAAAAATAACAACAACAACAAAACCTTCAGAATTACAGAAGACATGCCCATACAAATACAAGAAGCATATAGAACACCAAATAGACAGGACCAGAAAAGAAACTCTCCACAGCACATAATAGTAAAAACACTAAATGTACAGAACAAAGAGACAGTACTGAAAGCTGCAAAAGAGAAACAACAAGTCACATATAAAGGAAAACCCATTAGGATCACAGCTGACTTTTCAATGCAAACTATGAAAGCTAGAAGAGCCTAGACCAAACTATTCCCAGTTTTAAATGACCACAGATGCCAACCCAGATTACTATACCCAGCCAAAATGTCTATTACAGTTGAAGGGGAAAGAAAAATCTTCCATGACATAAAGAGGCTGAAGGAATTCATGTCCACAAAACCAGTCTTCAGAAAGTTCTGGAAGCAATATAAAGAGCTAAAGAAAGGAATGACTATACACAAGGGGTTGCAGAAAGATATCTTATGAAGGTATAACTGTGGAAAAGTACAGCTATATCAAGAATGTAAACAGAAATAAAAATGACAGGATTCAATAGTCATCTTTCATTAATAACTTTAAATATTAACAGACTGAACTCCCCAGTGAAAAGACACAGAGACTATGTGAATGGATTGAGGAACAAAACCCATCTTTTTGTTGTCTGCAAGAAACTCATCTCACTTTCAAGGACAGACACTATCTCAAAGTGAAAGGATGGAAAAAAATATACCAAGCAAATGACACTAAGAAAAAAGAAGGCGTAGCAAATCTAATAGACTTAAAACTAAAACTAATCAGAAGAGACAAAGAGGGCCACTTCATTCT
>NW_008359530.1:1095393-1096112 GCF_000622305.1 Nannospalax galili
GACATCTGAATTAAACAATACCATACATCAAATGGGCCTAACAAATATCTACTGAATATTCCACCCAAGCACCAAATAATATACTTTCTATTCAGTGACCCATGGAACCTTCTCCAAAATCAACCATATACTGGGGCACAAAACAAACCTTAACAAATACAAAAAAGATTGAAATAATTCCATGCATTCTATCAGACCACAAATAAACCCTACAATCAACACCTGAAGAAGCCCTAATCACATGAACACATGGAGATTAAACAACACACTCCTGAATGATCAATGGGTCAAAAGAGAAATTAAGAAAGAAATAAAAATATTCCTGGAATTATATGAAAAAGACAATACAACAGAACAAAACCTCTGGGACATGCTAAAAGTGGTCCTTAGAGGGAAGTTTATAACTCTAAATGCCTACGTCAAAAAAATCAGAAAGAACACAAATAAATGACTTAACATTGCAACTCAACACACTTGAAAAGCAACAGCAAATGAAACCCAAACCCTGCAGACAAGAAGGAAAAACAAAAATCAGGGCAGAAATTAATGAAATTGAAACAAGGAAAACAATACAAAGAATCAACTATTCCAAGAGCTGGTTCTTTGAAAACATAAATAAGATTGACAGGCCGCTAGCCCAATTAATCAAAAGAAAGAAAGAGTACCTCCAAATCAACAAAATCAGAAATGAAAGGGGAAACATCACAACAGACACCAGA
>NW_008359530.1:1097609-1097939 GCF_000622305.1 Nannospalax galili
GAAAGAAATTGAGGAAGACATCAGAAGATGGAAGGACCTCCCGTGCTCATGGATTAGAAGAATTAATATTGTGAAAGTAACCATCCTACCAAAAGCAATATATAGATTCAGTGCAATCCCAATCAAAATCCCCATGACATACTGCACAGAATCAGAAAAAAAAATCCTAAGATTCATATGGAAGCACAAAAGACCTTGGATAGCCAAAACAACCTTAAGCACTAAGAGCAATGCTGGGGAGATTACTATACCAGACTTTAAGCTGTATTACAGAGCTATAGTCATAAAAACAACATGGTACTTGCACAAAAATAGACCCATAGATAAATG
>NW_008359530.1:1098454-1098981 GCF_000622305.1 Nannospalax galili
AATATTTAATGGACTCAAAAAACAATCAAGAAAGGAAGTAACCCAATTAAAAGATGGGCTAAGGAGTTGAACAGAGTTCTCAAAAGAAGAAATAAAGATGGCTAAGAAGCATCTTAAAAGGTGTTCAACATCATTAGTTGTTAAGGAAATGCAAATTAAAACCACTTTAAGATTTCATCTTACCCCAGTCAGACTGGCTAAGACCAAGAAAACAAATGATACCAAATGCTGGAGAGGATGTGGGGAAAGGGGAACACTCATCCACTGCTGATGGGGCTGCAAACTTGTTCAACCCTTATGAAAAGCAGTGCAGAGAACTCTTAAAAAACTACAAATGAACCTACCATTTGACTTATGAAAATACTCCCCTTCACAATAGCTTCAAAAAAACAAATCTTGGAATAAACCTGACCAAAGACATTAAAGAGCTTTACAATGAAAATATTAAATCTTTAAAGAAAGAAATTGAGGAAGACATCAGAAAATGGAAGGACCTTCCATGTTCGTGGATTGGAAGAGTTAATATT
>NW_008359530.1:1100678-1102425 GCF_000622305.1 Nannospalax galili
GCACCTTAAATGGGGAAACCATGGTGGAAGGGTTAGACAATGCAAGAGATAAACAATGCCTATCTAGTTTTAAAAAACCAGAGAGAACCATATTAGTCCAACAACCTACTGACAAATCATACATACAACCAGATCAAAGAATGTAATATATGTCTAGGCAAGGTTTATCTGAGAGCGTTCAGTCTTTGCCCAAGGTCTATCTACATGACATTCAGTATTTAAAAGTACCAGACTGGTGGAACTAACCTTCTTGAGTGTTTCACAGACATACTTTGAGGCCTATAATAAAATTTGGTCAGAAGGACATAAAGGACACTTTTTGCTCCTTGCCCTCCTAGGTTTTAAAAGGGACATTCTCCTTTCAATGATGAATTTTAAAATCTGCAATATGTGATACTATCTCTTGGCTGTGTGTCCATGTGCTCATGTAGTGGGGGGTGGGGAGCACACACATGTGGAGACCAGAAAACAACTCGGGTGTCAATCCTCAGACTCTGTCCAGCTTTCTTTTTTAAGGCAGGTGCTTCACTGGCCACTCAGCTCATAGACTAGACTGGCCAGCAAGCCCTAAGGATCCTCCTCTCCCTCTCCCTAGTGATGGGATTACAAGCATGCACCATTACACCCAGACTTTTTTATGTGAGTGCTGGGGATCAAACATGGGTCCACATGCTCACAAGACAAGTGCTGGGAGGGGAGTCAGGGCCATCCCTGGGGCTTGTTGGCCAGCAGTCTAGCCTCTTGGTGAGTTTGGGAAAATGAACAGCAGACCCCAATCTTATCCAAAGGAATATTGACAACTGATTACTGCTAGATGAGGAACAGCTGACCCTCCTAAAACAAAGACATTTGGATAGGCTGACTAGATTCACCAGCAGGGCAAGTAGTGGGGGATGGCAGAGGGTGCTGACAACACAGCAGACAGTAGCAGAGATATCAGAGTATAAGGGGTCTAGTAGGGGGGAGAGAGGCTATGGGAGGGTGCTATCTGGGAAGTGGGTGTAAAAAAAAAAAAAAAAAGTAAAAAATATTTAATATTCAAAAATAGTGGAATATTGGAAATATAGTACTAAGAAACAAATTCTAAATTATGATGAAGTTGGTGGTAAGCAGCAAAGTAAATTATTTCTAATGAAAAGTTACACAGAAAAATTTCAATAATGGCATTTACCAAGCAATTCAGCTTTGTGCAGGTGCATGCTGCTTTCTAACTGGAGCAGTGGTGTCTATGTTAAAAGGGAAGATTTTGAATAATTTCAGTAGTCATGTCTATAAGAATTTGAATGTTTTTTTTTTTTAAAAAATTACTTCCAAATTAAATGAGTAGTGTCCACATATGATTTCATATCATATGGCCTGTTAACTGACTAGGAAATCTGAATTTTAAATTGTTTTCAATTGTTTGAATATTCCTATGGGCTGTAGTTCTTTGTAAGTACTACTAAATTTAGTGTTTTATTCCTTAAACAAAAATTTCCGCTATTCAAATAATAGTGTAAAGATTGTTACAGTATGTTTAAAATAACCACAGACATGAAATTTCTGAGACTTCCTGAGACCACTGATTTATTGTCCCTGAATCTCAAGGAGCAACAGGCCAGAAATTTGAAAATAATAAGAAACTTGCTTCTTTTCACTGTTTGCTATAATTCTTTTTTTTTTTTTTTTGCTATAATTCTAAATGTACCACTGCTGCTGAATAAACAAACTTGTTTTAAAAGAAAAAAAAAGAAAAAAAAATTAAACA
>NW_008359530.1:1102444-1109197 GCF_000622305.1 Nannospalax galili
CTTTAAATTTATCTGCATTGTCAGTAACTAGAGTAACGTATTCCACAGTTCTCAGTGATTTTTAAAAGTTTATGAAAATATGTTTTTCAAATAAAAATGTTCGTACATAAAAAAAAAAAGTCCAAATACTTGGAGCTTATGGGGGGTATTTTCATTCAAACCATCACAACCATCTTTTTGGTTTTTTTTCCCCCTAAAGAGAGGCAATTTTTAACACATTTTTCTAGGAACAACTTGAATTAGGTTACATAAAAATATCTATACAGTGAAGTTTAAGGAGGTAAAAATAGAAGAAATCAAAGACCAAAGGATTTGCCAACATGGAGTCAACTTTGGTGGAATAATGAAGGTTTCCATTAGCTCTGTTCTTTTTTTTTCTGATATTATTGGGCTTGCTACAGAGCATAGGGTGAGGGTTTATTTACAGAAGAGTGCTCCCCGCCATTTACAGCTGTGCTGGAAAGTCCACACTCAAATATAGGTCCTGTGACTTCCTGACAGCCACACAAAATGGTGAGAGAGGTGCCTCATGGTGTTCTCAGCTTATACATCCTTAGCCTCTCACCCACATGCAGCTTATACTTATTTGTTATTTATTTGTCACATGCACACAGGCTCCACAGTATGTGTGTAGAGATCAGAGGACAACTCTCAGCTGTTAGTTCTCTCCTGCAACCTTGTGGAATCTGGAATTGAACTCAGGTCATCAGGTCTGCATACAAGTGCCTGTACCTGCTGATTCATAGCACTGATCCCATTTGTGAATTTTGGAGCAAACCTATCATTAACTTGTTCTTTAGATCATTAAAAACTGTTAGGGAGGGTCTCAGGTGTTTGATTCCTACTGATTGAGATGCTGCCCTTTTTATGAGTATGACCTAATTTGTATTGTCTGAATTATCTGTATAACCCAGAGTATAAGAACTTGGTCTCTGAATTTCTGATGTGCTCATAACTCTGGTCTCAGACTTGGCATTACACTGCCTTAAAAACACAGGGAAATGCAAATTGAAACCACCTTAAGATTTCATCTTACCCTAGTCAGACTGGCTAAGATCAAGAGAACAAATGATACCAAATGCTGGCAAGGATTCAGAGAAAGGGGAACGCTCATTCAGTGCTAGTGGGAGTGCATATTCATGCAACCCCTATGGAAAACAGTGTGGAGAACTCTTAAAAAACTAAAAGTGAACCTACCATATGACCCAGTTATACCACTCCTTGGCATACACCCAAAGGACTCAGCCTATTGCAGAGACACTTGTACAACCATGTTTATTGCTGCTTTTTCCACAATACCTAAAAGATGGAAGCAACCTAAGTGCCCTCAACTGACGAGTGGTTAATGAAAATGTGCTACATTTACACAATGTAGTTCTACTCAGTAGTAAAGAAAGATAAATTTGTAGATAAATGGATGGATCTAGAAACTGTTATACTGTGAAGTAACAGACTCAGAAAAACTAAAGACGTATGTTCTTCATCACTTGTGGATCCGAGCACCAAATCCTTATAATAGATAGAATTTCACTGAAATAGGCCAACAGCCCATGGAAAACAGATGATGCAGAGACCTGAAACTTCAGTGTCTTGCCATGGATGGGAGGAAGATCATCCCACAACTATCACCCCCTCCGAAGCTCAAGGACTTTTGAGGAAGAGGGTGGTGGAAAGAATGTACAAGCCGGCGAAAGGGTGGAATGTTAACTGGAAGTGTCCTCCGACCACTACACCAACAAGCTATAATCACACCTCCTTCCCACACTCTTCAAGGAATTGATGGGGAGTCAGTTACTCTTCCTACCCAATCAGTTGACCTTAGCAGCACCATCTTTTCTAGCTCCTGAATAATGAATGACATCATCAACTTGGCTTCCCTGAAATACTGTATGTTTTTACTCTGTAATACTATTCCATGTTCACCATGTGCATTATGACTACTATGTAGTCCAGGCTGGCCTCAAACACACAGAGATCCACCTGCTTCTGCCACCCCAATGCTGGTATTAAAGGTGTGTGATACCATGCCTGCTGCTGCTTCTTTCTGTTTGTCTATTTTGAGACATCTCACAAAGCCCTGACTGATCTCAGTATATAGCTGAGCAGGATCTTGGGTTCCTGATTCCCCTGCTTCCACCTCTCAAGTGCTAGGATTACAGGCAGGTGCCAGCACATCTTGCATGGGATGGCAAGCTTCTTGATTGACGAGTATGGTACATGCTCACATCCTAGGCTGCTGCAGTTGCAAGATGTTCAGACAATGACTGCTGAAAGAATGTCACTAACTACTCACCCCTCATCCAGCACTACCCAGTACTACCCATGTGAGAACGTAGCCTATCTGTGTGGCACACTTCCTGGACATCTGCATCAGGGTAAAATCAAGGATTTTGACCCACTGACTATGCACAGGAAAACTATATGTTTGAAATGGAGCTAAGCTAAATATATTTACACATAATTTTCTTCCTTCCTTTTTCTGTGGAGTGTGTGTGTGCATACATGTAGAGGCCAGAGGTCTACACTAGGTGTCTTTTTCAATTGCTTTCCACCTCTTTTTTTTTTTTTGGTCTTTTGAGACAGGGTCTCCCTGTAGCCCCAGCTGGCCTAGAACTCACTATGTAGACCAGGCTGGCCTCAAACTCAGAGAGATCCACCTGCCTCTGCCTTCCAAGTGCTAGGACTAAAGGCATGCACCACTACACCCAGCTCTTGAACATCATATTCATTGCATATGTCTGTGAGTGTGCATGTGCATGTGTGTGCACCATTAGGCCATCTCACTAGCCCTCCCCCTTAGTTTTTGAGACAAAATCTCTTACCAGAACTCACCGATTCAGTTAAACTGGCTGGCCAGAATGCTCCAGGGATCTGCCTATCTCTGTATGTTTGTCACCACTGCTGGGGTTACAGATGTGCACCACTGCGCCTAGCTTCTATGTGGGTGCTAGTGATCAACTGAAGTCCTCACACTTGCACAGCAGGCACTGCACTGACTAAGTCATCTCCCCAGCCCCAATTTGGACTTATTTTTCTTCTTGTTTTCATTTAGTCTTTCAGGAAGGAGGAATACTACTGAACAAACTACTTGAGGTGCATCACTCTGCCCTCCTAAGGTTGGCATAACCTGGAAAGACTAGCCTTGAGAACGTACACAAAGCTCAGCTTATCACTGGGTTCAAGCTCTAAAAGTTACTAATTTGGGGGCAGCTTTTGGAGTGTTGTATATTATTAGTTCTGTTCTTATGTATTTACATGTTAGGATAGAAAATTATCCCTTAGTAAATACAACGAAACTTTCTTGAAGAATGTTAAAATAGAAGGGAAAATAAATGACCCCACTGGTGCAGGATGAACACTGTAAGAAAAGGCATCACAAGAAAATCACAAGATACTCAGGACTGAAAACATGAATGAGCTGACAGGAAGCCAACTGCATATGAACTAAATTAACACCTCCATGGGGTCATCTGGCTGAGTGCTAGTGCATACTTTAATCCTAGTACGTGGGAGACAGAGGCAGGAGGATTTCTGTGAGTATGAGGACAGCCTCATCTACTTAACAAGTTCAAGACCAGCCAGGGCTACATAGTTAGACCATGTCCAAAACAAAACCAAAAACCAAGAAACAAAAAAAGAAAGAAAGGAGCTGGGCTGTAGCTCTGTGGTACAGAAATGGTCTAGCATGCATTGAGCTAAACCAACCCAAGTAAGAGCCCTGACTTATGGCATATGCTATGCCATAGTTTTGTAGCAGCAATGAATGCTTAATTTCTCCTTTATAAACAGGCATCTTCAGACACTTGACTACATTTATGTAAGGGCATCTCCAGACCTTTACACCAAACCCTCAGGACCTCCAAATATAAATCATGAAATAATAATATCCCAAACCAATACAATTCTAATAGGTTCCTTACCTTTTATTCTAAGAACAATAAAATTATAACTGTTTCATTCTGGAAATATTTTTATTAACCAGATACATATTAATAAACATACTAGTAATACATACTATAAAATACTCTTTGGATAAAACAAAAAAGGATTGAGCTATGTATGGTGGTACATACTTGTAACTTGAATACTTGGAAGTTAGAAGCATGAGGATCATGAGTTCAAGGCTATCCTTGGCTACAAAGCAATTTGAGGGACAGCCTCGGATACATGTTACAGTATCTCAATCAAAATGACAACAAATAAAAGGATTTGGTATATTCAAAGAAAAAAGGTTGATATGTAAACTGTACTAAATTCCAAAATGGGGTTCACATAACCACTGTAAGAACAGGAGCTCGTAGAGAATATTTAAGATACAAATATAGGAAAGAACTTAGGGCTCCAGTAGCACAGGAAGTAACCCTGAGAAATTGGCATATGAGGCTACTTGACATTAGAGAGCTCTACAGTGAAGGAGACTGTCAGAAGACTGAGGAGACAGCCCACAGAGTGGGAAAACAAATGTCTATACTATATTTCAAACAGAGCATTTATATCTAGAATATGTGCAGAATTGCAAAAATAAACACCAAAAAAAGAAAAAAAAAACCGTGGCAATCAATAAATGAGCTACTGAACAGAACAGACAATTCTCAAAAGAAAAAAACACAAATACCAATAAACATTTATCCTTAGCCATCAGAGAAATGTAAATTAACACTACTCTGAGATTCCATCTCATTCTACTTAGACTGGCTAGCATCAACACACACACACACACACACATAAATACATGCTGGGCATGGTAGTGCATACTTTTAATTCCAGCACTTGGGAGGCAGAGAAGCCAGCCTGGTCTACAGATTGCATTCCAGGGCAGCTGGGGCTACAGGGAGACCCTGCCTCAAAGATCAGAAAAAAAAAAAGAGAAACACACACACACACACGACAACAAATGCTAGAGAAAAAGGGACCCTTATTCACTGACAGTGGGAGATAAACTGATACAGTCACTATGGAAGCTGGCATGGAGGTTTCTCAAACAACTAAAAACAGCACCACTCTTGGGCAAATACACCAAAGGATTCTAGGTCCCTCCCATTACAGAGATTCTTGGACATTCAGGTTTACTGCTACATTATCATGAAATGGAACCAGCCTAATATTCATCAATGGATGGCTAGATAAAGAAAATGTGGTACATATACACTATGGATTTCTATTCAGCCATAAAAATGAAATCAAGGGCCAGGTGTGGTGGTGCACGCCTTTAATCCCAGCACTTGGGAGGCAAAGGCAGGCGGATCCCTGTAAGTTCTCTTGGAGGCCAGCCTGGTCTCCAATAGCAAATCCAGGCCAGCTGGGGCTACAGGGAGACCCTGTCTCAAAAAAAAAAAAAAAAAGAAAGAAACAGGCTGGAGAGATGGCTCAGTGGTTAAGAGCACTGGCTGCTCTTGCAGAGGACTGGGGTTCAATTCCCAGCACCTACATGGTAGCTATGAATTGTCCTTAATTCCAGTTCCAGGGGAATCTGAAGCTCTCTTCTGACCTCTGCGGCATTGCACGACACATAAAATAAAAATAATAAATATTTAAAAAAACACCCCCCCCTCCAAAAAAAAAACTCTAAGAAACAATGAACTGGGTAGGGTGGCACATGCCTTTAATCCCACTACTCAGGAGGGAGAGGCAGGTGGATCTCTGTTTGAGGCCAGCCTGGTCTACATAGCGAATTCTAGGCCAGCTGGGGCTACTGGGAGACCCTGTCTGAAAAAGACTGAAGAAAAAAAATAAATAAACGCACCCCCTTAGGTTTTTTACTTCTCAACACCCATGCTGTGGTACTCTTAAATACTTCTATCACATTAATTAGAAAAAGAAAAACCCCCAGGCATCTGAGATTATACCATTTCATTAACAGTATAATGAATTTAGGGTCAGGGCAAATAGATTATTTTTGATAATTCTAAAACAAAAAAAATCTCACTTTCCACTTGCAAAACTAGATTTGAAAAGATTTTAGAATAGATTTCTTAAATCCTTCATCTGTGTGTTCATGTGTGCATGTGTGTATGTTTATGTATGTGGAGGGCAGAGGTTGACAACAATTGTTTTGTTTTTTGGTTTTGGTTGACATTAATTGTCTTCCTCAAACTCTCCACCTCACTTTTAGCAACAGGGCCTCTCCCTGAATCTGAAGCTCACTGAGTCGGCTAGGCTGAGCCAGCAAGCCCCAGGGATCTAGTCTCCACGTGTGCAGGTTGGGATTGCAGGCATAGCTTTTATATGGGTGCTGATAACATAAGCCCAGGTTCTTGCACTTGTGTGGTACCCATCATGGACTGACTCCCACTCCCACTCCTTCTGGCTTCTGAGAGGTTCTTAACTCAGTACAGGCAGAGCCATCTTCCACTTCATGACTTAGCTGTTCTCCCTGCCTCCCATCTGACCTGCGTCCATCTATCCTTGATGGTGCCCCACAATCATCTTTCTGAAGCATACATATTTATGTTGTGACCCTCCCTTGTTTAGAATCCTTGCTTCTGGCTGGAGTTATAGCTCTATTGGTAGAGTGTTTGCCTATCATGCATGAAACCCCAAGTTTGATCCCCAGCACCAAATAAACTGGGCCTGGTGGTACATGTGACTCATCATTCAGGACCTGGAGGCATAAGAATCACAAGTTCAAGATCACCCTCAACTATATAACAAGTTCAACACCAACCTGGGCTAGATGATATCTTTTCTTATAAAAAGTAAATGTGGGGGCTGGAGAGATGGCTCAGTGATTAAGAGCACTGGCTGCTCTTGCAG
>NW_008359530.1:1109346-1160884 GCF_000622305.1 Nannospalax galili
TAGTAAGTGTGTAACAATGTAACTGATAGCTGAAATATAAATTGCTAAGCAAAGCCAAAATGGCTATTCTAACTTGTAACTATATAGTTCATTGAAATGTATAGAGTTAAGGAGTGGGCAGGTGTTTTAGTGACTATGCTAATGTAGCTGAGTGATCTTTTTGTTTTTTGCAAGTTTGCGGGGCTGGAGAGATAGCTCAGTGATTAAGAGCACTGACTGATCTTGCAGGTGGATTCAGCTTGATTCCCAGCACCCATATAGCAGCTACCAACCGTCCACAACTCCAGTTATAGGGGAATTTGACACTCTCTTCTGACTTCCACAGGCATTGCATTACGCTGGTGCAGGCAATACACCAGTAAGCCTCATACATGTATGTACTCATACATATTTAAAATATATAAATAAAATACTTTAAAAAAATGTGAACGTGGACTAAAATCCTTGCTTTTTCAGTAGGGGGAGGGACAGTCTCACTTATGCATAGCCCTGGCTGGTCTGGATCTCCCTATGTAGACCCGCGTCCCTCTGCCTCTTGAATGCTGGGATTAAGGCACGCATCACCATATCAGCAAATCCTTGTATCTTAATCCCAGCACTTAGGTGACTGACACAGGAGAATTGCAAGTTTAAGGGCAGCCTGTGCTACACAGCAAAATCTATGAAAAAAAGAATAATCCTCATTCTCAGTATCTACAGAATCTAATTCTATATCCTTTAACATGGCTAAGGGCACAGAAAGCCCTCTAAGATTTGCCCCAAAGATCCACTGTAGGCTCAGCCAATCACTAGCCTCCACTGACTACTGAATTTGAAGTTCCCACCATGCACTGTACACCCTCACACTCACATTGCACAGCACGCTACTTTAAATGACCTTCCTCCTCATCTGCCTCACCACTTCTAGCTGACCTTCAAGATCACATCCGACATGGCCTCCACCATTCAGATAGTCCCTGAATACAATGGCAGTTCAGCACTTCCTTGATGAGTGCTCAAAGCCCCTCAAGTAGACTGTCTATAAATAAATACACTGAGACAGTGGAATTACAAGTGATAAGAAAAGAATATGGACAATTACGGTTGGCATAATGGATTAAATTAAGAACATGTAACTAGTTGCATGTTTTACTTACTTTTGTAGAGTCAAAAGAGGCAAATCCCATTAATTTCATCATTTCTATTTCTTCCTCTGTCTTACCCTCTAAATCTTCCTCTGCAAAAACAATGGCAGGTTTGAGCCCTCATGTTGTTACATGTGTGCATATACATACAGACACACACACACAGACACAAACACATACACATGCACACAATGTAAAAGGAGGCACAGCAACAGATCTGCAGACATTTCATATCGCCCACAGAGAACATTAAGGAGAGTCCAAGAGAACAACCCGCGTTCACACATGCTCTCCTTCGAGCCTTGAGGTAGACCCATCTTTAACATTGGATGTGGAACTATCAATTTTTTTTCTTCTTCTAAATTAATTTATTTATTTTATGTGTGTGTGCACCTGAGTGTATGTACAGGCATCACTTGCATGCAGATGTCTATGAAGAACAGAAGAGGGTGTTGGATCCCCTGAAGCTGGGTTATAGGCCACTGTGAACTGCCCGACATGGGTGCTGGGAACTGAACTCAGTTCCTCACAAGAACAACAAGCGCTCTTAAGTACTGACTCATCCCACTAGCTAAGACACTATCAAGTATTATTTTTAATTATGTACATTTATGTGTCTATGTTTGGGTTTATACACGTTAGTGCAGTGCTGGAGCTACAGGCTGTTATGAACTGCCCGGCATGGGTGCTGGGAATTGATTTCAGGTCCTCTGAATGAGCAGTACGTGCTCTTAATAGCTAAGCCACCTTTCTAGCCCCAACACTATCAACTCTTGGTTACTTCCAAAACAGAATTTCTTCGTGTTTTTAAACTACCCTTCCTAGATTGCATCAGGAGTACTACACATACCAGCACTCACTAACATACAATTGAAAGGAAATCTCAAAATCACATGGAATGAACTCTATTAGAAGGTTAATGTTTAAATATTCAAAATTACCCCTTTAACATACTGAAATTATCTGAATAAGCTTACTTAGCTAGCAGCATTACCAGTAATCTGACGTTCTTTGCTCTTTATTTCTTTTGTTTCTTTCTTTTCCTCGTCTCTTCTTTCTTTCAGTCGAGAAGGGGAAGGAGATGTGGATCTGTGTCGTCTTGGAGATCTAACAGTTACAAAGTAGAGATGTTACAAACACACATATACGGCAGCTCTGTCAATCCATGAGTTTCTGATGGGTGACTGCTGAACAAAAGCCAGGCTACTGAGAACAGATTCTGTTCTCCATAGTAGACTGAGAAAGCTTCTGCTAAGCCTCTTCCTATTGGCCAGGAAAGAAAAGGCCAGTCATGGTGGCACAAGTCTTTAATCTGAGCACTCAGGAGGCAGAGGCAGATGGATCTCTGTTAGTTTGAGGCCAGCCTGGTCTCCATATTGAGTTCCAGGCCAGGGCTATACAGTGAGACCTTGTCTCAAAAAAGAAAAGGGACTGGAGAGATGGCTTAGTGGTTAAGACCACTGGTTGCTCTTGCAGAGGACCTGGGTTCAGGTCCCTACCCAAATGGTGGCTAACAACCATCTGTAACTCAGGTTCCAGGGCATCCAATGCCCTCTTCTGGCCTCCATGGGTTTGCATGCATGTGCACTTACATATATGCAGGCAAAACACTCATAAAATAAAAACTAATTAAAAAAAGAAAAAAATTCTAACAAGGCTGGGGCTGGTGAGATGGTTTAGAGGGTAAAGGCACTTGCCACAAAGTTTGATGACTTAAGCTCAATCCCCAGGACTCACACAGTGGAAGGAGATATCCAACTCCCACAAGTTGTCTTCTGACCTCCACATTTGTGCCCCCCCCGCCCGCCAAATAAATGTAATAAAATATAAAATG
The DNA here is from genome assembly GCF_000622305.1 of Nannospalax galili. Classification (NCBI taxonomy): domain Eukaryota; kingdom Metazoa; phylum Chordata; class Mammalia; order Rodentia; family Spalacidae; genus Nannospalax; species Nannospalax galili. The sequence goes on from NW_008359530.1 coordinate 1,112,305, forward strand.
TAATAAAAACTCTTAGAAGATTTCTAACAATTACATATAAAAAGTCTTAACCAACAACTGGTATTTATGAAGAGTCTGTTTTTATTATTCCTCTATGGTCATCGTTCTTAATTAGGTACTTGAAACTGTAGATTCCCTTCTACATTTGGCAGCTACCAATTCTTTATAGCTTTGTGGTCAAACCTCTGGTTCATTTTCTGTGCTCACCTGGAGCGTCGTCGGTGGGGGGATCTCGAGCGGCTCCTTCTGCGATCTCGCTCCCGAGACCTGGACCTTTCTCGGCGCCTTCGTTCTCGATCCCTGGATGTGGACCGGGACCGCCTACGTTCTAATACAAATGTACAAAAAGTTACAGGGTCGAAAATTATCTCAGATATCTAGAGCTGTCCCATTGAAGTATAATGCAAGTCGCTTCTAGTAGCCACAATGGAAAGGTTTTTAAAAAGTCATTGCTGGGCATAATAGCACACATCTGTAACACTAGGATTGGAGAGGGAGAGGCAGAGGAAAAGATAATGGAGTTCAGGGCTCACCTTGGCTACATGAGATCCTGTCTCAAAAAAGGGAATATTACTCAATGGTAGAACTGTTGCCCAGCATGCATGAAGCCCTAGATTCAATTCCCTTCCTGTCACATCACACACATACACCCCAGAAGTTTTTTGACCTACCACTTCAACACATATCGCTTCACTATGCAGTCAGAAAACAATGAAAGTTTTAAAACACTCTATATTTCCAATGTTTATGTGGTAATAATATTAGGGTACATCATGTGATGATGTATTTTTAACACAAAAGTTTTGTACTATTTAAAAGAATGACTATGTATGGTGGTATGCTTATATCAGTTGTTCAATCTGCCATTTCTTGTATAAATTAGTAAACTGATCAAAGTAAAGGATAATGCTAGAAAACATTTTTCCCCCATAGGATGTTGTGTATTTTAAATTTACAGCACTTCAAGGGCCCAATTGCTACAGGTCTGTCAATGTCTCAGGTGAGCAAATCATAAGGGCGCACTGAGTTTCTATGCAGGACTCCCTAAGGAAGTACACGTTCCTTACACTCCCCTCAGCTATGGGGTGGGACACATCAGACATTATTAGGACACCTGGTCTCAGAAGTCTATACACTTCCAAATTATGAACTGGGCAGGACACTAGCATTTATTAAATATCTATGTCCCAGAAAAAGCATACGGAATGTTATGGTGGGTGACACTAATTCTCACGTAGGCTTTTGAAGGTAAGCGTAATTATTAACTACGGGAAAGGGATTCAGGGAGACGGGCTTAATTGTGCACGATCACCCAGAAACTAAGCAAAGAAACTGTGGTCTGAGACCCTAACTGTGCTGGCCCAAGGACGCAGACGCCTGGGGCCGCAGCTCGCCGGCGGAGGCTCACAGCCTGGGCGTTGGGTTCCCGCTTGCCTCTCCGCCGCCCCTGGGTGAGAAGGCGCCCACTAGGCGACCAGCCCGAGCCGTAAAAGCATCTCGACTCACCTCTTCGCGGGGAGCGGCTGCGGCTGCGACCCATCGGAGTCCTCCTCCGCCCCCTCCTTCGCCGGAAACGGCCGTTCGACTTCCGGTAACATAAGAAGTTGCGTCACTCCGCCTGCTGGAAACCACGGAGACCCGTTGCGAGAGTTCCGGCTGCTCCAACAGCATGCTGCATGCACTAAACCCCCGCCCCGGATCCGGGGTCTGGAGTTCCGGACGTGAGTGCGGTTTCCGCTCCTCCAGCTTCGATTTTTGTCGCTATTTCTTCTTTGTCACTGTAGGCTTTAGAAACTATGATGTTCTTAAAGGAGTACCTAGAGAATTCACCTAGCTGCATATCCCTCCAACCCCAGCACAGCGCTCCTCTCAGCATTTCACCACACGCACGAAACATTACAGAAGCCGTGCGTGGTGGTACACGCCTGCCGTCCCCGCACTTGGGAGGCAGAGGCAGGTGAGTTCAGGGCCGGCCTGCATGGTCTGTACAGTGAGTTCCAGATCAGCTGGGGCTACAGGGAGAGCCTGTCTTAAAAAGGCAAAAAACAAAGAAACCACCCCACATATCACCCCAATTCTAAATAGCCTACGCAGTCCGTTTCCGTTTGATTTTCCATAACTCGCCTAAGAAGCGAATACCTCAAAAGTTTACCGTCGGCTTTTCTCAGATGCCAGCATTGAGAATGTGCACACATTAAATTTCTTTATTCGTGTGTCTCTGTGGAAGCAAGAAAAGTGCGTACGATCCCCTGGGCTGGTGTAACAAGCAGTTGTGAGCCGCCTGACAGGGGTACTGGGAATTGAACTGCGGTCTTCTGAGAGCAGCAAATGCTCTTAACTGCTGAGCCATCCTTCCAGCCCGAACCACGGTTTTTTGTAGTCTGTAATATTCCATCCTACTTCCTCAAAGAACCTTGCAAAAGCTGCCACAATCTTCAATATGAAAGGCATTATGATGGACAAAAGGCTCCTTTGCCTACAAGGCAGAAACTTCAGCAGTAAAACATAAATGCCCTTAATGGTGAAAGATTGAGCCTCTACTGATGAACTCTTTGTCAACTCCTGCCAAAGGCTGAGAGTTCTGGCTTTTAGAAAAAAAAAGAGTTGGAAGCCGGGCCTGGTGGCACAGGCCTTTAATCCCAGCACTTCGGAGGCAGAGGCAGGTTGATAGTTGTGAGTTCAAGGCCAGCCTGGTCTACATAATGAGTTCGAGTTCAGGTCAGCTGGGACTACAGGGAGACCCTGTCTCAAAAAGACAGAAAAAAAAAAAAAAGTTGGAAGGAGACTAGGTTGGAAACACTTGGCCTACTAGTCATCATTAAAAAAACTAAATCCATGGGGCTAGAGAGATGGCTCAGCTGTTAAGAGCACTGGCTGCTCTTGCAGAGGACGTGGTTGGGTTCCCAGCACCCACATGGTGCCTAAGAACTGTCTGTAAGTCCAGTTCCAGGGGATCCAAAGCCCTCTTCTGACTTCCCTGGGCATTGCACAACATGGGGTGCACTTACATACATGCAGACAATACATTCATACACATATTTTTTAAAATTAAAGACATGCAAGAGTATGATTTTAAAGGAATCTTTTTTAAAAATTATTTTTATGAGTGTCTTACCTGCATGTGTGTGAGTGCACCAAGTGTGTGCAATGAATACCCAAGGTTGCCAGACAAAGGTCTCCTGAAACTGAAGTGGTTCATGTGGATGCTGGGAACTGAACCCAGGCCCTCTGCAAGAGCAGCCAGTGCTCTTGTGGAACCATCTCTCCAAGCCCTTGATGTGGCCCTTTAAAAAGATTTTTATGTGTATGAGTGTTTTGCCTGCATGTATGTACATGCACCACATGCATGCAGTGCTCACAGCAACCAGAAGAGGGTTGGGATCCCCTGGAACTGGAGTTATGGATGCTTGTTAAGCCACCATGTGGGTGATGGGAATCAAACCTGGGTCCTTTGAAGAACAAGTGTTCTGAACCACTGAGCCATCTCTCCAGCCTTTTAAATACCTGTTCCAAATTCAACTTTCTATTATAGGTAAGAATTGGCCCACAGTAACAGCTAGAATTTCCACCATGAAGCCTGATTCCCAGATTCTTCAGATTATTCTGGCATAATGTGCGGTAAGTATGGAAGAGAAGAGATAGGTTCAAAGGATTAGGAGTTTCAGGTTTCAAGGAAGAAGATTTAGGGATATTCCTGGACAAACAGCACTACGATTGAAGTTACTATCCATAGCGAAGATGGAATTATGGGAAGCCAAAGGGCTGAGCAGTAGAGGTATAAACAACATGGAGGCTTTGGTGGTCAAAGATAATTCCTCCCTTTTTTTTCTTTTCTTGCCAGGGCTTGGGTTTCATCTGATGAAAACACTTCAAGAAACCTCTCCAGACTTTCATAAATGGTTGGGTGGTGTGTGTGTGTGTGTGGGGGGGGGTTAACAATATTTTTTGAATGCCTGCTGAATGTTGGACATTATACTGCTTGGCACTAGGATGAAAAGATGAATGTCACGGTTTCTGCCTCGAAGAGCTTGCAATCCAGGTGTGGAGGCAGATGATGAGACAGTTACATGAGATGTCCTGTGTGCTGTGAAAGGATAAAAGGACATTCAGCTTAATCTGACATCCCACAAGGGTTTTCTAGAATAATACTGGGAACATACTGTGCTATGTGCCAGGCACTGCTATAACATGAATACAAATTTGTTCGCACATATACAGGCATACATGCACACAGGCTTGGTGCCAAGCACCTTTACTTGCTTCTCACTGGCCCAAGAGTGTGTACTTCTGAGAGACACTTATTGAGAGAGTAAGGGTTGGCTTGTTCACCACATGCATAAAACATGGTTGTGTCCATATGGAAGACACATGAAAAAGGTAATGAAAAGTTGCTTCCTTTTGTTATCTGAGGGGTGCTTATGCCAAGGAATAACATGGTGAGAATCTTATACTTCAGCTTGCAGTTGGGGAACCCGAATTGTGTTTTGTTAAACTATTCAATAGGACGAACATCCAAATAGGTATTTTGGATAGGCATTTGGCTATATGCAAACAGAGCTTACTATCTGGGGTAAGAGCAGAAGACAAGACAGAAGTGGGGAGTTAATGAATTACAGGAGTTGATGAGATGGTCCTAAAGAGATTAATGATGGCCCTGGGGACAAGTGGGCCTAAACAGAAAAGGAAGTGGCAAGAAAGCCAAAATGTGGGTGTCAAGTATGAAAACTCTAGCAGCAAATAGTGTGTCACAATTTATGAGACTAGAGTTTTGCAAAGAAAAATTGAGAATGGTGTAGCTGGTGAGCAGACCAGCAAAGATGCTTGGTTCTTATCCTGGAAGCCTGTGGATGTTGCCTTGTATAGTAAGGATGTGTAGATGAGGAGGCTGCCCTTGATGATCCAGGTGGTCCTAAGAGCCATCATGAATGTCTGTAGAGAAGCAGAGGAAGGTTGATAAAAGGGAGCAGGCAGTACGCCTGAAGAGGCAAAGGGTCTGACACCAGAATGACAGCAACATAAACTGTAAGAAGTGGGATCAGGGTCTTCACTGGGAGTTGCAGAGGAGCACAGCTCTGTGGACACCTCAATCTCAGTCCACTAAAACAGATTCTGGACTTCAGGGGTCTCTAACAGTGAGAAAATCCATTTTTGGTGATTTAGGCCAACGGGTCTGTGGTAATTTTTTGCAGCACTGTTAGAAAACCAACACCATCAACACAGTAGGGAAAGCTTTAAAATAACTGAAATTGGAGCTGGAGAGATGGCCCAGTTCCAGGTATTTGATACTCTCTTCTGGACTTTGTACCACATGGGTGTACTTACAGGCAGGCAAAACACTAATACACAAAAAATCAAAATAAATAAAATTAAATAACCTAAAGCATGAACTCTGTTCAACTTAGCAGAATAGGGCCACTAGTGAGAATCCTGAAAACTGTTTTGGTGGACAGAATGCAAAGACAAATTACAAAGCATTGCATCTATTTTTCTCTACCTCAGAAACAGAATAAAACCCCCACAAAACACCATTTAATTCACCAAATTAACAGGCTAGAGAAAATCCATAACCATGTTACTGAAATGTAGAAAAAGCATTTAACAAAATTCAACACCAAAAGATTTGGTGAATCTTGGCCTAAACCTTGAATATTGAACAAAATTAATTCACAGTGGATTACTGATTAAAGATTATTTGTTGAGAAAGGGTCTCGGTGTGTAGTTCTGACTGGCTGGGTACTGCTTTGGCCAGGCTGGCCGTGCTCTCAACAGAAATCTACCTGCCTCTGCCTCTGCCTCCAGGTGCTGGGATTAAAGGCATGCACCATCACGCCTAGCAAGATTTTTAAAAATTGTGTCTGTGATACAAATGCAGGTGCCTCCAGAGGTCAGAGGCATCCCCCCGGAGCTGGAGTTAGAGGTTGCTGTGAACCACCTGATATAAGTACTGAGAACTGAACTTGGGTCTTCTGCAACAGGAGTACATGTTCTTAACCCAAGGAACCACTTCTCCAGCCCCAGAGTTTTGAATATAAAATTTTTAGGTGACAGCATAGAAGGTTATTTGTAACTGTCTTAGTTCATTCAAGCTGTGAATACCTTATTAAAAAAACAGAAACTTCTTAAGAGTTCTGGAGGCTGGGAGTCCAAGGCAAGGTCCTAACAGCCTGGATATCTGGTGAGGATTCCAAGTCCCAGCTGCTGTCCCATGGTTACTACCTGCTGTCTGCATGATCTGGCTCCTGCTCAGGTTTAAGTTTTGTGTCTGCCAGTTAAGCGTTCCATTCCTCCCCTCATCATGAGCTACAGTGAATGGCCAGTGCATTAGGCATAGTTTTTTCTAATTGGTCATTTTCTGTCCTCACTCTGTAGCCCAGGTTGGCCTTGAACTTGTGGCAATCCTCCTGCAATAGCCTCCTGAATACTGGCTGCAAGCTAAGCAGGGAGCTCCAGGGATGCAGCCTTTTTGACTTTTCATTTCTGAACCCCAGTAAACTCGCATTCACCAAGCTAGCTTGGGCAGAACTGTTTGGTCTGTTGGGTATCTGGGCTGAACTGGTATTTGTCCACATCTGTATTAATGACTTTTCTTCTTTCTATGATAAAATACCTGATAAAAACAACTTACAGAAGGGTTTATTTTGGCTCATTGCTACAGTGTACAGTCCATCAAAGCAGGGCTTCAACAAAAGCTTGAGGTGCTGGTTACTGGCTGTGTCTGCATCAGGAGGCAGAGAATGACGAATGCTTGTGCTCAGCCTTTCTCCCTATTTGTGCAGTCCAGGACTCCAATCCATTATACAGTACTGCCCATATTTAGGGTGGGTCCTCCTCCCTCAATTAACTTAATCTAGACAATCCCCTACAGACAGACATGCCCAGGGATTTGTTTCCATGGTGATTCCAAATCCCATCAATTTATTAAGGTTAACTATTATGTCTCCTCATGAAAAGTCATGCAATAAATGGCCAGTATGAATCATTCCAGCAGGCTCTGAGGAGAGGCCATCTGTGTCATCTGGTGCCTGCCCTGGGGATTAGAGCAGAGAACACCAACCTGGCTGGACAGTTTCTTTAAAGAAATGGTAGGGGAAGTGAGTTTGGGATTGGCTAGTTTGCATGTGAAGGCACGGAAAGGTCCATTCAGAATTTAGTACTCAGTCCTAAGGAAGTTGGCCTCAGCAAGGCCCTAGGAGTGAAAACATCAGAAAATTAACACCATAATTACTAGTCACTTTCACATTTATTGCACATATATGTTATCAAAAGACTGAAAATGAAAAGGCACATGTTTGAACTGCTTGTAGGTCAGGGAGGGCTACAAACAAGGAAGCAATGTGAAAGTGCAGCCATGCAGGGATCGGGAGGCACAGCTGAGGAGTACCTACCTGGTGGAGGTGGTTGAGGACGAAGGTCATGAAGAGAAACTTCCAGAAGAAAATATTGTGAGCACAAACCAGCCAGAAGTAATGGGGGCAATGTGTGCTGAGGGAGAAGAGACTGCATTACTGCAGGGCAAGGCGAGAGATGTGGGAGAGACTTAAGGTTACCTGAGGAGCCTCTGCAGTTTTAAGGATGGGAGAGAATCAGATGTGAGTTTATTCAGAGAACACTTTAGGGTGACACAGAGACTTCACTGAAGAAGCAAAACATACTGGAGGGAGGGTTTTTTGTTTTTTTTTTTTTTTTTGTCTTTTTGAAACAGGGTCCCCCTATAGCCCTAGCTAGCCTGGAACTCACTATGTAGACCAGACTAGCCTTGAGCTCACAGAGACCCACCTGCCTCTGCCTTCCAAGTGCTGGGACTACAGGTGTGTGCCACCACACCTGGCTAGAGGTAGTTTTATCTAGGTTGGTGTCTTAGTCTGTTTTGCATAGTATCAGAGACTGGTGTTCTAGATTGCCTTCAATTGCTTTGACAAAACACTCCGACCAATACCAGCTTGGGGAGGAAAGGGTTTATTTGGCTTACATCTCCTTGGTCACAGCTCATCACTGAGGGAGCCCAAGGTAGGAACTCGGTAGGAACCTGGAGGCAGGAGCTGGAGCAAAGGACATGGAGAAATGCTGCTTACTGATTTGCTCCCTTGGCTCAAGCTCAACATGGTTTCTTAAACAATACAGGATTACCTACCCAGGGTGGCACCGCCCACTGTGGGCTGGACCCTCCCACGTCACTCAACAATTAAGAAAATGCCCCACAGACAGGGCCACAGGCCAGCCCAAGGGAGGCAACTCCCCAATTGAGTCTCCCTCTACCCAGGTGTGTCAAGTTGACAACTAAAGCTATCCAGCACAACTGGGTAACTTAAAAATTGGTGCTTTTAGTCCCAGCACTTGGGAGGCAGAAGCATGAAGATCTGTGAATTCGAGGCCAGCTTGGTCTACATAGTGAGTTCCAGGCAAGCTGGGGCTACAGGGAGACCCTGTCTCACAAAGATTAAAAATACAAATAATAAATAAGTAAATAAACATAAAAAAAAACATTCAAGAGTGACATCTGGGCTTCTGGTACACATGTCTGGAAAGATGGCAACATTATTTGCTGAGTCTGGGTAAACAGGGCAATGCTGAGAAAGTAAAGCACGCTGATGCTGGACACACTAACTTGAGGTCATCTTGAACATTCATTAGACCAACTAGATATGTACCTGCAGCTTGGAGAGCGCTAGGCTGAGCTAGCTAGACAAAACAAACTCATTAGAATATAGATCCTCCTTTGAAAGTAGGAGAGTGCGGGCAACCACCTACAGCAGACTTGGGAGAAAAGAGCCTGACACAGCCAGAGAAACAGAAATCAGCTGATGTCTGAGAAATTAGAGACAGGCTGCCCTTTTTGTATATTTTTAGAGACAGGCTCTCCTATGAAGTGTAGGCTGGTTTGCTGAGATTTTGGGCGTGTGCCACTGTGTCCAGGCAGAAATTTGATTTTTACTTTTCTTGTCTATTTGATGTGGAATTACCAGCTTCATAAAAGCATGCTGCTCTGCTATGAACACGAAGCATGCACAACAATTCTCTTCTAATTGCGCACTGCCTGAACCCTAGTTCTCAGTGACTGATGCTGTTTTGGGGATTTTTGCTCTTAGCACTTTTGTACCTTGGGAAGAATTAAAACTCTCTGGTTGTCAGGCATGTTGGCTCGTGATTGTAAGCCCAACACTCTGGAGGCTGAGGGAGCCAGAGTGCTATGAGTTGAGGCCAGCATGGACTAGAGTGCTAACCTATTTCAAGCCAACAAACACCACAATACAGCACAAACCACTTTTCTACTTGAGGAGGGAACTGTACTATTTTCTTCCCCTTTAAATCCAGTCACGTGCCTGAGCCTGCACTGCTTTGAATATATAATTTCTAAGAGCTAAGGATGTGGCTCAGTTGGCAGAGTGCTTGCTTACCATGCACAAGCTGTAAATTCAATCTCTAACACCACATAAACTGGGCATGGTGACACACACCTGTAATGCCAGCATTCTGGGTTCACAAGATCAGGAGTTCAAGATTTCCTATCAAGTTTGCTGCTACCTGGGCTTCATGAGATCCTCTCTCAAAGACAAACACAAAAAAAGGAACCAAACCATTTTGGTGGATGGCAAGTCTCTGGTGCCTATCATCTGCACCTCTGGCTGTTTGTTGTGTCCCTGTTCTTCACATGGGTTCATCTTTAAGAAATGTAACTTTAAACAGTTTCACCAGCTAGGCACTGTCAGACATGACTACAATCCCAGCACTCGAGAGTCTGAAGCAGCAACAGTGAGTTAGAGGCCAGCTTGGTGTATAAATTGAGTTCAAGGCTAGCCTCTGCTACACAGTGAGACTTTGACTCAAAAATAAAAAGAGAAGAGCTGGAGAGATGGCCTGGTCATTAAGAGCACACACTGCTTTTGGAGAGGGCCGGAGTTTGGTTCTCAGCACTGAAATCAAGTGGTTCATAACCACCTATAACTCCAGCTCCAGGGTATCAGAAGCCTTTGAGTGTACAGACCCCCCCCCATAATTAAAAATAATTTTTTAAAGACAAAAGAAGATGAAACAAAAAAAAAATCCCATCAGTTTCATTGTTAAGAGTCCTATATTCTGGAGATCAAGGTCAGCCTGGTCTACATAGTGAATTCCAGGCCAGCTGTGGCTACAGGGAGACCCTGTCTCAAAATATCAAAAAAAAGACCCATATTTTAGACTACCAGAACTTTCTTTCTTGTTGATGGTAATATTTTATAGCTGCCACCAGTTCTATGTCACTGAGCCCTTACAATATGGCTAGTGCAGCCTGGACAACTAATCATTACAACATTTTTTATTTCATTTTTCTGTGCACATGTGTATCTGTGCAGGCACATGCATGACAATGAGTGTGGAGGTCAAGGACAACTTTTGGGAGTCCATTTTCTTTTTCTACCATGTGCGTTCTGGGGAACCAAACTCAGATCATCAGGCTTGGTGGCAGGTGCATTTACCCACAAGCCATCTCATTGGCTGGCCATAATCACTTTAAAAAAATTTAAATGAGGGGCTGAAGAGATGGCTGAGTGGTTAACCACAATGGCTGCTCTTGTAAAGGTCCTGGTTTGAGTCCCATCACTCACAGGGTAGCTAACAACTGTCCGTCCAGTTCTAGAGGGTCTGATACCCTCTTCTGGCCTCTTTGGGTATGGCATGCACAGGTGCACTAACATAAATGGCAGTCAAAACACTCATATTACTAGAAAAGAAAAACAATCAGCAAATTCAAAGCTCAAAGCAGTTGGGAGCAGGTACTCATGAATCCTCTAGCTGCTCCTGCCTGCTCTGAATTACAACTCGGAAACCACAACCTTTTCTTTTCCCTTCTTTCTAAAGACCTCCTTTTTTCCAATACCAGTCCAAATCTGAGGCCTTCTTGCTCTGACATTGGGTATTCTCTCTTGCAGATTTCCCTCAGGGGTCCTATCTTCCTTCTTGACTCTAAGCATAACTTTCTCACTTCCTTTTTTCAGCTCCCTCCTCAGAGCAGCTGCTGAGATTTACAGCTGCTTGCCCAGTTGTTTTCTTTAAAGCTCCAACAGAATTCTGCTTTAAAACAAAAATAAAGAACCAATTGGTTGAAAAAAATGATCTAACTAGAAAAAGAAATCCTAGTTTCAGATAAGGTTTGAGGTCCATTTTAAATCGGAGTTTGCTTATTCTTTTTTTTTTTTTTCCAAATGAGCATTTATTATTTGAACAGATACATAAAAATGATTCCAATTTTAAAAACATACTACAAATATACATCAACCACAAAAGCACCCTGACTGGAAAGAAAATGAATATGGCTACTTTCAAAATAGCAATAAACATAAGAATTCAACATAAACAAATCATGACAAGCATACATCTCATTTTTGACAAAAATAAATTCTATTTTACACGACTCCTTTGTTACTAGCTTCGACATCAGCTCCTCTAGCCTCCTGTACATTGCCTATGAAATCGCAGTTAACATGTGTAACTCAAAGGCACTCAGTTTTGAGGTTATAAAGTCCTGAGCTTAAGTAGGAAACGATTACAAATGAGAATTTGAACATAAATTCCAATGATCTGAGAGCACGAAAATGTCTGAAAGTGTAGTATCTGTACATAAATAAACCATAACCTGACAGTAAGAGTACACAGAATGTCAAAGACAAGGCCATATAAGGCAAAAGAACCCTCAAAATCAACCCATTTTCCCTCATTCAAGTTTATTTCAAGTTCTAAAGCTGATTTTTGTTGTTTAAAATTTTAGGAAAGCTAAATTAAAGAAAAATATGAAAATGCTTGAGATTAAAAAAAAATTCCTATACTTAGTCCCCCAAACCATGAAAAAGTATTTAATGATTAAAAACAAGCAGACTGGAAAGGTATCGGAGTAAGGTGAAGAATCAAGATAGAGGCTGAAAAATTAAAGAACAGCTTTAAAGGCACCAATTGAAAGAACATTTATAATTGGTCAGTCGAATTATTCCTTTAGCATTCTCTTAACAAAATAGAAACTAATTTACAGGTAAGTGAAGTTTACTAACATTAGGCAAAATTCAAGCTAAAAATTAAAGCTATATTTTGTTACAAAGAAATGAGAAATTTACCTATAGCAATTTTCTACTTATACTAAATTAAAAGCAAGAGTTGATATAACACGTGGTTTAACAGATATTTTCTTAGTTTTAAAATATTTTTTTCATATGTGCATAGAAATGTAACAAGGGTAAGGACCATCTTCTACAGCATCTGTGCAGTTCATAAGGCCCCTGTCATTATTAGTCACCTTGGATGTGAGCGCAGTAGGCCATTAAGTTAAAGCTGGCCTCAACAGTTTTCAAAGTGTTCCTGCTTCCCACAGATGAGAGCCTCAGTTTCCTGGATTTTCTGGGTGACGATTACTTTCAGGTCTTTTTTCTGGTGATATATACAAGAAGTTACAGCAGATATATAAAGGGAAGATCAGAAGCCTGCTGTCCAAGTTCATCACCACTTGTTCCTACAAGACAGATTTGCAGGTTTAATGACAACCAGACAGCAGTATTAAGACATTAAAACACCCAAGCTGTTGAATATAGTGAACCAAAGGAGGTAGCCTGGGATGAAGAGTTCGCCACAGCTCTAAGCACAACCTTCAGGTCCACTAGACATGAGCACGATCCTGTTAGCTGCGGTTTCCTCACTGTAGAGTACCTGCCTCATAGAACAGCACTGACGAATAAAGGAGATAAAGCCAGATTTTCAACAGGGACAGTTATTTTCATTCCTATAAAATTCTCTATCCAATTTCTACATATTTTATGAACATAAAGTGAAGAGAGGCAGGGCACACAGCTCAGAGGCAATGCTGAAATGAGAATTCCTAAGTTCTAAGTTTTAATATTTAAGATACATCCCATACATTACTCACTTTATACATTTTGGAGAATACCAATAAGCACTGTTTAGATAATCCAGAGTTTGAAGCATGCATTCCTTGAAGAAGATGAACTAAAACTAGAGTTTCTGAGTGATCAAAGCAAGCTTAAATGGACACATATTTTGTATGGGTGAGTAGGAAGATAAATATGGGTAGAGAATAAAATGTTACTCAAATATACTCCATTATTTCTCTGTACTCCCCAGCATGGAAAATCTCAAGTGGTACAATTTGCTGTCATCTAGGCAGAGCAGTGTCACCAAAAGGAATATCAGTGCACACCTGAGCCATGCAGGCCTGGGCAAAGCCTGCACCTGGGACCTGGGTGAAGGCAGACTCATGAAATAGTAGCAAGGCTTTGAAGACACATACATTGATGATGCAAAGTACTATTTTGTGCCCTAACAAAGGCTTCCAGGAAGAGAGGCGGTCTGGGTTTTGAGTACAGTAAAAGCTGGGCTGTGGTAGGCAAATGGGCTAACTAACTACAGGGAACAGAAGATACTGCTTGAAGCTGAATGGACACACCAATCTGAGTAAGCAGCATTAATCCCTGCTCTCCAATTCCAATGTATTCCATCAGTTCCATTGTCCTCAAGTCTTTATTTCCACCCCAGTGCTCAGTGCACACATGGGCCTGGGCCAAACCCCTGCACAGTGAAGTGCCCCTGGCTGGCTCCATTCTGGAAGTGAGGTTGTGGAGGCCCTATATGGCACATGCCCACTGAGCACAAAACCCCACATGAACATCCCCTGGTCCTGACAAAACTCACTTCTTAGCAACCCAAATATAAAATACCTAGCATTTTACTTCCAGGAAACACACAGGAGAAGCATGGTAAGGACCACACATGGAAGATGCATTTCTGAGAGTGCAACATCAATTTCCCACAGATCAGTCTACACATTTGTGCTGGATAACTTTAGTTGTCAACACACTTGGGTAGGGGACGCCTCAATTGGGGAATTGCCTTCATTGGACTGGTCTGTGGTCATGTTTGTGGAGAAACTTCTTGATTACTGAGCCATGTAGGAGGGCCCAGCCCTCTACTGTGGGTGGAGCCACCCCTGGGCAGGTGGGCCTATGCTGTTGTATAAGAAGGCAGGTTGAACATGGGCCAGGGGAGCAAGTCAGAAAGTAGCATTCCTCCATGGCCTGTGCTCCAGCTCCTGCCTCCAGGATCCTGCCCTGAGTTCCTATCTTGGGCTCCCTCAGTGATGAACTCTGACCCGGGAGATGTAAGACAAATGAACCCTTTCCTCCCCAAGTTGGTATTGGTCAGAGTGTTTTGTCACAGCAATGGAGAAATGAACTAGAACAATACTTAATAATACAACCTGAAATTACCAAGGGAATTTCAGAGGAATTGGACAAAATGGCTCCACACCCCCAATACAGAAGAATAATCATTGACCTGAATCCAGGGACTTTTGAAGGAAGATGTGGCTTTTCATTATGGGGCATGAAAATACACTAACAAGATAGCCTAATTAAAAAGGATGTACTGCTATCTTCCTAACAAATCAATAAAACACGAAGTTCTGATCTTAGAAGCTGGAGAGATGGCTCAAGTGATAAGAGCACATTTTTGCTCTTACAGAGAACATGAGTTTGGCTTCTATGGCACCTATGTTGGGTGGCTCACAGCCACTTGTACCTCCAGTTCCAGGGGATCCAAAGCCGCCTTCTGGCCTTTGTGGGCACCTGCATTCACATGCACAACCCACACACATAAAGATAAAATCTTGAAATGAAAGCAAGTGCATGGGGATTTAGTGTATAATGAAGCATCTTAAATACACAAATACATCTGAAACAGACATCATCACACACTCCAATGTAAGAAATTAAATCATAAAGGGAGCAGGAAGAACTTAAGATGAGTATATAGGCCTAGTAAGGACAAGGATGTTTAAGGACCACACTGAGAGAAATCACTAAGGGGAAAGGTGAGCAGTCTGCCTTGAAGAATGAAAACCAGCAACATGTGCCAAATGCTGCTGTTAATAACAAAAGCTGTTTAAAGGTATAACTCGGGTAGCACAATCCCATGTACCCAACCAGACCTGTGAATTCCCCAACCCCAACATTCCTTATCTGCCTTCCCAGTTCCCAGGCTCAGCTAGCCTAGGTCACACACTCCAGGATACCCACCAGACCTGTAAGTTCCCTGTCCATCCCATTCACCCACCACCTAGCTCAGGTCACGTTGCTCCCAATGGCCAAGAGGTGGTCAGTTCTATAGAACCTTGCCTGCTTTCCCTACACTCCCAGCTATAGCTGGGTTTGTATAGGCTGTGCATTAGCCCAGACAAAACTAGTCAAATACATTTACACCTTTTCTTAGTTACCACCAAGTAAGAATCCTCCCCATCTAATCAAAAATCAACACTGACCTGTCTGCTGACTTGTTCACAGCAGCCACCTCACCCACTCTTGTTGCTCTGGACAACATGGAAACTGCTCTGTATTCTCAGTCTCAGAAGCAGCACTTATCCCTTGCTAAAATGAGGCCACTTCTTACACCCCATCTGCACAACACAGAATGGCCACAAGACTGAACACTAAGCTCCACTAAGCTGGGCCTCAACCTAGGAAGTTGGGGTAACAGCAAAGATATAAGTACCTTCACATAAAGGCAAAATCAGCTATCCACACCAAGAAACACTATTAACGATGTAAATCCCATCACAAAAAACACAAACAGCATAAATAACCAAGACAGTATGACTCCTCCAGAAATTAGTACTCCCAACATAATGGAGATGATGGGAATGCCTTCCTGAGAAAGGCAACCTAGCTGATGCATAAGGCAATGATTTCAAAAATAATAATTATGAGTATGTTCAAGGAACTCAAAGAAGATATGAATAAAAGACTGAATGAAGCTCATGAAAATACAGTTGAATGAAATAAGTAAAACAATTCAAGATATGAAATTAAAACTTAAAAAGAATCTCTGAAGAAAAGCCAAACTGAGATAAAACTCAGGAAGAAAACTCAGGGAAGTAAGGGCTGGGGAGATGGCTCAGTGCTTAAGAGCATTAAGAGCTCTTGCAGAGAACCCAAGTTTGGTTCCCAGCACCCGCATGGTGGCTAACAACAGTAACTCCAATCCCAGGGAATCTGACACCCTCTTCTATTCTCTGTGAGCATTGTATGCATAAGTTCATTTCCATGCAGGCAAAATACTTGTACAAAAGAAAAAAAAGAAAAACCTCAGGAAGTCAGACAAAAAGCTCAGATCCAATAGTATGGATCAAGTATAAGAGAGAATGTCAGGTCTGGAATAAAGGGAGAGGAAATGGATCACTCAGTCAAATAAACACTGCATCTAAACTATAACATGCAGGACCTCTAGAACACTAAAAAGATCAAACATATACAAGTATGGAAGGAGAAGAAACCCATATCAGAAAATATTTTCAACAAAAATCATAGAAGAAAACTCAAACCTAGAAAGATACCTATCAAGGTACAAGAGGCATACAGAACACCAAGTAGACAAGACCAGAGAAGAAATTCCCAACACCATATAATAGGCAAAGTACTAAATGTGCAGGACAAAGAAAATATATGGAAAAGCTGCAAGAGAAGAAGAGCAAGTCACATATGAAGGCAGGCCCATCAGAATAACAGTTGATTTTTCAATAGAGACTATGAAAGTCAGAAGGGCTTGGGACAGGAAAGAACATAGACAGATTCCAGCCAAGACTACTATATCCAGAAAAAACTATCAGTTGTACTTGAAGGAGAAAGAAAAACTTGTCATGATAAGAACAGACTTAAGCAATTAATGTCCACAAAGCCAGCTCTACAGAGAACACCTGATAGACTACTTCAGCCTGAAGAGATTTAACACACCCAAGAGAGTACAAGGAACAAAAAATTCTAAAACAGCTCACTATAAGAGGTCTAAGAAAACAACACCACAACACCAACATAACAGGAATTAATAAACATTGGTCAATAAAACTCAGTATTAATGGTCTTGATTCCCCAATAAAAAGACAAAGTGATTGTTTTAGAAAATAGGATCCATCTTTTTGCTGCCTCCAAAAACCACACCTCATCATCAATGATCCACACTATGAGGGTGAAAAGCTGGAAAAAGGTATTTTAAACAAATGGAATTAAGAAACAAGCAGGCATAGCTAGTCTAATTACTGACAAAACAGACAACAAACTAAGACTAGTCACAAGAGACAGGGAAAGACATTTCATACTCATTAAAGGAAAAGTCTACCCACAAGATATTACTACCCTAAACAATATGCACCATGCACAGGGGGCACCCAATCTCATAAAAGAAACTAATACTATGGATCTAAAATCACAGACTGATACCAAAACAGTGATAGTGGGTGACTTCAATACCCTACACTCAAAAACAGACAGGTCATTCACACAAAAACTAGAGAAACTTGGGAGATCATAAATCAAATGGACCTAACAGACATTTACAGAATATTCTACCCCACCACCAAAAAATACCTTTTTTCCCCCTCAGCAGCCCATGGAACTTTCTCCAAAATCGACCACATATTGAGACACAAAGTAAATCTCAACAAATTTAGGAAAACTGAAATAACACCCTGTATTGCATCTGACCACAAAAGAATCAAAATGTCTATCAACAACAATAGAAATGAGAAAGGGATACAAACTCATGGAAACTAAACACTTTACTGAATGAAAATTGGGGTCAGGAGAGAAATCAAGAAGAAAAATTTAAATTCCTAGAATTGAATGAACCACAACATGCCAAAATATATGAGACATAATGAAAGCAGTCCTCAGAGGAAAGTGTATAGCACTAAATGCCCACATCAGACAACTATAAAGATCTCTTATTAGTAACTTAATGATGCACCTGAAGGCCTTGACAAACCAAAACACCCAAAAAGAGAAGGAAAGAGATAAATTAGTGGAATAAAAACAAAAAACGGAGTCAATGCAATGAAGAGTTAGTTCTTTGAAAAGATTAACAAGACAGACATGGCTTTAACAATTAACCAAAAGAAAGAGAGGACCCAAATTAATAAAATCAGAGATAAAAGGGAAACATTGCAACAGATACTGAGGAAATTCAGAGAATCATAAGAATATAATTTAAAAATCTATATTCCACTAGCCTGGAAAATGTAAAAGAAATGGATGAATGTCTAGATATCTGTGACCCACCAAGATTAAAACAAGAGGAAGCAAAAAATTTCAAAAGACTCATAACAACCAATGAGATAGAAGCAGAAACTTAAAAATCTCTTCAGGCTGGAGAGATCATTCAGCAGTTAAGAGCACTGGCTGCTCTTGCAGAGGACCTGCAAGTTCAGTTCCCAGCACCCACATGGCAGCTAACCATCCTAACTCTAGTTCTAGGTGATCCAACATCCTCTTCTGACCTCCACAGGCATTGCATGACACGGGTACACTTACACACATTCAGGCAATACACTCATACACATAAAATAAAAATTTAAAAAAAAATTTAAAAATCAAATAAGAAAAGCCCAAGACCAGATGGATATGGTGCAGAATTTTACCAGACTTCTGAAGAACTAATATTAGTACTACCCATTACTACATAAAACAGACAACTCTTAAATTCTTATGAAGCCAGTATTACTCTAATACCAAAACCAGACAAAGACCCAACAAAAAAAAGATTATAGACCAATCTCTCTGATGAACAAAAATGCAAAATTTCTCAACAAAAATACTTGCAAACTGAATTCACCATCATCAACTTGGCTTCCTCCCAGAGATGCAAGGATGGTTCAACCACATGTTAATCAATAAATGTAACCTGCCACATAAACAGATTCAAGAACAGAAACCACAGAGTCATCTTATTACATACAGAAAAGATCTTTGACAAAATCCAACATGCCTTCATGATAGAGTTACAGAGAATCTAGGGATACAAGGGACATATCTCAACATAATAAAGGGAATAAATATGCAACAAATGACAGTCGACATCATACTAAACAGAGAAAAACTCAAAGCATTTCCACAAAAATAACAAAAACATGCAATCACTTCATTCCTATTCAATTTAGTGCATGAAGTTTCAACGAGAGCAGTAAGACAAGTGAAGGAGATAAAGGGGTTACAAATTGGAAAGGAAAAAGTGAAAGTATTCTTACTCGCAGATGATATGATTCTATACATAAGAGACCCTACAGACTCTACCAGAAAAGTCCTATAGATGATTACATATTCAGTACAGTAGCAGGATACAAAATTAACATACATACACAGTAACCTTCCTATATACCAGCAACACACATACTGAGAAAGAAACCAAGTAGACAATCCCATTTACAATAGCCTCAAAAAAAAAAAAAAATCTTGGCATAAATTTAACCAAGAAAGCGAAAGATTTGTATGATTAAAAACTTTAAAAAATATACTATTTTTTAATTTTATGTGTATGAGTGGATTGCCTGCATGTAGGTAGTGCAGTGCCCATGGAGGTGAGAAGCAGGTGTCTGCTCCCTTGGAACTGGAGTTAAAGACGGTTGTTAGCTGCCATGTTGGTGTTGGAATTGAAACAGAGTCCTCTGCAAGAGCAGGCAGCGCTTTCAACCACTGAGCCATCTCCCAAGTCCATGATTAAAAACTTTAATGCACTGAAGAAAGAAAGAAGATACCAGAAGATGGAAAGATGCTCATGAATTATTGGAATCAATATTATGATTAATATTGTGAAAATGGCCATTCTACCAAAAACAATTTACAGATTACACAATACTCATTAAAATTCTAACACCATTCTTCACAGAAACTGGAAAAATAATCTCAAATTTCATATGAAAACACACACAAAACAGGAAAGCCCAAACAATCCTGAACAATAAAGAACTGCTAGAGGGGCTACTTACTATCCCTAAAGTTAAATTATACTACAGAGCTATAGTAATATAAACAGCATGGATCTGGCATAAAAAAAGACACACTGATCAATGGAACAGAACTGAGGCCCCAGATTGAAACCCATGAACTTACAGCCACCTGATTTCTAACAAAGAGGCCACAAATACACACTGAAGAAAAGACAGCATATTCAACAAATGGTGCTGGTCAAACTGCATAGCTACATGTAGAGAAATGAAACTAGATCCTTATCTTCTTACCTTGCTCAAAACTCAACTCCAAATGGATCACGGACTTCAACATAAGACCTGATACTTGAAATCTGATAGAGGAGAAAGGAAATACACAGAAATGTATAGGCATAGGACTTTCTGAACAGAACTCTAAAAGCACAGCCATCAAGACCAACAATTAGTAAGTGTAACCTCATGAAACTATAAAGCTTCTGTACACAAAGGATACCATTATTTGAGTAAAGAAGTAGCCCACAAAATGGGAAAAGAATCTTTACTAGCTATACCTCTGATAGAAGGTTAATATCTTAAATATACAAACAACTAAAAAAACTAAACATCAAAAAAATGAGCAATCCAGTTAAAAATTGGTACAATGGGAAGGAGGTGCTGGAGAGACGGCTCAGTGGCTAACAACACTGGCTGCTCTTGCAGAGGACCAGGGTTCAGTTCCCAGCACCTACATGACAGTTCATAACCACTTATAACTACAGTTGCAGGGGACCTGACACCCTCTCCTGTCCCCCCAAGCATTACACACATGTGATGCACTAACATATATGTAGGCAAAACACATACATAAAAAAATTTTAATTAAAAATTAAAACAAAAATTGAGGCAGGGAACTAAACAGAATTCTCAAAAGATGAAATGCTGGGAAATACTTTTTTGAATGTTCAACATCTTTAACCATTAGGGAAATGAAAATTAAAAATGCTGGAGAGGATGTGGGGAAAGGGCAACACTTACTGCTAGTGGGAATACAAACTGGTGTACCCACTCCAGAAATCAATATGGAGGTTTTTCAGAAAGCTAAAAACAGATGTGCTCCATGATCCAGCCATACTACTCTTGGGCATGTTCCCAGAGGATTCTATATGCTAATAGAGATACCTGCTCATTCATATTCATTGCTGCTCTATTCACAACAGTCAGGAAATGGAAATAACCTAGATGTCCATCAAAACTGATGAATGGTTAATAAAAGTATGGCTCATTTACACAGTGGAATATTATTCGGTCATAGAAAAAGGAAATTCACAAGTAAATGGATAGAACTAGAAACAATCATCGTGAGTGAGGTAACCCAGACCCAGAAAAGAGAAACACTGCACGTTCTGTCTCTTAAATGGATGCTAGCTTTGAATTCTTAATCCACAGAGTTCAGAAAACTAGTAAAGGGCCACAGGGATGGGGCAGGGAGTTACGAATGCAGTGATATAAAGGGAGAAAGGGGAACAGTGGACTAGGAAGGGTTAAAAGGGGCTGGGAATGGGAGGACAGAGCAGAGCAGGAACTATGGGGAGGCAAAACAAACACTAAAGGCCTTTTGAAAAAGTCAGATGGAAACCTATCACTATAGAAGCTTCTTAAAAATACACACACAAGCTGGGTATGATGGCGCACACCTTTAGTCCCAGCACTTGGGAGGCAGAGGCAGGTGGATCTCTGTGAGTTCAAGTCCAGCCTGGTCTACATAGTGAGTTCCAGGCCAGCTGGGGCTACAGGGAGACCCTGTCTCAAAAAGACCCAAAACAAAACAAAACAAAAAACAACACACACACACACACACATACACACACACACACACACACACACACTATAAACACAGTTTAAATGGAGTTACCCTATTACCCTGCAGCAGTGGGACAATGCCCCTACCAGACACCATAGGCTGGCAAATAAAAAGCCCAATGCAAGGAATGGATTCCCTCTTTTGGAGTTGTTGACCAGGGCAGTACCAGAGACCCTCAAACAATACTGGTATGCCATTTCTCTCAATTATCTGCCAGAATTTGATGGTAAGACCCTATTGCTGAAGACACTACAGACATGAGTTATAGAACAAACAAGAAGAAATCAAGTTGGTACTGACCACCTCAAGCTTTGAATGCAAGGAAACCTTGTTATCTGGACACCACAGGGTAGTTGCACATATGAACCCACAACACTTGTGACAGCATGCACAAGTCCTGCTCAAGTTCCAGTCAGACAAAAACCTAGCTTGGGGCCGGGGGCGGGGGGGCAAGAAACCCTAGCTGAGGAAATGTTGGCAACTGATAGCTTCTAAGAGAGGTGGGGAGAAACAGTTTTCTTTAAGAGTGTGACACCAGGTAGGCTGACCAGGTATGAGGGGATGGACCCACATCCAAGAGTAATTTCAGGTCCACAGGCCTTCAAAGAAAAAAAAAAACAACCAATAACATTGAACATGAAGTTGGGGGGAGGTAGTAAGGTGGGGTGGACATGGCGGAGGTGGTCTGAATATGACTGAAACACATTCTATGAAATTCTGAAAGCATCAATAAAAATTTAAAAATTAGCACCTTAATACAAATTAAGTAGAAACATAAGTCATTAATTTATACAGTAAGTCAAGCAGCACACAAAAGTCTAACTATACCAGTAACCAAATAAAAGAAAATTAAAACCAACATAATTGAATTCTCCCTATACATTAAGGAAAAGATTAGAAAGAATGGGGCTGGAGAGATGGCTCAGTGGTTAAGAGCACTGGCTGCTCTTGCAGAGGACCCTGGTTTGGTTTCTAGCACCCACATGGTACTAACAACCATCCGTAACTCCAGGTCCAGGAGCTCTAACACCCTCTTCTGATCTCTATGAACAACATAGGTGCACTTACATAAATGCAGGCAATATACTCATACACATAAAATAAAAATAATAAAAATTTTTAAAAAGATCAGAAAGAATGTTCACACACTACTGGAGCACTCTCCTATGTTGATGAGGGCAGTGCAATATGGCCATAAGAAAATACATGAGCTGCTAGCAATAGTGGTGCACACCTACAATAATTAGTACTTGGGAGGCTGAGGCAGCAAGATGACCAGTCTGAGGTTAACCTGGGCTAAAACTAATAAATACAAATAAAAAACAGAAAATGCGCATGGAGCTATATAGTAAAATGAAAAAAAAGAGAAGTTTATTCAGTAAATATAAATTATCTAAATTATGGTAGTCCTTGAACAACTAATATCAAGCAGTTAAGATATTGTAGATATGTATTTACTGATAAAGTTGCATATAACAAATTGGAAACTAAAGGTTATAGTCGCTGCCTCACTGGTGTGTGCAGCTGGGCTCTCACCAAGGCCACCCTGTCAGGTTCCCCTGACTCTGAGCTGGCCAGGAAGGTCAAAAGACAGTATGTGCATGTGTTTACACTGGCTGTCAATTCTGACAGGCAGCAGATCAGAGGCTGTGAGGAAGCACCATGACACTGATGGTGCCAAAGTCAATACCCTGCTCAGGCCTCACAGAGAGATTTCACTCAGCTGGCTAACTACAATGCTTTGGATGTTGCCCAGAACTGGGATTGGCTAACCTGGGGGTGGCTGGTTAATTCCAAGTACTTTTTTTCATCATTAAAAGAAAAGTAAGATTGCCAGTTAATATTAAGATCCAATGTTGGGATGAAAAAAATGTCAGCAGTGTACCTCTGATATGTGAATTTTGTTTCTGCCTTTTTTTTTTTTTTTTTAAATGTGTATGAATGTATTGCCTGCATGTTAACTGAGTGCACCTGCGTCGTGCAATGCCGCAGAGGTCAGAAGAAGGATTCAGATTCCCCTGGAAGTGGAGTTAAGGATGGTTTGTAGCCGCCATGTGGGTGCTGGGAATTGAACCTGGGTCCTCTGTAAGAGCAGTCAGTGCTCTTAACCACTGAGCCATCTCCCCAGCCCATTTCTGCTTTTATTTTCTATTTCTTTCCCAGAAAAAACACATGTAACACAAATAAAGCACAGGCAAACAACTCACCAACTAAAATCCTTCATCCTGCACCTTCAGCCCTGCCTGGCTCTATCTTTACTGAACTCTCCATTTCCTTGCAGTTTCCCTCACCCCATCTCACTCATCTGAGGTTTGGTTTAGTATGCATATACTTTCCCAGAACAAATTTTCCCTGAGCTGTCAGTCATCATACCACCTTCAACCCTGCAGTATGGGTTGGGGGCTTTGCCAACAACCACACAGTGCTGAGCTCATACCACAGTGCTTGCTGTAGTAGGCTACACTAACACAAACTCAGGTCTATTTCTTCCACCACAGGCATAGAACCAGCATCCAGCAGGCATACAAATGAACATCTGCTGAATGAAAGGGCTGTATTACCGTATTCTGGTTCCTTTTAGCTTTTATTGCTGCTTTGAGCCATGACAAAAGGTTTTTTTATTATTATTATTTTGTTTATTATTCTTCCAGGAAGAATAAAGATGGACATTATCCATTCAGTTTCAGAAAGACCAAAAAGAATTCTAATGCAGGAAGATAGGAATAAAATATTCTCATTCCAAATCTGCCTTGAAATGGACGTTCTCATATGCTACCTACCATGTCTGATTCTTTTTCTTTTTCCCTGTGGTGCTGTGATGGGATCCAGGGTCTCAAATTATGCAAAACCAAGTACACTGTCACAGTGCACTCCCAGCCCTTCTACACATCTCCAGCTGCTGATGAAGAGCCATCTGCAAATGGTGTTGAGGAGTTTTCCTTCATACAAAGCACAGGATGGCACAGCCATCACTTCTACACACTCCCACAATGCTGGTCGCCTCAGTCGGAGGAAACTGCCATCTTACCTGCCAAGAACCTGGGCTCTGAGTCCTTCACCAAAACAGAATGCCTTTTGCAATTGATGGTGAGCTTTTTAACGGAGATATAAACTTCCTCAATATTTTAACACTCTAATTTTACCTTCTGAAAAGTTTACTTTCTCATTCTAACATTTTGAAACTTCCACATGCATTTGGATAGATGAAGCAACAAATGGTTTTAGAGACAGTGTGGAGAACATTAAGGATGTCTGATACCTAGAAATCTACTGTGCTAGGGAAAATGTGCTCTTCCTATGTGGGAGCTCTGGGGTCACTAGGTGTCTTCAAGATGCTTGCTGTCAGTGTGCAAACATACATTGTACATGAGAGATTAAGCACTTAAACTTCACAGCTCTCCCCTTCCCACCTTTTCCATTTTCAAGTGTGTAGGCAGTTTTCATGCATGTGGGCACGTGTGTGGGGGTGCACATTGCACATGTGGAGGCCCGAGGCTGATACTGGGATTCATGATCATAAATCTTCCACCTTATTCACTCAGCCAAGGTCTCCCAATCAAACCCAGAACTCACGGATATATCTAGTCTGGCTAGTCAAGTTTGCTCTGGGGATCCCCTGCTTCCATCTTCCCAGGCTAGAATTACAGATGGCCCAATATACCCACCCAGCATTTAGGTATTTACATGAGTTCTGGGGATCTAGACTCCAGTCTTTACCTTTCTGCAATAAGCACTTTAACAACTGAGTCACATCCCCAGCACCGCTTCACAGACTTCAGATATTCAAGGTAATTATTTCCTTACTACCCTCTCTTTCCTGTCCTTCAAATAAAATCAGCTTTTTGTTTTTGAGGTCTCAGCTATGCTTTGAGACAGAAGTGTTTCAGATTTTATATTTTTACAGATTTTATAACATCTTAAGTCTAAATAAATTCATTTGTATTTAATCTATATATTACACAAATAGACTCAGGGTAATTTTATACAATATTTTTATTTTATGTGTGTTTTGCCTACACATAAGGGCATGACATGTGTGTAATGCAGGCAGAGGCCAGAAAAAGGCATGGATCCCCCCAGAACTAGAGCTATGGATGGTTGTGAACTACCACATGGGTGCTAGGAACTGAACCCTTATCATCTGCAAGAGCAACAAGTGCTCTTAAGCTGTTGAGCCATCTCTCCATCCCCAATATATAGAATATTTCTAACAATTTTGTTTAGTGTTGGAGACTTTCCCCTGTAGCACTCAAAAAGCTTTAGATTTTAGAGCATTTCATATTTCAGGTTTTTTGAATATGGACATAACAAACAGTAGTGGAATTAGGTGAGTTCTTTGAAAAAAGTTCAACAAATCTTCATATCAAAATGTCCTTTTAATCTCACTTCTACTTAAGAACTTTAAAAGAAGATTCAAAACACAACAGAATAGGAATAAACATACCTGATCTTTTTCAAGTATAAGTATCTGGTAGCCAGTAGTTCTATTGCATATTAGCTTTCCACTACTATCGAAAGAAGCCAAGCGTAATCTAGAATTAAAAAAAATAAGCATGATTTTCAACCATAGATTAATCCAAGACTCCCTCACTCTAATATTTATTTTTCTTCTGTATTCTCTGTAAACCTTCTACTTATTTCTGTAGTGCTGTGGGTTGAATCCAGAGCCCAGGGCTTTGCATATGCCAGGCAAACATACTACCACCAAGGTACATCCCCAACCCTTGGTTTTTAGAAACAAGTCTCACTGACTGGCTTAGACTGGCCTTGAACCCGTGATCCTCCTGCCTCTACATCCTGAATGCTACGATTACAGGAGTGTGCTACCACATAAGGTTAGTCTTTTATGAAAGATTTTAGTCTTTTAAAAAAATTTCCCCACATTTTAATTTGTGTGTATGCATGTGTTATGTATGTCAGCACACATGTGCTACACAGTCAGATGTGTGAAGATGACAACTTTCAAGAATTGGTTCTTTCCTACTTGTGGATTCTGGGGATCGAACTCAGGTAGTCAAGCTTGGTGACAAGTGCCTTCATCCACTGAGCCATCTCACTGGCCCCTAGTCTTTTCAAAATGTAAACCAGCTCCATTCAGATTTCTAACTATTTTATAAAAATAATTTCTAAATGATTTTTATTGTGGCAAGATACACACAGCATAAAGTTTACCGTTTTCATTACCATCACCACCCATCTCCAGGGCATTCTCATCTTCCCCAGCTGAAACTCTCCCATTAATTAGTACTTTCCTTCCCTCAGGACTGGCAAGCACAGGTTTACTTTGCCTCTATAAACTTCTCTACTATAGGCATGAGTGGAAACACAATCACTGTCCTTTTGTGACACACTTTACTTCACAGGGTCTTTGTTGGAATTTCCTTCCTTTTTAAGGGTGATTACTTATTTCATTGTGTGTTATGTTACCACATTGTGTGTGTCCATTCATGTATCAAGATGCACAATAAGTTGCTTCCTCCCTTTGGCTACCATGAGCAAATGCCACCCAAGAGTATAAATATCTAAGTCTTTGCTTTCAACTCTATTGGGGAATACCCAGAAAGGATTTGTTGGGTCACACAGTACTTATTTCATTTATGCAAATAGTTTCGATTTGTACGGTGGCTGTACCATTTTATACTTGATTGCCAGAAGGGGACCAGGGTAATCATCTGTTCTAGTTTGTTTCTCCATTGCTGTGGCAAAATACTATGACCAATTCCAACTTGTGGAGGAAAGAATTTATTTGGCTTACATCTCCTGGATCACAGTTCATTAGGGAGCCCAAGGTAGAAATTCAGGGCAGGAACCTGGAGGCATGAGCTGGAGCTCAGGCCATGGAGCTGCTTACTGGCTTGCTCCCCTGACCCATGCTCAGACTTCTTTCTTATACAATATAGGTTCACCTGCCCAGGGGTGGGACCACCTAGTGGGCTGGGCCCTCCCACATCACTCAACAATCAAGAGGATGACCCACAGACATGGCCACAGGTCAGTCCAATGGAGGCAATTACCCAATTGAGGTGCCCTCGACCCACGTGTGTCAAGTTGACACTAAAGCTATCCAGCACATCATCCTATAGGATGCCCATCCTTGTTACTGTTTTGGATAAACGGTGTGGAACAGCATCTTACTGTGATTTTGCTTTACATATCTCCAGTGAGATATGTAAAAGATGAGATATCTCCATCTTTTTGTTCTTCTCTGAAGAATTTTTTCATGTGTTTGTGTGCAAGTAGAGGCTTGAGGCCAACACTGATTATCTTTCTCTACCATTAATTTAAAAAAAAATTTTTTTTTTAACTTTTACAAAAACTTTATTGAGAATTTCATATATGCATATAAGATGTTTTGATCAAATCCATGCCCACTCCCTCCCCTCCAACATTCCCCCCTCTGAAAAGGTAACCCTAAAATATTTTAAGGGTTAGATACGAGCTCCCAAATACTTTTGACAATTTTTTGCCTTTGGAACAGAGTGTGTTTCTAAGAGGCCCAAGGACATTTTGACTCTTAGCCAGGAAACTGGCTACATTTCTTTGCGGTCTTTTTACCCTAACTGCCTAGCCAATTCCTACCTCCTTACTGTTATCACACCATCCTCTGAAGGGGTTACCCAAATTGCCAATAGGAAATCTGGACGCAGACCACTCTGGCTTTTTCCATGCTGAACAGGGACGCAGGGTGAGGCAACTGGAGTACCCCTTCAGTGGGTCTATCTAAAAGACTCCCAAATTGCATAACTTGTCTCTAAGGGGAAAAGAAAGCCCTTGAATCATGAATAGGAGATGTGAAGGAGAAGTAAAGGCAAAAATAATTAGCATTACAAGTTCTAGACAAGGAACAAGGAAAAAGAACAGGGCAATTTTCAAATGTTCATGTGGGAGTTTCTTTTGTAATTTTTTTTTTTTTCTGGTCTTTTTGAGACAGGGTCTTTCTATAACCCCAGCTGCCCTGGGTTAAAGGCATGTGCCACCACGCCCGGCTCACTTTATTTTTAATTTCTTAACAATTATTTTATGTGGGGCTGGAGTGATGGCTCAGTGATTAAGAACACTGATTGTTCTTGCAGAAGACCTGGGTTTGAATCCTAACACCCACATGGCAGCTAACAACTGTCCATAACTCCAGTTCCAGGGGATCTGACAGCTTCTTCTCTCCTTTGCAGGCATTGCAAAACATGGGTGCACTTACCTACATGCAGGCACAATACTCATACACATAAAAATAATATTTATAAAAATTATTTTGTGTATGAGTGTTTTGCCTGCATGTAAGTGTACTTGTGTTGAGCAATACCTATGGTGATCAGAAGGTATCAGATCCCCTGGAACTAGAGTTATGGATGTTTGTTAGATGCCATGTGGGTTCCGGGAAGCGAACCCTGATCCTTTGCAAGAGCAGCCAGTGATCTTAACTGCTGAGCCATCTCTCCATCCTTCTACCTTACTTTTTCAGACAAGGTCCCTCACGAAACCTGGAGCTCACACATTTGGCTATGCAGGCTGGCCAGCAAGCCCTAATGATCTTTGTGTCTTGCCTCCCCAGCACTGACATTATAGATATACACCACTGTGCCCAGCCCTTATGACAATGCTGGGGAGTCCTCATGCATATGTGGCAAGCACTTTGCTGAGCCATCTCCCCTAGTCCTTTTGAGAAATTTTATGCAAGCTTTTGGTGTTTTGTGATTTGCTGGGTATGAGGGACTAAACCCAAAGTTTTGTGCATGTTCCATAACTGTTTCACCACTGCCTTTGTTATTTTTAATCCAGAACACACACACACACACACAACTTTCTTTGTTTTGAGATGGGACTGTGTAACTAGTCTCGAACAGCTAGAACTATATCCCCCACTGGCTGTTTTCTATTCTATTGTAGATTTTTGGCCCTCTATGTACTTCAAATGCTAACTCTTATCAGAGAGCTGGTTTATTTGCAAGTGTTTTCTCCAGTCCTGTGTCCTCTGATGCATACAGTTTCAATTCTGATGAAATCCCCCTCAATATTTGTGCATCTGCCATCATGTCAAAGAAGTCAGCACCAAATCAAATGTGATAAAGCCTTTGCCCTGCCATCTTCAAGCTTGCTACAGTTTTGGGTCTTAATCAAATTCCTTTGAGTTTGAACTTTTTTAGACAGGGTTTCACGATGTAGCCTTGAATGGCCTGGAACTCGCTATGCAGACCAGGGTGGCCTCAAACTCACAGAGATCTACCTGCCTTGGCCTCCCAAGTGATGGGATTAAAGGCATGCCCCACCACCCCTGTCACCTTTGAGTTAATTTTGCAAATGGCATCATTCAGCTACTTTCATATGTCAGCTCACAGCACTGTTTCCAGGAAGAGAACACCAGCTGACTTTTAGGAAGAACTGGATGTAACCTAGGTGCTTTCCTGTTATATGTTAGCTGAGACATTTTACTAGCTACGAATGCAGCAGGATGAATGCTTCCGGGACACAATCAGCCCTCCATTACCCCATCCCAGCTGTTCATTCTAATATTCTAGACCCCTTGATCCTATTAAAACACATTCACAGGAATAGTCTTCTTACTTCTGGGACCTTCCCATACACTGTATCCTACCCAAGTCCTAGATCTTGTTGGTGATCAAGGTCTTATTTCATTTTTTACCCTTCCTCTGGCATGAGGAGTGGGGGTGCCATCCTACCTAAATGCTATGCTCCTTCGAGGCTGTAAACTGACAGATCCACTATACGGCTGATTCAGTGTATTGCGTTTGAAAATGATGTACCGATTGGTATACGTCACAAGGAGGTCAAAGCCGAAGTTAAAACCTGTCCACCGCCAGCAGTACTTTAGAGATAAAAAAAAAGAGATTCATTTCAATTTATCACATTAGCAAGTCAGAGATAAAAAGTTAAAAGTTTTTTTCCCACTCCCTCACTCCAAGTGTCTGAAAAGGAAATCACTTTCAGTCAGTGCCTCTCCTGGAAGGCGCTGCTCAAAACATCAGCCCTGTACTACAGACTTGGCTGTATCCTGTACCTCCTTTGCACTGCAGTCCCATCCAAGGAAACCAGGTCTCCCACTGAAGTTATGAGCAGGGACAGCTTGGGTACCAAGCGTCCAGTGGAGGTCACTTGGCTTTAAGAGCACTCTAAAATGCCTTAACTGAACACCAGACACACATAGGCTACCTTAGATACCATCTCTGCAGCTAATAGTTCCAGAGAGTGAGGTAAGGCAGTGTGGTAGGAATAGGTAAAGTCAGGATTCCAGCGTTTCATTGACAACAACCTGAATTACAACAGTAACTCAATATTTAACTGATACGTGCTGAGCATATATTGTATGACAGAAACAGTTCCAGGAAGTGGAGATATAGCAGTAAATAAATTTCCACCCTAGATGAATTTATATGCTACTCTGTGAATATGTTTATGTGGTGGGAGAGAGGATGAATACATATGAATAGAAGAAGAAGAGAAGGAAAAGAAGGTCAAGAGAGTAACAGGAGAGAGGAGGCTCACAGCTGGTGATCAATGTACAGAGGGGCCCAGGGAGCCTTTGGAAGGAGGCTGGGTCAAAGAGCAGACTGGGGAGCTGATTGGGAGGGAATATAACAAGTCCAAAGTTCTGCAGGTGAAAGCATGCCTGTTCTATCAGAGGGACAGCAAGAAGGGCTCTATGGCTAGTGCAGGAGTAAACAGGACAGAAACTGGAGATGGGTTCCCAGAGGCAGTCAGGGAACAAAAAGGTCTAGTCCCTGGTAAAGAAGAGTGTGGGAGACTAATGGAAGACTTTAGGAAATCATATCATACACACCAATGGAGTTAAAAAATCATTCAAGGTATAGAGTAGAGAGCTAGAAAGATGAAGAGAAGTGAAAGCTATAAATGGGACACTTAAAATGGAAATTGTGAAGGTAGCTGTCATCAGTGGAATGAATGCCTGGGTAGGGAGGAATACAAAATCACTGGGGAGGGAGGGTCAGTAAATGGACATTGGAACCATCAAGCCTTCAAACCAGAGCAGTGCTGAGACAGTGAGCCCCAGGGGTGATAACAGTACAAGTAGCAGGTGATGCACTCAAAGCATCTGCATTGAAGGAGCTGTGGTTCAATAAGGGATGAAGCAACAAGATAAGCAATGGAGAAGACAACCACTCTTCCTTCATACTCAACGCTTAGCACAACCCTGAAGGCAAGCATAAAATAACTTCAGAAAAAGTGAAAACAGGGGTTGGAGAGATGGCTCAGTGCTTAAGAACACTGGCTGCTCTTGCAGAGGACCCAGGTTCAGTTCCCAGCACCCACGCGGCAGCTAACAACTATCTAGCTAACTCCAGTTCGAGGGGATCCGACACCATCTTCTGGTCTCCACAGGCATTATACAACACAGGCATACTTAAATACATGCAGGCAACACACTCATACACCTAAAATAAAAATAAACAAAAATGAAAGAAAATTTGGAAGCAAAAGAACCAGATGAGTATCTAAATTAGGCTGAAATTTGAAGATGAAAATGACAGGTAGGCTGTAAAATCAATTTAATGGCCCATAATCAGATTTTTAGAACAATATAAAAGCCGGATTCTCTGGAGACAGCAAGGGAACTTTCCTTCTTTCACTCACACAGATGCATACTCCTCAGGAAAGAACAAAGGCAATCCTTGGTGTGGGAAGCATCCCAAAGATGACTTTGACTTAGGGTAACTGTCAGAACTACATTAAAACTATGTAACAGCTCATGATTGCTATGTAAAATGTACTACACAATCAGGAGTTCCTAATCAGGAGGATATTTGTTGTTACTTTTTTGGGTTTTTTTTTTTTTCTTTTTTTTTGAGACAGTTTCCCTATAGCCACAGCTGGCCTGGAACTTGCTATGTAGACCAGGCTGGCCTTGAACTCAGAGAGAGCCTGCCTGCCTCTGCCTCTGCCTCCTGAGTTCTAGGATTAAAGGCATGTACTACCATGCCCAGCCCTGTTGTTACTTTTTAACTTTTTTTTGTCTTTTTGAGACAGGGTCTTCCTGTAGCCCCAACTGTCCTGGAACTCACTATGTAGACCAGGCTGGCCTTGAACTCACAGAGATCTGCCTGACTCTGCCTCCCGAGTGCTGGGATTAAAGGCATGCGCCAACATAACTTTTATTTTTAACTATTTTGAGGGGTATGTTCCAAGGTAAGTGTGTGGAGGTCACAGGACAACTTGCAGGAATCAGTTCTCCTTCTACCGTGAGAGTATGGAACTGAACTTAGGTCATCTAGTTTGGCAGCTACTGCCTTCATATGATGAGCCATCTCGCCAGTCCACTTTTTTCAATTACAAAAAAAAAAAAAAAAAAAGGAGCAAACCCATGAAAGCAGAGAAAATGGTGCAATGAAATAAATTTTCTCAGTTGAGAACATCAAGGAACAAGCATACTCACTTCACCATCTTTGGCGAGCTTTCTGCCACACCTCATGCTATTTCCCTCCAGCTCTTCTTTATTGATTTCTTGCGGCCTAGAACATAAGACATGAGCTTTCATAGAAAACAGGCAACTAGTAATTGAAAAAGAACTGAGTTTACAACAGAAAAATTTGCTATTAGCTTTAAAAAGAATTTTTTTGGGTATAGATAAAAATAATGTATTGGGCTCTAGGTATAGCTCAGTGATTGAGGGCTTGCCTAACAGGCACCAGACCCTAGATTCAAACTGAGCACTGACAAAGAAAAAGAAAAGGAAAAGGAGAAAATATGCTCATTAAATTAAGTTCATTACTTTTGTGAAGACTCAAAATCCTCAGATGCACTTTTTGCCCTATTAGATTAATTCTTACGAAGCTTAGCCAAACCAGGGAAGAGAGAAAAATATCTATGAGAAATTCTGTATACCAGGAGCATATAATACTTAAAAGGTCTTAACTACTTAGTAAAAGAAATAAAAGCCCATTTATCTGGGATATAACAGTGTTACCTTCTCTGCACTCGTATGGTTTTGGAGACAAGATCTTGCTGTGTAACCTAAGCTGTCTTCTAACTTATGATCCCTCCTGCTTTAGCCTCTAGAAGGCTGGAATCACAGGCATGGACCACCACAGTGGCTCACTGCCTACTCCTTCATAGCACTTATTTCAAGTACAAACCATTTTTCATAGAGTACAATGCTACAAGATCAATTACCTCATAGGAAAATGCTGTATAATTTATTACTCTTCAGTTATTTCCTTAAAATCAGCTATGAAGCTGGGGATCCTTAACATCTGAGTGCTTAGCTAACAGAAAACTAGACAGAATAAATGTAACCATGTGGAAGAGGTGTCACAAGAGACACATCGGAAGACAGAAGGGAGGGAGGATCACAGAGCAAAGGTTATTTTTCACCTGAGTGCTTGCTGGGCTAGACGGAACGTGCTTTCTTTGAAGGGGGAAGGAATAGGCACAAAATCAACATTCTTTTTTGGTAAGAGGGTTGGGTTTTTTGAGACAGGGTCTCCCTGTAGCCCCAGTTGGCTTGGAACTCATTATGTAGACCAGGCTGCCTTCAACACAGAAATCCACCTGCCTCTGCCTCCAGAGTGCTGGGATTAAAGGTGTGAGCCATCATGCCTGGCTCCATTATTTCTTTTTTATTTAATGAATGTTGAACAGATAAAGAATTTAGTCAGCTGGAGCATAAAATGCTTGAGAAGAAAGCAAAGGCATGTGGGGCAGGCTGAAGGTTTCCACAGGCCACGCTATAAGCTTCTCCCGCATTCTCAGACATGTGCTCTCTAACTGTTAAACTTTTTACTATTAAAATTGAAAGTATATGAAAGAAGAGAAAACAGTACTATGAGCCAAATGTTTTCATCCTCTGACCTCAGTAATCTTTCTGAGGAGCAACCTCAGCTAATCAGATTCAGGAGGCATGTTTAAACAGAAGTGACAGACTACATTTCTGTTTTAAAAAGACAATCCTAGCTGGGTGTGGTGGCTAATCTCAGCACTCAGGAGGCAGAGGTGGGTTGATCTCTGTGAGTTCAAGACCAGCCTGTTCTACATAGTGAGTTCCAGGCCAGTTGGGGCTATAGGGAGACCCTGTTTCAAAAAGACCAAAATAAAAGAAAGACAATCCTAGTCTGGACAAGGACCTTGGAAGGAGGCTTTACTAGATTATATGACTACAAAAATCTAGTGTATTCACTTTGGCAGCCCTGCAGTGGATAGATGCCAATGAGACAAGGCGGCACAATTACAGAGCATAGTCACATACTTTCCTTTTCCTTTTTATTGCAGTGCTAACAATTAAACTTAGGGCCTCACACATGATAGGTAAGCACCACTCTATAACTGAGCTGTGCCCACAGCCAGTATCATCACCACTGAGTTCAAGAAAACCAGATATATACTATAGCTACCTCTTAGGTAAGAAAGATAAAGTTGAAAGAAACTCAAGAAAGAGCATCTGGAGAGATGTCTCAGAGGTTAAAAGTGCTTCCTGCTCTTGCAGAGGACCTGAATTCAGTTCTTAGCACCCATGTCAGGCAGATTACAATCATCTCTAACTCCAGCTCTGGGGGATCCAATGCCCTCTTCTGGTCTCTGCAGTCATGCACACATATGTGGTGCATGCTCCCGTGCATACACATTCCCACACCCTCACATAGATATTTATGTAAACATAAATAAAATTAAGTTAAATCTTAGAAAGTCCAAAAGTCCAAGCTGAGAACACAAGCAATGTGGTGTGACTGTAAACTGCTTTATGAAGTACAAATGCATCAGGTCTGACTCCCACTAAATCATTGACTCAATTTTTTGGCATTTTATTTTTCTACATCAACAATTTAATTGTATTAATGCTAGTAAGAATTCTATATATACTTGAATGTATTTGGTAAAAGATGAAATTATAAACAAAACAAAAATTAAAACCCCCAGTAACAATCACCTGTGAGTATCCAAATTTATGGACCATTTTCATATACATACTGTTTGGACAGAAACTTATAATTAGGCTATTATTTTTATGAATTGTTTGGTGCTTGAAAATGGGTTAAAAAGAGATGGGGGCAAAAATCACTTTTTAGGTCTTGTCTGTATACCCGGAGAAAAAAGGCAGTGTCTCTCTCTCCCTGTCTATCTCCAGGGGCTAGCACATGTGAAAGAAATTCTGAACTACAAAGCATAAAAACAATGAAAATGACTGTCTTTCCTTCACAATGAAGAAAATGCATAAATATTCACATGCTTTAGGGAGGGCAACTAGAATCAGACAACTTTAACTCATTTTGTTCAAAGACCTTCAAAACCTATTTATCAACCATAATTGGACAATATGCCACAATAGGAAAGTTAGCTTTATCTACACATAAATATAAAAAGCATGCTTTCTAGAAGAATTATTCCAAATAATATGTCAGTATGTTAATGAATGATTTAAAAATTCCTAGCAATCATGATGTGAGGTAAAAGCAGTCTGCTTGTGTAAAATGCCGTCCATCAGGAGCTGGAAGCACAGGTGTGTTGCAGGCAGCACCGACAGCAGTTCTTCTGACATAAACCTTAAAGAGAACTCATCAGGGAAAGCAAGCAACTGGTGCTTTATTGCTTGAAGGTGCCTTGAAGAACGCTCCTGCACTCAACACTTCGTGCTCACAAGCTTTCTCAAAATCACCTAAGATTTTTCAGCTTTCCTTTCCCTTCAATCCTCTTCTCTACTTCACTTTTGCTAGGTAACCGTGATTATTCTAATTTCATTTCAGGTTACATCGTTAGGAATCTTCACAATTCAATGTTTGTATTTTGTTGATTATACTGTACATATACCACTGAATTAGCTATTAATGTATCCAATATTTACAATCTTGCCCTATGATGAAAAAGACAACTGTTGACTTCTAATAAATGTTTCTAAGTAGCTCCACTAAAAAAATAATAAAAATTCATAGCAAAATTTTTATTTATTTTGGACTAGGGACTCTGGTATTTAGCTTAGCACATGCTAGGGTTCAATCCCTAACAGTCCAAAAGCAGTAACATGATGTAACATACTTACCCCACTTCACTGTCTTGTTCTGCCCGCAGCATAGCAAGCCATTGCTGTTTATACACTGAAGACAGCCATTCTAAAGGAGAAACATTAACAAGTAGTTAAAAGAACTGTTATTTTTAAATTTATGTTTAAAACATCAATTTAAGAAGCAGGTAGCTTATATTTTACAAATACGCTGTAACAACGTGGCTTACAGCTCTTTAACATGGTGAAGAACATCAAGCTTTGCCTCAGATTAGAGGACTTAGATAAATCCCTTGGTCAAAAGCTTGTGCTTGGACTCAAACGAGGTAGGGCAGTAGGTAGAGGCAGGACGACCTGGAGTACGAGGCCAGCCAGGGCTACTTAGGAACAACCCCTAGCCACAAAAGAAAAGAAAAAAGCATAAGCTTGCATTTACGCTTTCTTACAGCGCACATTAATTTTTCATTTGTGAATATCATTGCAAAGAGTGTTTTCAGTTTTTCTAAAAGTTCTACTGCCAAACCTAATAATAGATTTTTCATTTATTAAATTATCTAAGTCAACTGTGGTAACACATGCCTCTAATTCCAGCACTTGGGAGTCAGAGGTAGCCAGATCTCTGTGAGTTCAAGGCCAGTCTGGTATACATAGTGGGTTGTAGGTTAGCCGATGCTGTATATTGAGAGAGGTATTGGATGGATTTTTAACATATGCGAACTATGTGACTGCTTGGGGAGAGCAGAGGGTAAATCATGCATCTGAGTTCTACAATGTGGAAGAGAAATTAGAGGTCAGGAGAAAAAAGAAACAGGGTCAGATAGTAAGCAGTACTGGCAAATGCTGGGCCTGAGATCACTGCAGTGTGAGAGGTGAGGTCCTCTACAAAGAGAAAAGAGCAACTTCCAGGAGAACTAAATGAGTGAAGAGAGGAGATTTTGAGATTTGTTGATCCTGATTCCAGAGAAAATAACAAAGGTTTGGGAGGCATGGGGATAAGACATGATGAAAGTGGAGGACGTGTGAGAGAGAATATGGAGTAAGACATTGAGTGAGATGAGCTGAGATCAATCTAAGTTCATGAAATAATGGAACTCAATTGTGCCTAAGATTTTGAGGTCTGTCTGTCACTTCCTCCCTCTGCTGGGGATGGACATTTGAGTTCTTTGAAAGATAAACAAGAGCTCTGCCCCAAGCTATCCCCTGGCCCTTAGTTTACTTCTCACGTGGCACACTTTACTACTGAGAGCATACAATAATCTATGTGTACAACATGAGCTACGTGGCACTTTTTGCCTCTTTGCAAAAAGTGCCACATTTAATTTTAACTATATTCTGTTTTTATAAAACTGCAACTTTTCTTTGAACATACAGAAAAAATATGTTTATAAGATATAATAAAATTGTTAAAGTCTTCTTATATCATTAAAAAAAAACCCTGAAATCTACCCATAAGTCTGAATTCTTTTTGATTTTATACCAAATAAAATACTTCAGACTCTAGATGCTTGTATCATCATGCCCTCCAGAGTCACAGAGCTTGTTCGCCTGCATCCAGACACCCCTAAAGTACTTCGGCAGACAGTTTTACAAACTCTAAAACTCATTTCTGAAGAGCCTTAGAGGAAGCCTGACTGGAATAACAGATGTAATGGGCTGTGGCATCTAAGATTATACCTCTGCCTGGTATTTGCACACACAAAACTAAGGAGTGGTTGCACTGCCGTTTCTTATATGCTTGTATGTTACTAAGATTTTTTTTTTTTACAGTGCTGCATATATAACCTAGTGTTCTTAAGCATGCTGGGCAAGTGCCCTAATGTGCACATAGACTACTAAAGGCAATCTGTCATACAGATTTAACTTCAAAAAAGAATTAGTAGTTGTTTCAAAAGATTTAAATTACAATGAATAGATATATTTGATTCCAAACATTTAAGAATTTAGAATAAGAAGTCTTCTTATACACCAAAAAAACACACCGAGAAAACAGGAAACAAGCCCATCCATGATAGTCTCAAAAACCATAAAATATCTTAGAATAACTCTAACCAAGGAAGTGAAAGACCTGTTGAACAGGGGTGGTTTGAATGAAAATGTCTCCCATAGGCTCCAAGTATTTGGACATTTTGTCCCCAGATGGTAGTGCTATTTTGGGAGGTTGTAGAAGGTGTGGCTATCCTGAAGGAAGCACGTCACTGGGGGTGGGCTTAGAGAGTTCTTAAGCCTTGCTGGATCTCCAGTTGCTCTCATTTCCTGTGCCTGCTGGAAGATGTAGAGCTTAGCTTCTGCTCCTCCTCTAGCCACCTCTGCTGCCATGCCTCCCTGCCATGAAGGACTGTAATTCCTTCACCATAAGCTCAAATAAACTCTTCCTTCTATATATTGATTTGGTCAGTGTTTCTACCACAGCAACAAAAAAGTAACTAATATACCTATTTAATAAAAAAGTTTTTTCTTTTTCTTTTTTTTTTTTTTTTTTTTTGAGACAGGGTCTCCCTGTAGCCTCAGCTGACCTGGAACTCACTATGTAGACCAGGCTGGCTTTGAACTCACAGAGGCAAGCCTGCCTCTACCTCCTGCTAGGATTAAAGGCATGCACCACCATGCTGGGCCTGTAATAACAATTTAGGCTAGGTGTTGCCTAATTTAATCCCAATGCTAGGGAGGGGAGGCAGGTGGATCTCTGGGAGATTGAGGTCAGCCTGGTATACAAAGTGAGTTCAAGGCCAGCTGTGACTACAGGGAGACCCTGTCCCCCGCCCCCCCCACGCAAAAAAATACCAACAAAAATCGCCCCCAAAACTAAAACAAACAAAAACCTGTGAAAATGGCCACCATACCAACAGCATTCTACAGATACAACACAATACCCATTAAAATTCCAACATAATTCGCCACAGAAATTGAAAAAAAACCCTCAAATTTCGTATGAAAACACAAAAAAACGCAGGATAGCCACAACCATCCTGAACAATAAAAGACCTGCTGGCAGCATCACCATCACCAATCTCAAATTATGCCACAGAGCTATATAGTAATAAAAACAGCACAGTACTCCCATAAAAACAGACACACTGATCAATAGAACAGAACTGAGGCCCCAGATTTAAGTCCATGTACTTGCAGCCACTTTTTTTGACAAAGGGGCCAAAAATACACATCAGAGAAAAGACAGCATGTTTGACAAATGCTGCTGGTCAAACTGGATAGTTACATGTAGAAAAATGAAAATTCAATTCCTATCTCTCAACATACACAAAACTCAACTCCAAATGGATCAAGAACTTCAACATAAGACCTGATACCCTGAATCTGATAGAGGAGAAAGTAGGGAATACACTTCAATTTATAGGTACAGGAAAGGACTTTCTGAACAGGATTCCTACAGTATAAGCATTAAATCCAATAACTGACAAACAGGACCTCATGAAACTAGAAAGCTTTTGTAGAGCAAAGGACATTATCATTCAAGTGAAGAGGCAGCCTACAGAATGGGAAAAAAATCTTTACCAGTTATACCTCCAGGGTATATATCTAGAATATTTAGATTGAGGGTTAATATCTAGAATATATAAAAAACTAAACATCAAACAACCCAATTAAAAATTGAGGCAAGAATTAAACAGAGTTCTCAAAAGATGAAATGCAAATGGCTGAGCAATATTGTTTTTTAAAGTTCAACATTTTTAGCCATCAGGGAAATGCAAATTAAAACCAGGTTGAGATTTCATTTCATCCCATATTATCTTATAATGATGTTAAGGGCCAGTTCATTAAGGAGTTATTACTATTGAATGCATAAAAGTCAGGCACTGTGGGGCTGGAGAGATGACTCCGTGGTTAAGAGTGCATACTGTTTTTGCAGAGGACCGAGTATAACTCCCAGCACCCATATGAGGTTGATCACTTGGGCATATTCCCAAAGGACTCTATATCCTACTACAGAGATACCTGCTCATCCATGTTCACTGCTGCTCTATTCACAAGACCTAGGAAATGGAAACAACCCATTCATCAACCAGTGAACAGATAATGAAAAAATGACACATGATACAATCTTATTCAGTCATTAAGAAAAACAAAATTATGAAATCTGCAGATAAATGGACGAAACTGGAAACAATCATCCTGAGTGGGGTAACCCAGACCCAGAAAAACATTTCTCTCTGGTAAATGGATGATAACTTTGAACCCTTAGATATGTATGTTTTCAATTGGAAAATCCAAAGAGTTCAGGAAACTGGTAATGAGCCATGGGGGGGTCGGAGGATTCCTGGGAAGGGAGACAGAAAGCAGTGATACAAAAGGGAAAAATGGAGTAGAAAGGGTTAAATGGGGTTGGGGATGGGAGGGCAGGGCAAGGAGGGACTATGGGGAGGCATAAATAGCACTAAAGTCCTTTTGAAAAAGTCAGATGGAGCCGGGCGTGGTGGTATGTGCCTTTAATGCTAGCACTTGGGAGGCAGAGGCAGGCAAATCTGAGTTTGAGGCCAGCTGGGTCTACATAGCAAGTTACAGGCCAGCTGGGGCTATAGGGAGACCCTGTCTCAGAAAGAGTCAGATGGGAACCACCACAATAAAAGCTTCTTAAAGTACATACATACACAATATGAAAAGATTAAATGCAGTTACCCTATAAAATAAATAATAGGGGTATATTGCTCCTACCAAGTACCAAAGGCTGGCAAATAAAAAACCCAACGCCAGGCATGCACTCACTCTTTTTTTAATATGTATAAGTGTATTGCTTGTAAGTATGTAAATGCACCTGTGTTGTGCAATGCCCATGGGGGTCAGAATAAGGCATTAGATTCTCCTGGAACTGGGGTTATAGATGGTTGTTAGCTGCCATGTGGGTGCTAGTAATTGAACCCCAGTACTCTGCAAGAGCAACCAGTGCCCCTAACCACTGAGCCATCTCTCCAGTCCCACAGATTCCCTCTTCTGAAGCTGTTGACCAGAGGTCTTATAAATCCTCAAACAATTGTAGCCATGGCCCCCCGCTCTTGGTTACCCATCCACCAGAACTTGACGGTAAGACCCTATTGTTAAAGACACTACATGCACAAGTTGTAGGCCCAAACACAAAGAGAAATCAAGCTGGTACTGACCTCTACTGGCTAGCTTTCATACTGATAGAAGGTGCTATGCATGCTACTGAAGAAAAACCTTACCCAGGTTTG
This sequence comes from Nannospalax galili, assembly GCF_000622305.1. Lineage (NCBI taxonomy): Eukaryota > Metazoa > Chordata > Mammalia > Rodentia > Spalacidae > Nannospalax > Nannospalax galili. Next base: position 1,154,031 of record NW_008359530.1, read on the forward strand.
AATCCTGTGAGCTACATGAACAACTGGCCTGGCAAAATATGCCCACTGGTAGCATGAATGCTATATAAATAACCAACCATTTTTTGGTTGGATTTAAGGTCCGCTTCACAAGTTAGAGCTCAGAGCCCATACCTGACACTGTTATCAGGCCTAGAAACCTGTGGTTAGACAGTCACTGCCATAAGGGAGAGCCTACTATTCTGCTAAAGAGACACATTGTTTAAATGACTCCTAGTAACTTACTGTTATACTCATATACTAATGCATCTCTGAACTTTCACCAGAGAAGCTGCCCTGCCTGTGCAACTAATAGTGATTAACACAGAGATACACAACTAATAAATATGCAGAGAATAAGCGACTGAAGATTGTTTAGCCCTGAATAGGACACCTATATCAAACCCCTGCTTCCCAAATTTCCAGAATCATTGTGGAAGAGGACTGGAAAGATTCTATAAGCCAGAGGTAGGGGATGACCACAAAGATACTGTTTTCTAGACAGCTGGGCAGTTACTCATATGAACTCACAACAATGGTAAGAGCATGCAAAAGTTTAAGCCAGACAAATTCACTGCACAGAGCTGTGGAAGTGGGGAAGAAGCCCCAGTCCGAGCTCAGAACTATTCATAATTGACAGCTGCTGGGAGAGGGAGAGCCAATTTTCTCTAAGGGTATGATGCTGGGAAGGTTGACCAGGCTTCAGTGGGCATTTGGAGACACAAATTAGATAGGCCTTTAAAAATAAAAGTATATATATAAGAAAACACATAAAATTGGGTGGGGGGCAATAAGGGGAGATGGCGACTAGAAATGGGGGAGGGAGTCTGAATATGATAAAATACATTGTATGTAATTCTCAAAATTTCAATAGAAATATTTTTTTAAAAAAATTGAGTGTAAGAAAAACAAGAAAACACATCAAGTCATTTTTAAGACTCTTCCAAAACAGTGTATTGGTCAACCAACCTGTGGCACACCAGTGCTAGGCTTGGGTATGTTCTTGCAATGACAGCACTCAAGAGGCTGGAGCAGGGGCATTAAGAGCGTGAGGCTAGGGCTGAGGACACAAGTTTACTTATAGAGCACTAGCCTAAGAGGCGCACAAGGCCTTGGGTTTGATCACCAGTACAGAAAAGTATACTACAAAATGCTACCTAGCCATTTAAATACTGTGAGAGTATTTTAATGAAACATGACAAGGGAAAGCACAGTTATTTATATGCTGATTCCCTTGGGCATAAAGATATGTACCTTTGTGGACTAAGGGTGACTTCCTGGTTTCTTCATTAGTCTTCTCTATGATATATATGAAATGTTATAATCAGAAAAACATGACTTAAATCACAAACTCTCATGCTTTCTTACCTGAAGGTACTAGAGAATCTTGCTCAATAATCCTTGCAGAAGCCAGATCACTAATAATATACTGCAGCCTTAAATGTCTGAATACAGACACAAATGGTTTTCCTTGTTCAGTTTCAAGAAAGGTCGTCCCTTCAAAATCTATTAAAGAAAGTTTTAATTAGACATTCTTGTTAAATGTGCTGCTTTATTCATAAATGTTTTTATGGACAAGGACACATAGAGTCTGTTAGAATGCAAATAAGCTACTTTCAAGGATTTCAATAATTTTATGAGGGAAACAGAGAAACTGAAAAATCTCCCAAATTGATTTTGGTCCTAATCAGACCCTTGGGCTGGGAACACAGCTATTCTGGGCAGTTGGCCTTATAGTTTATCAAGGTAGGTGAGGTGTTATTGAAAAGTAATTAGGGTGACACTGTCTCTGGAGAATCCATTCCCAAGGCCAACATGCCAGAGAACCTGGAGGCCAAACAGTTCACGTGAGAGTCCTACATGATGACCAGGACAGGGACAGCTCTCCAGTTTTCCTACTTATACCAGTGGTAAACATTAGTTAACATATTCTCTACTAAAATACCAAATAAAATATTACTGTAGATTTGCAACCCATGAGCATTATTAATTACTAAAATAAATTCAAACTTATAAAGTATATAATTTTTTTCTCTTAGGGAAAATTTAGTATTTCTAAACATTACTTACTTGCATTCCAAAGTACTCTTGTGAATGGGAAGGAAACACCTAGGTTACTGTTATCAACAGGAACTTGTGCATAAGCTTTAGTATGTTTCTTATTAAACAAGGCATACCTACTGGGATATGTTCAGCCTATTGCTATTAAGGAGAGATGAGAGGTGCCATTACACAGATTCTGCATCTCAAACCCAACTAGACAGGTGTTCTCCACTAAAATACTTTCCTGAAAATTGCAAAAACACAACTAATGAAAACAATTTTCACTTTTTTTTCTTGAGACAGGATTTTACTATGTAGCCCAGGGAGCTCTGGGTCCTCCTGCCTCAGTCTCCAGACTGCTGGGATTGGAGGCCTATGCCACCACACCCAGCTCTCAAATGTCTATCTCATACATTCTTTTGTATTCCTATGCTATATTGGCAAGAACCAAGGACAGCAAATAAAGTAGTTCACTCACTGGAAAGTTAATACTTACCTTTGCTTATGCACAGACAGGAGGCACGTGACTAAGTTTGCACCTTTTGCCTTCCTTACTCTAACAGTTCTAGCTCATGTGGTAAACTGAATGTGCAATTGTGTCCCACATGCAGTCCATTACATGAGCAAGTTGCAGAAATCTAACTCTAAACTAACTCACAGCCATCTAATCATTTTCCCTCACAGCCTTTTCTTTAGGGTGGGTAAACAGGTTGAGCCATTTACTTTTGTGGAATTCAAAATTCATGTTTTAAAATTTCTTGCTGGTGAGCATGTTTATACTAACTTCATTATTAGAGTTAGCTGCAGTCACAGGTATAACTGCGTAGTTTTCTAAGTTTCTACTGTTTCTTTTATCCTAATCCATATGTATATGAAAAGTCAAATTTAAAAAACTTAAGAGATATACTGATATATAATATGTCAGGAGATTACAGTAAATTGTTCTATTTTCTTTTTTTTTTTTTTCCTTCATCTTTTTGAGACAGGGTCTACCTAAAGCCCCAGCTGGCCTGGAACTCAGAGAGATCCTCCTGCCTCTGCCTCCCCAAGTGCTGCTGGGATTAAAGGCGTGTACCACCACACCAGGCTTAACTTTTTCTATTTTCTAAATGTACATTAATTCTGCAATTTCAAAACTGTTTAGAATGAACCTATAAAATCTTCATAACAAAACAAGGGCTTAGATGTACAATTTGATTTTGAGTAAAGGCATCTTAAGCAATTAACTGTTACAGGGAGTCAGGGCAAGACTGCAGGGTGGGAGGTAGAGTGGCCATGGCTTCTACTTACTGCTGCTGCAGTGGACCCACTTGTAGACCACCACAGAGGGGCATATCAACACCCAGCCCACAGTTTTCATTGAGCCTTTTTCACTTCTTTTTTTTTGAGACAGTGTCTTTCATATGCCAAGCTGGCTTCAATTTTCTTATGTAGCTGAGGATGACTTGGAACTTCTGATTCTCCTTGCTTCCCCTTCTCTGATTAGGGATCTAGGATTAGGTGTTCACCACCAGGACTGGCTTATGGAATGCTGGAGATGAAACTCAGGGCTTCCTGCACTCTGGGTAAGAGCTCTATCAATTAAGCTACACCCTTAGCCCCTTTTTAAATGTCCTCACCCTCCTTATTCAGATTTGTTATCTCCCTGTTTATTTTATTTATTTAAATTCCCTCTTCATAATTCTGCTAATACTTTAATTGCTATAACAAAGTCAAACAATTATAAATAGTATTCTGTTCTTTTTTAAAAAATATTTTATTTTACGTATATGAGTGTATTGCCTGCATGTGTGTCACCCATGTTGTGAAATGTCTGCGGAGGTCAGAAGGTGGAATTGGAATCCCTTGTAACTGGAGTTACGGATGGTTGTTAGCTGCCATGTGAGTGCTGGCATTCGAACTTGGGTCCTCTGTAAGAGCAGTCAGTGTTCTTAACCATCTCTCCAGCCCCAGTTTCTTTTCTAAATGAGATCACATCAGATTTTACTTGTATGGCCTTTTACATATTTCCAATTCAAGAGCTTAACAGAAAATTTATCCAGCACTGAGCTAGTTATATAAAATAAATGTTTGTTTCTTGAGACAAGGTCTCAAGCAAACCAGGATGACCATGAACTCGCTATGTAGCAGAGGCTGAACTCTTGATCCTTTTGCCTCCACTGTTCAAGTGCTGGGATTATAGCTGTGCACCATATACCATTCTTGGCTTATATAAAATAATTCTATAACATTTTTTAAAAACAAGACACAGAGAGCACTGAATTTTAAAAGAACTTCTAGTTACCAAAAGGCATCATTAAGATAAAAGGATAAATCACAAATCAGATTATATGATGGTTAGTTTTCATTGACAATTTGATTCTATCTAGAATCACCTGTAGAGTCTCAATGAGAGACTATCTAGATTAGGTTGACCTGATGGCATGCCTGTGGGGAACTGTCTTGATTATGGTGATTGATATGGGAACACCTAGGTCAAGAGTAGGCATTACCATTCCCGGAGTTTGGATTTTGGATTACAAAAACAGAGACAGTCAGCTGAGTACTGACAAGCATGCATGTGTCTATTCTCTCTGCTCTTTACTAGATGTGATGTGACCAGCTGTATTAGTTCCTGCTGCCTATGACTTCCTTGCTATGATGAACTGTAACCTGGAACTGTGAGATAAAATAAACCCTTTCTCCCCTAGATTGTTTATGTTAGGTATTTTGTCACAGCAACTGGAGGGAAACTAGGACAAATGATAAGGGCAAAGCATCTGTGACAAAGGCTGGTAATCACAAATAAGCAAAGAAGCTGAAAGGCTAATGTGATGATAAAATGAGGAAAAGAAACTCGAACATACATTCCAAAGAGGAGATGTGACCAGTAATCCTAAGAGTCATTTAATCTCGTTCATTATCAAGGAAGTGAAACCCAATGGTGCACGGTATGGTGGCAGCCTCAGGGGCCCCATAGGGCCTTTTCCCTTTGTACTCTGGGGTGCCACTTTGGTAGCTTGAAATCAGCCACACTGAGCAAAACTGTACCATGAAAAACGCTACAAACCAGGACTAGTTTTCAGTCATTACTATGTACACTAAGACACATATGCACGCGAGAACATAGTGGCTCGCTCTGTATTCCAGTAACATAGAAGGGTGAGGCAGATGGACTGTTGCCAGTTGGAGGCCAGCCTGGATGACAGACCAATAACCTGTCTAAAAAACAAAAGTAAAGAAAACAAAAAAGGTATACATGCACAATCTGATATTATTTTTGCTTAAAGCAAAAAGTAATAAGGGGCTAGAAAGATGGCTCAGCAGTTACGAGCACTGATTGGTCTTGTAGATGTGGGTTCAGTTCTCAGCATCCACATGGAAGCTAACAACCACCTATAATTCCAGTGCCAGGGGATCCAATACCCTCTGTGGCCTCCATAGATACTGCACACATGTGGTGCAGACACATATGTGGTGCCAACAGACATGCAGGAAGAACACTCACACACATAAAATAAAAATAAACCTTTAAAAAATGCAGAATTCAATCCATGGGTGGGAGGTAAAGGAAGGCAAGGGCTCAGGAGAGTACATGAGGCTGTGAAGGGAAGGTCAGCTCAGAGGTTCCATATTTTAAAAATAAATAACAAAGGTGGCCATGAATGGACCAAAATAACAGTGAAGTAAGAGAATTGTGAATTAAAGGCTATGATTTATCAACTTCTTTACTCAAGGGCAATTAAAAGTTTGTTCAAAATTATTTGGTTTCTTGATACAGGGTCTCACAATGTAACCCAGGCTTGCCTGGAACTTATTACAGAGACCAGGCTGGCCTGAACTCATGCTTAGTTCTCAAGACTTTTGTTTTGGCAAAGAAAGAAATAAACATACTGCCTACTCGCTTCTATACAGAGAAACCTCTCAACAGTTCATTCTGCCAGGTGCAGTGGCTGACATCTATAACCCCACCTGAGAAACTGAGGCAGAACTACCTAGAATTCCAAGTCAGCTTGGTTTCTTAGGAAACCAAACTCAAACAACACCTCCCCCAAACCTGAAACCAAACACAACTGATCGTTAAGTAATCTTAATCTATCTCCACTACGTATCTGAAGGAAGATATGTATGAGCTCCTCACATACTGCATGCAGCACACGTGTGTATGTACACTATTTTTACATTACTTTCCATCTGTGCCACACAGATGTCATCCACAGGCCTCATTCAGAATTGTTGTTCGAAAGACATGGCTGACGTGGGAAATCCAACATAGCTAAACAAACAAGAGTAATTCTAAAATCTACTGCTGACAAAATGGGGAAAGGCGGTAGTTCTGGGTATCAGAGCCTGCTATAGTTCAAGGGGCAGTGACATGAACATTCCCAGCCACTGCAAGTGCTTCCTCACCTAGCAATAGCTATCTGTTGTTAACAAGAGGCTAAATTAGTAAACTGCTAAGGTGATTTCCAGCTCTAAAACTAAGTCTGTAAATAAAAGCCAAGGCCTGCTTTTAAGAAATTTCATTAAAGACTGAAGAGATGGCTCAGCGATTAAGAACACTGGCAGTTCTTGCAGAAGACCCGGGTTTGAATTACAATACCCACATGATTCTGACCATCCATAACTCCAGTTCCAGAGGATCCAATGCCCTCTTCTGTCCTCCATGGGCTTGCATGATATGGGTGCACTTACGCACCTACAGGCATACACTTAATACACATAAAGTAAAAATAAATAAATAAATTTATTTAAAAATCCCATATTATAGACAAATATGTAGTCATAAGAACAAATTAAGGAATACTTTGCGGGGACATTACTGAAGATTGAAC
>NW_008359530.1:1161254-1202178 GCF_000622305.1 Nannospalax galili
ATGGCAGGAAATGGAGGTCCAGTGATTAAAAACTGGAAATATGCACCATGAAGCACACTAATCCCTGAAAAATAGTAATGGTCACACCTTAGTGAATTAAACAGGCACAGCTTTAACCTAACTACTACATTAGTAGCTACCAATTTATTCTACTCACTAAACACTATGTAAGATCGTAAAAGAAATTTAATACGGGAAAAGGACTTCCTTTGTCTCAGGGCTGTGGAGGCAGTGCACAGAGTAGTTAAGAGCTCAGACTTTCAATCCTCCACCTGTCACTTAGAAGCTAAACACATCACCTAATTTCTTCATTTGCAGATCACTGAAGGAACGTGTGCACCATGTTTAACTCAGTGCTGGCAGTAAGCACCATGCAAGCACCAGCATTTACCAGTCCTGCATCACGGCAGCTGCACTGACAGACGAGAGCAACGGTAGCTCACAGAGATTTGGACATGCCTCCACCCTCTTCTTAGAAAGTTCAACAGTCAGATGCTAAGCTTCCTTGAAAAAAAACTAGCAATGGCGCCTCATCTCTACCGCAGAAACACTATCCAAAGACTACACTGCAGCTTCACAACTGCCTCAAGGGCAGACGGCACTCCACAGACACAGACAACGCACGGTGGGGTGAGAACAGAGTCTGCTCTAATAGATTCTAAGCCTCACCCACAGGCAGAGTAACAATTGATATTTTTTTGAACTATGAAATAAAATTAGACCTAAAATCCATCAGAAGAATGAAATAAAGCTAGACTTGGTAGTTTTAGGAAACGGGAGGCTGAGGCAGAAGAACTGCTTCAAAAGCTTTGAGGTCAGTCTGGGCTACATAATGTCTTCCAAGACAGTGTGGGCTACAGAGTGAGGCCCTACCTCAAGAAAAAGAGTCACGAATCACTAAATCTAAATATGTACGGCTCTGGCATATGGTCACTAGCTTGAGATAGTTTGGGAAACTGATGTAGGTTGTTCAACTTCACAATGGTGCAGAAGTGTGCCATGGACCACACTGTTTTACTTCAGGACAGCACATAACAAATTACAGAAGATGTATAACACTTAATGATATAACAGGATTGGCTTAGGTGATGTGGCCAACTACAGGCTAAGTATGTGTTCTGAGCATGTTCCAGAAGGGTGTGGCTGAGCAGGGTGCTCAGGAAATCAGGTGGAATAAATGCTTTCTTGACAGCTGTATTTCAGTTGATGACGTGTTTATTGAGCAGAACCCCAGCGAGCCAAGCAGCTGTGTAGTTCCTCCACCGTCTCTAACACTCAGAAGCACTGCTACCAGATTTTCACCACGGTGAGCAACCTCAAGTAATATAACCTGCACGTATACATCGGTACCTTTTTAAGAGCTGTATATACATCCATCTCCACTTGCATCACAAATAGGTTAGATGAACCAATGAGCTGTTTCATGACGTTTATACTGGAAAAGATAAAGCACAGGGGTGAGCTTGTCTTCACATAGCTGAAGGACTCTTGTAAGCTATAAACTTCTAAAAAAATTTAGTGTGTATCTGTGTATGATATATGTGTGTGAATACAGACACACATGTGCCCCAGTACACATGTAGAGGTAAGAGGACAACTATTGTGAGTTAGTTCTCTCCTTCTACCAATGGTTCTGGAGATGGAACTCAGGTCATCAGGCTTGTGCTGCTGAGCCATCCCACCTGCCCTAAAACCTTTAATTCTCTGTCAAATGAAAACATGGAGATAAAAAAGGCAGCAGTCTATCTGAACAAGACAAAGCACCTTAGTTAACAATCCATCTGAACACAATACTTCTCACTGTGACACCAGGCTGGGAAGGGCCAGCACACAGAGGCCTGATCCCCTTACTGTAGGTGAAACAGGATGACTTGCTGACTTTGTCAAAGCAGCAGCCCCTCTACCTTCCTACCCACATTTCTATGTACAAATGAAAACCAAGAAACATTTCTTAAAATTCACTAAAACAGCTAGATCTTCAAGGTCACAACCCCACCCCCGCAGGACATTGCTATATAGACCAGCCTGTCCCCAAACTTGCTATCCGTCCTGTATCAGCCTTGCAAGTGCTGAGATTAGAGATGTGCCACTATATTTGGTTAAAGGAATCTTTAATATCCAGGCTTAAGTATTTTATTTGTTCTTTTTATTTTATGTGTGAGTGTATTGTCTGCATGAGTCATCCCTCCAGCCCCAATATCCAGATTTAAAAGAACTACAGTCAGAAAATATGTTTTTATTAAAGGAAAATGAAAAAATGCAGGCTAATTTAGACTAGAAATGATTATCACTGGCCATGGGCTCTATTTCTCCCCTTTTTCTGCTTTTCTAGATTTTAAAGATGATCCCACTATGACCAGCTTTCTTTCTTCAGAAGTTCAATGAGAACTCTAACCTGTCCCCCAGCTGGAAGCTGTGAAATGCCTCCATCAAGACACTACACGCTCATGACACTTGTGCCCCAAATCCTTCACAATTTTGGGGGTACGGAGAGATGGCTCAGTGGTTAAGTGCAGAGGACCCAGGTTCAGTTGCCAGCACCCATATGGTGGCTAACAAGCATCCGTAAGTCTGGTTCCAGAGAACAGGACACCCTCTTCTGTTCTCCATGGGCATTGTACAGACATGGTGCACTTACATATATGAACCAAAACACTCAAACACATAAAATAAAGATAAATTTTAAAAAAGTTTGTTTCCATCCAGAATTTGCAGACCCATCATGGTATATTGGTCTCACTGCTGCAGACAAGCTCTGGTAGTATAAAATAGCACAGCCATCTCTGAGTCCTTCACTTCACAGCCCCGAACAGTACATCTTTGATGCCAGGGACATTCAGGAAGGATGGAAGAAGGAAGGAAGGAAGGAAGGAAGGAAGGAAGGAAGGAAGGAAGGAAGGAAGGAAAGGAGGAAGGGAGGAACTGGGCATAGTGGCACATGCCTTTAATCCCAGCACTTGGAAGGTAGGGAGGGGAAGGAAAGAGGGAAGGAGAGAAGGGGGAGGAGAGGAGAGGGGAGGGGAGGGGAGGGAAGGGAGGGGGCAAGGGAGTTAATGTGTAAGTAAGAAGATACAGCTTCAAAAGGTCAACTTAACTGTGAATTTAATTTCATCAGTTGGTAAACATTTTTAAAAATTTCATTTATTTTACTTTGTGTGGATGTGTGTGAGTAGAGGTACATGCAATATCAGTGCACATGTCAAAGTGAATGGACAATTCTTAAAAACTGGTTCTCTGAGGACAGAACTCGGGTCATCAACACGCCTGCAAGCAAGTGCCTCTACCTGGCTGAGATCTACTGCCTGTAAAAACTGTAAAACATGTTGGGTGTGCTGGTACATGCTTTTAAGGAGGTGGATCTCTGTAAGTTCAAGGCCAGCCCAGTCTACATAATGAGTTCCAGGTCAGCTGGGGCTACAGGAAGACCCTGTCTCAAAGAGACCGAAAAAAACAAAATCCAAAAACCAAAAACCAAAAAAACTACCCAAAAACCAAAACAAGAAAACAAAACCCCAAACCCAACAACAATAAAAAACAGCAAAAGCCCTATAGTGTCTCTATAATAATTTTCAAACTATCACTTTTAGATGTTCCAGAAACCTGGTAGAAGTGAGAAGCACTTTACACTTGGAACAGTCTTACAGCAGCAGTGCACTCTGTTAAACTGTACGAACGACAGACATCAATTTGATCACTAACAACAGAGAAGCAGGTGCAGCATGTATCTGAGTCATGAATGTAGTCAAGGTACCTGTCATTAAATTGCTTTTGTGTTTGTGTGTTCTACAAAAGTATCTTGAACACTTGAACAAATGAAAAACATTATTTTAAGACAATTAACTATAAAGTTACTTGGAATCCAAATACCTGAGTTCTTTGAAAAGCTCAACACTCTGGTGAGTCATCAAGTTGTTTAGCAGCCACTCTAGGCACCTGAAATTAAAGTGTGATTATCTTGTATATATTAGGTATTTAGAACTTATTAAGTAGGTCTTATAGTTAAAATGAAAACAGAGTGTTAATTGCACTAAACCATGCTCAAGTTTTTATCTCAATGATTTGAAACTTAGTATTGCTTGTCAGTAGTTAAGGGACTATTTCCTTTATATTAATAATACCACTTCCAATTAAGAAACTTCATTTCAATGATGTAATAGTTCATAAGGAATTACTTATTTCTATAATCTTCTTTTAACATCTAAATGAGATCTACAATTTCAAACAGTTAAAACTGCAGCATCTGCACTAATGTAACATCTGTGCTGCCTACTCCTTAAATAGTGACCACAGGAGCTGAAGAGATGACTCAGTGGTTAAGAGTACCAGCTCCTCTTGCAGAGGACCCAGGTTCGATTCCCAGCATCCACATGAGGGTTAACAATCATTTGCAACTCCAGTTTCAGGCAAATCACTTACACACATGCAGGCAATACACTCATACACATAAAATAAAATGAAAAAATAGTGATCACAGTTTGATAAGGATATTTCACCCACCTGTGATCACTGACCAGGCCAATGCTTCAGAGGAATTTATTAATTAGTTCAAAAGAAAAAAGGGCTATTATTCTATCTTCCCTCATAATTGTCTCTTACTACATTCTCTTAAGAAATCAAAGCAACCAAATTCCAGAAGTAGGATAAAAGAAAAATAGGAAAAGCAACTCACTTTTTCTTTACAGAATCTAATCCATAGGTCCCTGATGATGTGTAATAGCCACACACAGTTTTCACATTAATTGTTTCCTTCATTGTCTCACCACACTGGTGGATTAAACCATCCTGTAAATATAAATAAGCACTGGAAAGGCCCGTTTCATGTGGGAAAATTAGCTTTCACCTGTGCCTCCACATATTAAAAAGTAAAAAAACAAAACAGGAAGGAAGAAACTCATTAAGTGCAGCAAACCTATGTTTTTTTCTTTCAATAAAAATACTGAAAAGAAAATCATTCAGCAAGTATCCACTACACACACAGAACTGAAAACGAAGATGGCGGAAGAGGCAGGGAGGAGGAGCACCATAGACCTCATTTTCTCTTTTCTGCTCTAGGAGCTCTGCAAACTGTTTTGGCAGCATTTTGTTTTTCCTGTTCTTATTAAATTAAGAACTCTACACAGCTAATCAAGTGATATAGATAAGTAAATAATACAAATGCATGGAACAGTGCTTATTACCGTTTAAAAGATCCATCAACATGCCTCAAGAACAAGTATAGTACAGTTTTAAACAACTTACATTAAAATTTTAATCTAAAACATTTATACAGGTTTCAAATGAACTACCTTCAATATATAGAAAAAATACTTTTTTTTTATTCATTTCTGAAATATATTCATGCAACTATATTATTATAGTAAGTTTTAAAGATAAGGCAGATAGTAGATTTAGAAAGAAGCCAAAAGGACCAAAGTTAGTGTGCTGGATAGCTTTAGTGTCAACTTGACACACCTGGGTTGAGGGAGCCTCAACTGGAGAATTGCCTCCATTGGACTGGCCTGTGGCCATGTCTATGGGGCATTTTCTTGATCGTTGAGTGATGTGGGAAGGCCCAGCCCACTGTAGGTAGTGCCACCCCTGGGCAGGTGGGCCTGTGTTGGATAAGGGCGCAAGCCAGTAAGCAAAGTTCCTCCATGGCCTGTGCTCCAGCTCCTGCTTCAGGTTCCTGTCCTGAGTTCCTACCTTGGGCCCCCAGATGAACTGTGACCCAGGAGATGTAAGCTGAATAAACCCTTTCCTCCCCAAGTTGATAGTGGTCAGAGTGTTTTGTCACAGCAATGAAGAATAAACTAGGGCAGTCATCATTGGGGGGGTGCGTGTGCTACGGTGCACTTGTGGGGGTCAGAAGAGACTGCAGAATTGGATCTGCCCTCCACCTGCACATAGGTCCTGGGGATCGAACTCATATCCGTAGGCTTGAGGCGGCAAGCACCTTTACCATGGAGCCAGCTTACCAGTCCCAGGGTTTTTTCAAGGAATCAATGGGGTGCTGGGGAAGTGACCGTGCATTTGGGGCAACAGTCAGTGGTGTTGGCAGTAGTAAGCTTGTGGTGATGCCCTTTTGATATAGTAGTGGGTGGATAAGATGGGGAGAGCCTGCAGGTTCCAGTAGATTATCCGTACTACCTTCACCTAGACAGCATCTGGATGACCCGACCATAGTATGTTTCTGTCTCTAAAGCTATTCTCATCTTTTCATCAACCCATCCTTCACACAGTCCCTCAAATATTCATTGTTAATGTGTAGTGCTGAGAATCAAACCTGGGGCTTTGCACATATTAGGCAAGTGCTCTACCAGAGAGTTGTACCCTCAACCCCCTGGAGTAGTCTCTGTAAAGCATAACTATCTTTCCCTGACTAAAATCTTCCAGAGGTAAATAAAGAGTAAGCTTTGCAATGCACTGAGGAACTTTCATGATCTGGTTTTTGGGCTCTTTCTTGAAAACCTTTTTATCTATTTTTAATTAAAATTTGATTTATTTGTTTATTTTGCATCCATGTGGGAACAATTTTTAGGAAATCAGTTCTCTCCTACTATGTGTGTCTTGGGAATCAAACTCAGGTTGGCAGGCTTGGTGGCAGGTGCCTTTACTCACTGAGTTATCGTGACAGGCCTATAATTCTTGTACTGATGCTGAAGACATGGTCCTCTTAATCCTCTGACCCTCCTTCCTCTCACATTTCTTACTGTCCCCAGTCTGAAATGTTCTTCCTACCCCTCTCTTCACACTGTGCAAGATAAACATACTTTCAAACCCAATTTAGAAACTAACTTCCGTCTATGATGACATCAGGTTAGAGTGGCTTGTCCCTTCTTCACGGGTCCATTAAATCCCACAAGATGTTTATGTCACACTCAACACTGGGCAGCTCTGTTCTGATCTTTGGGTTTGTATACTGACCCTCTCACCCCAACCCTCAATATACTGTCAGCTACTTTGAGGCAGGGGGCATATTTAATTAACTTTCACATATGAACTACAAAAGTGAGGGACTATATCTACATTTGCCTCTGGCTCTATGTCTCATACGACATACTGTTCAACATGCTCACTGTACTTTCATTGAATGTCATTCTACCAGTGATTAAAAAGCACACATACGGTTTACACATGACTTCACAATTAAGAAGCTTAAATTAACAGCACTCAGTGTCTCTTTGAAAAACAAACTAAATAACTGATCACAAACTACCTGCTTAGCAGTGAAGTCACTGATGACAGAAATCTGCAAGCACACTCAACAGTCAACTTTCCCACATTTCAGCAAGCTAAAGCAGCTCCACAGAAAGTCTCCCCCACTTCACATAGATATCAGAGCCCCCAGTTGTAATAGGTTTTGTTTAAGCAGCTTATATTATTTCTAACAAACAGTACATTTACCTTCATTTTTTAAAAAAATTGCAAAAGCTGAACTTTACTTTTGTTTCTGGAGGTAAGCACAGAAACACAGAGCACTATGATTTTAGATGTCAACTTACCAACTGCAACATACAAGCTGCTGCCAAAATGGCAACAACTTGACTGGGTTTTATCAAGACATCATCTCGATACAGAGATCCAAAGGCAACTTGCAGTGCTGAAAGCAAAAGTACACACGTAAAATGAAATGTTACCAAAGGGGTAAGACACTGCAAGAGGCAGCAAGGACCTTGGTCTAAATCAGGTATGTCCATAGGAGTAAAGGAAGCATCACTAACTAAAATGGCAGTGACTGTCACTGCCTGATGGAATTGATACAGTAACTGATTTAATTAGTCTATCAATTCCAGCTGCATTCTTCTCTAATGGCCAGAATTAAGACCTCCTTGGAAGAAGTTCCAGAAGATATTGCTGAGTAGACCACTTATAAAGTGTAGGTACACACAGTCCATCACTCCATGATAATCTTTTCTTTAGGGGAGGAATAGTTTAAGCTGGCATCAAACTCACAGAAATCTTCTTGCCTTAGCTTCTTCAGTGCTGGGGTAACAGACATGCACCACCAGGTCAATTACCATGATAATCTTAACTCAGTGCTTCACCACTGAGGTGTGGTAAGCTCCTAGCCATGTCCTGCCACATGCATGTCTGATCCCTACAGGCATCTGAGTCTGGCCACCCTCCTCCAGTGCCATTCACTGATGTTCCTTACAGTTTGCTCTATAAACCTCTGTTTTCTCTCTGCCTACGCAGTGGAGCTGGGCCCTCCACCAAGCCTGTGAAATAAAACAAGAAGGAGGTGTGGACTATGAACAGGAGAGGATGTTTACAGGAGGCTCACTGGGCTGTACTGAGACTCAAACACAATCCCTAACCTCCCCAGCCCCCTGCTTTGAAACAACCCTGCCTAAATGATTCATGTGCTGTCCCCAAAAGGATCTTCACACATTTATTTTTACTTTTGGTTCTAGGATCAAACCCAGGGCCTCCTGCAGGGTAGGCAACACTCTTAACAATTACATCCCCAGTCCCTGTACATACTTTCTTTAAAAAAAAGTGGTCAAACTTCTTACTCCCTCTCCTTACATCATTCATATCCCAGGCTCACAAGACATGTAAACAGACTGGGTTCATGTAACTATAAACAAGAGGGACAGAACTGATAAATAATGGAGTGAATTAATATAAAATCTACCTTCAGGTGTAAAATGAAACTTTGTTCCTAGCCTAAGGGCTAGAATATTTGTTTTTCATCAAAAGAATAAAAAGGTTATGTTTTTGTGATCTTTGTACATTGTAATTATGGAGGCCATACCTTCCACATCAATATTCTGGTCAGGAATCTCCAGTTCAATAATATTCATGCTGGATTCTTTCCAAGAACCGCTGAACATACTAGAAAAGTAGCCAGACTGAAGAAAAAGTAAAAAGTTAATGATTGGCCAGTACTTTGTCTTCCAAATTATTTTCCCATCTCTAACTCCACCCAACTATTTTTTATCAAAACTAATTTGCCATATTATTTCAAGAGAAAAAGAACTGTTCAGTACATCTACAGCAGAAAAGAAGTTAAAATAAAGTCATTATAAAGTATTCTGAAGTACATGTTCAATTTAGTACATCTCAAAACTAAATTCCCACATTACTTCTTAAACCTGATTAGCTTTTACTTAAAGCAATTCCTGGGTAGTGCACTGTATGTTTTTTTTTTCCCCCTCACCAAGACAGTCTCACACATCTCAGCATCTCTCACAAAACATGGCAGCACACACAGCAGACACAATTCTGTATTCAGAGGAGAGAAAACTATGAGTCCTCAAACTACTGACTCCTTTCTGGGATCTCCGTGGCTATTAAGGACCCAGAACACTCCCAAGTCAGCACTAAAAGAATATACTCCAGAAAATCTAGGAAAACCCAGAAGTTAGTTTTATCTAACCACAATGGGCCTGAATTCTGGCATGGATAAAATGTATGGTTACCTTCCAGATAGCATCCCTCATAATCAGAACTGCAGTACTTTTAGAATGGATCAAATATTAACTAATTTTAAAACATAAATTAAAGTTCAATCCTGGGTTTTGGCACCAAAAAGAACTGATTAAAATAGAATAAAATAAAGACATTATTCAGTACTTACTATGTTCATCCATTTGTACCTGTGGCTTCAGGACATGCTGTCAACACTAAACCCACATATGCTCAAGTCCCTCCTCTCTGCACTGATCACACCCTTTTAAGTCATCTTACACCCTTTAAGTCATCTTACACCCTTTAAGTCATATTGCACCCTCTCACACCCTTTTAAGTCATCTGTAGGTTACCTGCATCACCCAATACAATGTAAATGTAACGTAGGTAATTATATTGTTTTTTAGGGAATGACAAAAAAAGTCATGTATGTTTGTTCAATACATGTCAATTTGCTTTTTTCCAATTACTTTTAATCCTGAGTTGTTACACAGGGGATGTGGAGCCTGCACATGCAGAGTGCCAACTGTTTATAGCAGCTTAGGACTCAGATGTGGTTTCTGTCCACAGGCAGCCTGCAAGGATCATGAGAGGCAATCTCATCCTTGTCACAGAGGCCATCTCATCCTTAAAAGTCAGTGAGAGATTTTTTTTCTTTCAGAGATTAAAACAAAGATATGGTTAAGACTAATAGTCTGACATATCCTCTGGACTGTATTCTTTTTGGACTCTTGGTTTTTTTTGTTGTTTTTTTTTTTTTAAGTAAACTCAGCTTCTCTTTCTTTTTAAAAAAATTTCTGGTTTTTATTCTTCAAATCAAAGTAAACTTTTTCAAAAAAATAAATGAAAAACATTTTGATGAAAATGTGGGAGAAAGAAACACTTCAAACATTTTCCTTGGCAAATTTCAGACTACTATCTTTCAAGTATTTATTCTCCAACAATGGTGGGAAAACACTAGATCCACAGGGTAAGAACTCACAAGGCCTAGGACATAGAACGGGATGGAAGGTCATCAAATAAACATCTGAGGGGCTGGGTGTGGTAGAGCACAGTTTTAATACCAGCACTTGGAAGGCAAAGGTGGGTGGATCTCTGTGAGACTGAGGCCAGCCTGGTCTCCATATTGAGTTTCAGGCTGGGTGTGGGTACAGGGAGACTAGAAACAAGACAAAACAAAACATTAAGGGACTGGTGAGATGACTTAGCAGGTAAACACACTTGCTGTCAAGCCCAATAACTCAGTTTGATCCCCAGGACCCCATCATGG
Organism: Nannospalax galili; assembly: GCF_000622305.1. NCBI lineage: Eukaryota > Metazoa > Chordata > Mammalia > Rodentia > Spalacidae > Nannospalax > Nannospalax galili. The sequence continues at coordinate 1,171,918 of NW_008359530.1, forward strand.
AAGAACTGACTCCTGTAAGTTGTCCTCTGACATTGGCACACACAGTGGCAAGCATATACACATGTGCAAATACAATAATAAACATTAAGAAAAAAATTTTTTAAAGAAAACATATCTGAACTCTTAGAGCAACACAATACTCTATTTGAAAGTTCTGAGCCATTGTAATTTTTTAAAATTTATTATTTCTATTTTATGTGTATGCGTATATTGCCTGCATGTAGGTAAGTGCACCCATGTCACGCAATGCCCTCAGAGGACAGAAGAGGCTGTTGGATCCCCTGGAACTGGAGTTACAGACAGTTGTTAGCTGCCATATGGGTGCTGGGATTCGAACCTGGGTCTTCTGCAAGAACAGCCAGTGTTCTTAACTGCTGAGACATCTCTCCAGCCCCCAAAAGTTCTGAGCCATTTTAAAAATCAAGTGCCCGACAGAAAACCTTTCAACACAAAAGTCAGAAAGGTGCATCAGCCAGATGACTTCTGCTGTTTGCTGGTCTGAATTTTCTAGGAAAGGTAAGTATTACCTTTCTATTCACTTTTTCCAAAGCAACGTTTTAGGGAAATATATTCAATTTGAATTGTCATAAAAACATTTGGATAATCTTTAATGTTACAGATTTTCTTTTCCAATTTTATCAGCAAAAGATACTAGAATAAACTCCTTCACAACAAAGAGGTGACACAACGGTGGACAGTATGATGGGAATTTCAAAATCTGTTTTCCAGACCAAACTCGGCTTTCAGTTTTCAAGGCCAGATTCAGCTTTTACTAGCAAAGCTCACCATCGTTCTTCACCAGCAGACACTTTACCAGGTGAGATGACATGTCTTAATCCACACCAGAGCTCTGTGTGAAATCCACCCAAGAACAGAGTGCAACTGAAAGTCTGGGGTGCTGGAAGCAGCTACCCTGGCCATCAACAGAGAAGCGGAGCACTTACTTGACACAGGTATACTTTGTGTAAGCTCCACTCTTCTCCTAGAGCACAGATCTTAATGTCACTGTTTTCACCATTCAAAAACAATGTTTGATAGATGTATTTAGATGTACTCTTTAATTTTTTCCTGTCAAGAGAAATGCAGAAGTTGCATATTCAAAAAGCAGTGTGAGAACCCCAGCATCACAAGGCTGTGGGTTCAGTCCCTAGTACTGTATAGACCAGGTATGATGGGCAACACACCTGTATCCCAACGCTGGGTAAGTAGTGAAAGGAGAGTAAGGAGTTCAAGGTCATACTGTTAAATAGTGAATACAAGGCCAAGATGACCTACGTGAAACCTTGCCTAAAAAAATAAAAAAGAAAGAAAAGAAAAGAAAATTCACAATCAAGGTTCAGTAACTAAGAAAAAGGGTGATCTAGCTTAAAAATATGTTTAAGCTGGGCCTGGTGGCACATGCCTTTAATCCCGACACTTGGGAGGCAGAGGAAGGTGGATCTCTGTGAGTCCAAGGCCAGCCTGGTCTATATAGCCAGTTTCAGGTCAGTTGGGGCTACAGGGAGACTCTGTCTCAAAAAATACCAAAAAAAGGTTGCTTTCCTCTAAAAGATTTACTTACTAATTTAGGTGTACATGTGTTCATGGGCGTGTATGCACATGTGTGTGGGTGCACATGCCTATGTTTGCAGGAAGAAGTTACAAAAAGTTGAGTGTTCTCCTTTATCACTCTCCACCTATTTCTCTGAGGCAAGTTCTCTACTAAAACTTGGAGCTTAGCTTGTGTTTTCCAATAGACTGGAAGCCAGCAAGCCCCAGCAATCCTGTCTTTGCCACCCCCATCCCAAAGTTGGAGTTACACAGGACACCTGGCTTGTTACATGGGTGAAATCTTGTTAAATAACTGAACTCTGCTCCTCATGATCATACAGTAAGTGCCTTTTACCACTAAGCTATCTCTCTAGCCCCAGCTGATCCACCTTAAATGCCTGACCACTTCTGATAGTTTTTCTAGTAGTTTAAAATTTTTTAAATCTCTTTCTACAAATAAAGTAACTGCTAGGTGTGATTTGTGTGCGTGCCTCTGTGTGTGTGTGTGTGTGTGTGTGTGTATTTAAGATAGGGTCTCCCTGTAGCCCCAGCTGGCCAGGAATCACTATGTAGACCGGGTTGGCCTTGAACTCACAGAGATCCACCTGCCTCTACCTCTCGAGCGCCAGGATCAAAGGCGTGCGCCACCACACCCAGCTGTGATGGTTAGTTTTCACTGTCAACTTGACACATCCTAAAATCTCCTGAGAAGGAAGTATCAATGAGGGACTGTCTGGACTGGGATGGCCTGTGGGTATATATGTGGGGCATTATCTTGATCATGTTAATTAAGATGGGAAGACCTGACTACAGTGGGTGGCAACATTCCCTAAGAATTGGATTCCAAACTGTGTAAGAGTGGAGAAAGAGCTGAGCATGCATGAGCACTCACTGCTCTCTGCTCCTGATTGTACTGTAATCTGACCAGCAGCTTCAAGTTCCTGCCACCTTGACTTCCCCACAGTGATGAACTGTCACCTGGAACTCCCCTAAATTGCTTTTGTCAGCAGCAGGAAAAGAAACTAAGACACTGGGTGTAATGGTACACAAATAATCATAGCACTGACAAGAGAGAAGAAAGAAAATCAAGAGTTCAAGATCAGCTTTGGCTATATACCGAGTTTGAGACCAGCCTGGGCTAAATGAGACCCTGTCACAACACAAAACAAAAAACCTAATGAAAGGAGAAAAAAAATTACTGTTTTGTTCAGTGTCTGAAACCAGTGTGTTTAAAATCTGAGTTCAATCCTTAGTTTTCTACAGAAAACAACAAAACTTGCAAGCACAAAAGAAAGAAAAAAGGCTAAAAGTATGAAAAGGTGTTAAGGGCCAGGTATGGTAATGGCAGAGGTGCATGCTTATAATCCTGGCATTTCACAGACTGAGAAAGGGGAACTGCTGGGCTTCAGGCCAGCCTGGCCCACAAGGGAGAGGTCTCAAAAATAAACAAGGAGCTGGAGAGATGGCTCAGCAGTTCAGAGCCCTTGCTGCTTTCGCAGAGGTCCAGAGTTCAGTTCCTAGCTCACAACTGTCTATAACTTCAGTTCCAGGGAATCTAATGACCTCTTCTGGCTTGTGTGGGCACTGATCACACAGAGTACACATACATACATGCAGGCAAAACATTCATATGTAAAATAAAAACAAGTAAAATCTTTTAGACAAGAAGGAGTAAGTCCTAAAGCAGCAAAAAACAGGAGTGGAAAAAAGAAAACTGAAGCTGAGCACGGTGGCCTTTAATCTTAGCACTCAGGAGGCACAGGCAGGCATAGTGAATTGCAGGCCAGTCAGAGCTACACTGACAGGAGACTGCATCTCAACAAGAGGGAGGAGGGGGAGGAGGGAGAAGGGGAGGGAGGTGATCGGCTAATGAGAGACTTCCAGAGATGTAGAAATTATAAGATAAACTGGAATGAAAAAGGGTAGTGAATACAACAGCCCAAAATATAATACATTACAAGGCACTTGGATGAGATTAAGCCTACTGCCCTTTAGAGCCAGGGATGTTAAAAGGTCTCTTCTAGTTTCCTTTCTGTTGCTGTGATAAAACACTCTGACCAAAGCAACTTGGTAGGGAAAGGGTTTACTTGGCTTATACTTCAAGGTAAGTCATTGAGAAAAGTCAGGGCAGGAATTCAAGAAGGAATCATAGAGGTGGGGCTTTTCCAGAAAGAAACAGAACAAACCCAGCAGGAAATGTACAGCTTATGTGCAGGTGTCAGTGTCTTGGACAGAGCAAACCTGGTTCTGGCACAAGAGGAATCTGTAGCCTAACAACTCTCAAACCATTTATACTACATCATGGTTCCCAAACTGTGCCAAACTCAAGAGAGGGACACAGAATTTTATTTTTATTTATTTTTTGGCTTTTTGAGACAGGGACGTATGTAGTCCAGGCTGGCCTTGAACTTCCAATCCTCCAATCTTCATCTCCCAAGTGGTGAGATTTCAGACATGTATCACCACACCTGACTGGAAACACTTTTTAATTGAAGGGAACACAGTACTGTCTCTGAAGCAATTTACCACTATTAAGTTGTTTGGATGCACCATAAAGTATTTCTTTTGGACCAGGTATGCTTTGAAAAAGTATCAGAGAGACTAAAGGCACTGTGAACCAACAAAGCTTGGTGACTGATACTCTAAAACAAAGCCTATCCCACCAACATCTAGTTCTGTCAGTCTTCCTTCTCAAAGAGACTCACTGGAAATGTATTTACTCAACCAACCAGCACACACACACACACACACACACACACACACACACACACACACACACACACACACCCCAGCTACTCATTCTTAAATATAAGAGGGGTAAGTGTTCTAGTTTGCTTTCTGTTTCTGTGATAAACACCATGCCCAAAAGCAACTTACAGGAGGAAAGAGTTTATTTTAGCTTACACTTCCAGGACACAGTCATCTTTGAGGGAAGACAAGGAAGGATGGAGGAATGCCGGCATGTATGTAAGTACATCTGTGTCCTGCAATGCCCTTGGAGGTCAGAAGAGAGTGATGGATCCCCTGGAACAGGAGTTACAGTTGTTTGAGCCTGGGTCCTCTGCAATAGCTATTGAGCTATCTCTCCAGCTCCCAGAAATAAGAAATTTTTTAAAAAAACCTAATTCATATACCTGAAATTCTCCAATTATTATATTTATAAAATAAGAACAGGAAGTGATGATAAAGGATGACTCAGAAGAAGAAAAAGCTATTTAATTACTAGTATATGAGTCTCTAGATTATAGATCCACTAATTACCAAAGGCATCAAAGACTCACACTAAGGGAGTACCAAAGGCATCAAAGACCCACACTAAGGGACATTTATAGTTGGATTCTAAAATATATAAGAAAAAAAATTCTAAAAGTTTCAGGAAGAAAAAATATGTTCACCTAAAAAGAAAACAGAATTAGACCAGGATCACATTTTTCATCCACACTCCCACCATAAGACAATGAAGTAGCATCATGAAGATGGGGAGCAGGAGAGACAGCTCAGTAGGTAAAGACACTTGCTGCCAAGTCTGATGAGTGATCTGAGTTCAATCACCTGGACCCATATAATGGAAGGAAAGATATAATTCCCAAAAGCTGTTCTCTGACTTCCACACACACGCCATGACAAGGGTATACACAGATGTGTGTACACATGCAAAAATGTGATTTAAAAGAATTTTTTTTAAGGGTAGATGTTTAGCCAGGTGTGGTAGCTCATGCCTTTAATCCAAACACAGTGGGGGCAGAAGTGGGCAAATCTCTGTGAGATCCAGGCCAGCCTGGTCTATATAGCAAGTTCCAGGCCAGTTAGGGCTACAGGGAGACCCTGTCTTAAAAAAACAAAACAAAATAAGGAGTAGATGCTTAAAAGATAAGGGAAGTTATATAGAATACCAAAACCAGACAGAGGAGGAATAAACTGAAACTAAATTTATTCTTAGATATGCAAAAGTTATTTTGCTTTTGCACTTTCATGAGAAAATACTTGTAAGATGTAGTTTATTGAAATGAGTAAGAAAGGTAGGCTACTAAAAACAGTGGGTCCAATCCTAGAGGTAAGGTGAAAGTCGGTCCTCATTACTATAAAAACAGATCCATACTGGAGCAGGAGGCAGGAACTCTGCAGGAGGTCTAAATGGTTGAAGGAGATGGATTCCACACAAAGGTTTTCAGAAGATGAAAAAAAAAACCCCTCAAGATATGATGAAGGGATATTTTTTTCTCAATGGGGGCAAAAAAGGCAGCTGGAGGGGCTGGAAAGAAGGATCAGCAGTTCAGATTACATACTGCTCTTGCAGAGAACCTAGAGTTTAGGTTCCAGCACCCATGTCAGGCAGCTCACATCTGCCTGTAACTCCAGGTCCAGGGAATCTGAGGACCTTTGGCCTCCACGGGCACCCACACACAAATGGGCACACACACAGAGACATACATATGCATAACTTTAAAAAATATTTAAAATTTACAATTTTTATTTTATGTGTATGAGTGTTATGCCTGCATGTATGTAAGTGCACCCATGTCATGCAGTTCCTATGGAGGCCGGAGGAGGGCATTGGAGTCCCTGAAAACTGGAATTACAGTGGATGCTGGGATTCAAGCCCAGGTCTTCTGCAAGAGCAGCCAGTGCTCTTAACCACTGAGCCATCTCTCCAGCCCCAAATATTTTTTTAAAAAGCAGTTAGAAACTCTTAGTGCAATAAGAAATATAAAAAACATGGCCAGAGAAATAACTCAGCAGGTAAAAGCCTTGCCACCAAGCCTGAAGACCTGAGCTCAATCCCTGGAACCCACACGGTGGAAGGAGACGTTTTTAGATCTCCACACATGTATAGCATGCTGTAGCACGCTCCCCTCCAAAGCACAAATAAATAAATGTACAAAAATAAAAAAGGTTAAGGAATTCTAGGGGCTCTGTTGGATGTAGCTCAACTTATAGTATTTGCCCAGCATCTAAAAGGCCCTGGGTTCCATCCCAGCACTACCATACAGTGAGTTTGAGGCCAGTTTGGAGGTCACCTAGAGCACATGAGACCTTATCTCAAAGAGTGAAAGATATGGCCTAACCATGAGGTTAGCAAATGCCAACCTCTGTGGCACTAGATCTGTGAAGTATGATTTATAAGCCTGAAGTACAATTACACTAACTGTTCACTAGATTTCAATTTTTACAATCTATGGGCAAAATGCAGAAGATCTGCTGCAGAACTGTGTGAGTTTTAACAATCTTGTTGGGGGGGGGGAGCTTGTTTGAAGCTGAAGCTTCTCCTGAGTTGGTTTGTTGAGATGAAAGAGTACAAAAGACAACCTCCGAAGGGGATCAGTGTCTTACCACAAAAATTACAGATCCTAGTATCTTTTTACATCTTTGGCTATGCGGGTCTAAAAGAAGCATCTCCCCCTAATACACATACACTAAATTCTGACATGCATTTGCTTTTCTTTTCTCAATATGTAACTTGGGCTATCCTTGAACCTATGAGTCTCCTGACTACAGGTATGTGCCACAAAGTTTGACCGATTCCTGTACTTTTTTTTTTTTTTTGAGATCTCTTTACCTTGTTTTGTCCTAAATAGTTAATTTCCTTCTCTTGTTAATAAGATTTACATTAACATTTCCCTGTTCAAATGATTATGTGGTTTCTTTTTCTGTTAATTTTATTTATTTTTTATTTTATGTGTATGTGTGTATTGCCTGCATGTAGGTAAGTGCACCTGTGTCATGCAATGCCTGTGGAGGTCAGAAGAGGCTGTCAGATCCTCTGGGACTGGAGTTATGGACAGCTGTTAGCTACCATGTGGGTGCTGGGATTTGAACCCAGGTCTTCTGCAAGAACAACTAGTGTTCTTAACTGCTAAGCCATCTCTCCAGCCCCAACCATGTGGTTTCTTTTAAATGGGCCCTAGCATATATTTCAACAATTACATTAAATATTCGTGGTCTAAGCTGGGTGTGGTGGTGCACACCTTTGATCCTAGCACTCAGAAGGCAGAGGCAGGTGGATCTCTGTGAGTTCAAGACCAGCCTGGTATACATAGCAAGTTCCAGGTCAGCTAGGGCTACAAGGAGACCCTGTCTCAAAAAGACCCCCTCCAAAAAATATGTGGTCTAATCCTGATCCAAAGGAACAGACTGTCTTACTGGATTAAAAAAAAAAAATCAGGACTGAATTAAATGTTGTATACTATACATGACACCTACTTTAAACAGAAAAACATAAATAAACTTGTGGAGATGACTCAATCAAGTGCCTTTCAAGCGCAAGGTACAGACTTGGAGCCCCAGAACACACCTAAAAAAAAAAGCAAGGCAGGGTTTCTGGCATCTATAAGCCTAGCATTGGGGGAGGGGGTGGGCAACAGGCAGATCCCTGGACTTTGTTGGTCAGCTAGATTAGCCAGTCAGTGACCCTCAACTTTAGTAAAAGATCCTGTCTCAAAAAGCTAAAGTAGAGAGCAATAGTGGAAGGTACCCACTGTCAACTTCTGGCCTCCATATCACATAAGCATACACACACACACACACACACACACACACACACACACAGATAGGTTTTAAAAAGTTAAAGGGGCTGGGACTCCATGTAATTCAGTGGTAGAATGCTTAACTAGCATGGTTAATGACCTCAGTTCCATGAGGGTCTGATGGGGAAAATGGTTGATAGAATGTGGAGGGTAAGTTTGAAAGAATGAAAAATGGCACACCAAATAATTATCAAAAGAACGTGCAACTGGGCATGGTGGCACATGCCTTTAATCCCAGCACTTGGGGGAGAGAAGCAGGCGGACCTCTGTGGGACTGAGACCAGGCTGTTCTATATAGCAAGTTCTAGGCCAGCTGGGGCTATAGGAAGAACCTGTCACAAAAAAGTAGGAATGGTTATGTTACTAGGGCTAAAGAGGGATGACTATCTTTTTTTTAAAAATATTTTATTATTTTTATTTTATGTGTATGAATGCATTGTCTGCATGTAGGCAAGTGCACCTGTGTCATGCAACATGGTTGTCGGACAACCGTGCAACACATTGTCGGACAACAGAAGAGGCTGTCAGATCCCCTGGAACTGGAACTACAGACAGCTGTAAGCTGCCATGCAGGTGCCGGGATTCAAACCCAGGTCTTCTGCAAGAACAGCCTGCGCCCTCAACTACCGAGCCATCTCTCCAGCCCTGGGATGACTATCTTATCAAATGATGTTAAGGGCCAGTTCACTAAGGAGTTATTACTATTGACTGCATAAAAGGCACTGTAGGGCTGGAGAGATGACTCCGTGGTTAAGAGTGCATACTGTTTTTGCAGAGGACTGAGTATAACTCCCAGCACCCATAACAGGCTGATCACAACTGCCTGTAACTCCAGCTCTAGGGGATTGAAGGTCCTCTTCAGGACTCCAGAGGCACCTGCACAAACCCACATGTGGATACACACACATATACACGTAATTAAAAATGAAATAAAGCTTTATAAAAAAAAAAAAAAGACACTGCTTGTGTGCTTGTGTTTCCACCCCCACCCCAACTTCCCCCACAGCTCCTCTGTCCAAGATGGTCTTGAACTCACTATGTAGCCCAAGGTTGATCTCCAATTTAAGATTCTCCTGCCTCAGCCTCCCGAGTGCAGACATTACAGTCTTGCAGTACCTTGCTGGAACTCCATGAGGTGGCAGTAATACCCATTTTGCATATGAATAAAGGCATATTTAGTACAGAATGCTGACAGAAATTCAGAATCTGAGCTCTTAAGAACATACTATACTGCCAGGCGTGGTGGTGCAAGCCTTTAGTTCCAGCACTCGGGAGGCAGAGGCAGGGTTAGAATCTCTGTGAGTTCAAGGCCAGCCTGGTCTACAAAGCAAGTTCCAGGCCAGCTGGGGCTACAGGAAGACCCTGCCTCAAAAAGACCAGGAAAAAAAAAAAAAAAAGAGAGTATGCTATATTCTTGAAAATATTCACATTTGGGTGTCTATTGTGTAAATACACTTGCACATAAAGCCCTAGTGAAAGGTCATATAAAACTAGTTTTACCTATGATATTTAACTGCTACCTATACCACTGAGCTAAATCTCCAGTACCCATACTTTTCCGCCAATAAATTTGTAATGCTTGTCTAGCAAAATATCGAGTAAACCGTATTTTAAAGTTTCATGGAAAAATTACATCTATGTAATTTACCAATGACCTTTAAAAAAAAGGAGCAAACAGACTGTTTATATGAAAATATATTCTGGTATAATCCACATCTTCACAAGCAATTATTTTTCTCAACTCTTTACACAGACCACTGCTGCCGTTGACATCAACTCGCACTTTGACAAGACTTTGTTCCTCCATTCGCAGAGAATGCACAGTACTGACAATCTTCACCTTTACAGATGAGGAGAGCGGTGTGCAATTACTTCCGTGGAAGCAGAAACAGAAACGTGTCAATCTCATATAGTAGTATGTACCTCTCTACTGACTGGCAAGTGGATGCAAAAGTTTCTCTGCGGTTACCCACTCAAGACCGTACTGGGGAACGCCCGCCCAGGGGGATGTCTCTCGGGTGAGGACATGCAAGCTCGGGTTTTGCAGCTCAGGTTGAGGCTGTGACACCATGCAGGCAGCATCTGTTTAAAGTGCAGTACCCTAAGCCACCCAGGTCTGCCCCGCACTCACCGGGGTCTGCCCCGTACGCGCCCACCTCCCGCGCAGCCCCCGCGGCTTCCCCAGCCCCGCCCCGCAGGTGTCGCTCGCGGTACCTGCGCGGAGTGTTCAACAGCCGCTGCTGCTCGTCGCCTTCGTCCTCGTCCTCGTCCGTTTCAGAGTCGGGGTGGCAGTAGCATACAGTCCCGCTGCTGCGCTTGCGCTTGCGGCCCCCCGAGCAAAAGCAGAAGCCGCGGGCAGCCTCGGCACTCTCGCCGGTCCCGTGGGCCGCGCCCCCCGCGCTGGGGGTCTCGGGACGCTCAGCGCGCCCGGCGGGCCGCAGCACCCGGCTGCTCAACGCACCCATGGCTACCGAGCCTAGGGAGTGTTGAAGGGCCGCCCCGCCATCCTGCCGCCCCGCCGCCGCCCCCCCTACTTCGCGGCCACCTCGCGCGCACCCCCAACCGTCGCCGTGAGCGCGGCCGCCGCCGCCGCCGCCGCCGCCGCCGCCGGGAGCGCCGCAGCCTCCATCCTGTGCCCCGCCCGCTCCGCGACCGCCGGTTATACGCAACCTCGCACCCACGCCTTCCCAACGGAGCACTCAGAGCGCGGGTAGCTAGCCTCCGGAAGGGGCGGGCCGGAGCGTGCGGTTGCGCATGCGCAGGCCGTGACCACGCCCCCAGCGGGCCTGACGCCACTCCCGCGGGTCCCACATGCTGTGGAAGGTAGGGCTGGGGACCTGTAGTTCCTTCCTTTCGGGAAACAAGGTTCTCCGATTCCTCGTGCTTACTGGGGCCTAAACAGATAGTGAGAGGAAGATGGAAGGAAACCTGCGGCCCGGGTCAGGGTTGTCTACACTCCACTTATGGCATCTGGGCACTTCTGGCTCTGAGCCAGGACTGTCCAGCCTTTAAGGGCCTTCACCCTAGCAGTATGGACAAGAGTCAGTCTGGGGTCCCAGCCAGCTTTAGGTCCCTTCTGCCTTGTTTTTGATTTGAGTCATGTTATTTTATTGAGTGGGGTGTCTGGTATCCCAAGCTAACCTCAAGCTCACTATCTGAGCTGAGGATGAAATTCTGATCTGTCTGTCTCTACCTCTTAAGTACTTGTTTGTTTGTTTTTTTGTTTTTTGTTTTTTTTTTTTGGTCCTTTTGAGACAGGGTCTCACTGTAGCCCCACCTGTCCTGGAACTCACTATGTAGACCAGGCTGGCCTTGAACTCACAGAGATCCACCTGCCTCTGCCTCTGCCTCCCTAGTGCTGGGATTAAAGGCATGCACCACTACGCCCAGCTAGTGCTTGTATTTTTTAAAAATTATTTATTTAATAACCACTTGATTAAAAGAAGCATTTCATTACAACAGCATTGACATATTCAGTAATAATTTCCAGAGCAAAGATGCATCTCTTTTAAAATTGGCTGTAAATTTTTAGGTTCACAGTTGAAGCAATACAGTTCTAAAATATTGTACTCAGAATAAACCCTGTAAGACAAAATTGAATGAGGTTTTAACCTCCATTTAAGAAAGATCTCCATTTCATTTTAAAATATACTGTTTCATACAGAAAAACTCATTTTTAATGCAACTAATACTTAGATGTTTGCACATGCATCTTTAAGCTCTATATATCTGATTATTACTAGTCACAGTTAGTTACTTTCTGAGATCCTTGGTATACTCCCAGAGAGTAACCCAGCATAGAACTGGGAAAATGAACAGTAGACCCCAATCTTATCTAAAGGAATATTGACAATTGCTGCTAGATGAGGAAGAGTTGATTTTCCTAAAACAAGGAACTCTAAATAGGCTGACTAGACTCAGCAGACGGACAAGCACTGGAGAACAGCTAGGGGTGTTGACAACACAGTGGACAGTAACAGGGATGACAGATTCCATGGGCTCCAGTGGGGTGGGAGGAGGCTCTGGGAGTAAGATTGGGATGTTCTGTATGCAATACAAAAAAAGTCAATAAAATTTTTTAAATGTGTTATATTTGAGGAAGAAGTATAAAAGTTTGCTTCATGTTGATTAGGTGAAAAACATGACAACTGAAATCTACCTGATGACTTTAAGTGTTTGTATTATAGGCATGTGTCACCAGGCCAGGCTTATGAAGTGCTGAGGATCAGACCCCAGGGTTCTGAACCCAGGGCTTTGTATATGCTAAGCAGGCACTCTATGAAGTGAGCTACAGCCCCAGCCCTGTTATTTATTATTTGATACAGGATCTCTCTGTGTAGCCCAAGCTGCCCTAGAACTCTCAGCAATTCCCCTGCCTCTGAAGCACTAGGAGTACAGGTGTGAGCCACCATCCCTGGTTTTTTTGTTTGGCTTTGTTGGTTTTTTTGGTTTTGGGGTTGTTTGGTTTTTTTGAGACAGGGTCTTCCTGTAGTCCCAGCTGGCATGGACCTCGCTATGTAGACCAGGCTGGCCCTGATCTCAAGAGATCCATCTGTCTCTGGCTCCCTAGTGCTGGGATTAAAGGCATGTGCCACCATGCTGGGCATGGTTTCTGCTTTTCTAAGTAAAATGTTTATGATGAAATATTTCAAATGGAGTAATACAGACCAACTACTGGCTTGAAATTTTATCATGATTTGTTCTCCCTACCCCTTCAGCTTTATTGAGATATAACAAAGGATTCATTTTAAAATAGAAAGATAAAAATATGAGAAACCCCCTTGTGACCCATTCTCCATTTGCATCTGTTTTCCTCTCCAGTGGTGAGCACCGTCTTGAGAATGAGGTATACCATTATTCCCTTACAGGTCCTTACACGCATATTCATAAACCATATGTTTTCTCCTGCACATTCAGACATATAATTTAAATGGAATCAGACCATACTTATCATTAGGGAATCTTTCTCCTTTCTCAAAACTATACTTTGGATTAAATCTCTAGTTAATTTTCACTGCTTATTGTAAGACTGACCCATGATTTACCTACTCCCTCACTGAGGCATTTCAATTATTTCTACTTTAATGCTCTTTCAAAGCAGGCCAGAACATTATGTGCAAGAATTTCTTCAAGCAGCTCTCTAGAAATGGGTTTTCTGGGAAATTTTCAACTTTATGAGCTCTTGCCAAATTGCACCCAGAACTGACTGCATCATTGCAGCAGTTGGCAGTATCTGTCCTTTGCAGAGGACTAATGTTATCCCTGAGAAATCCTGAGAGTACCTAGTTGTGGCAGGTTGGGGTGGAAGTTGAAGCAAGGGAATAATGGTGCAAGGGGATCTGCTTGAAATCACAGAACCCAGAGTGTGTGCCATCTGAAATCTTACCCAAGAGGCCTGGGCAGGAAGGCAAACAGACTTCAACATAGTGACCTGGTATATCACCAAATTCTGAGGAACTAAAACAGAAACATATTCACCTCACCAAAGGAACCTCAGGTGAATGGTTCCCTGGTAAGGAAATTGCCAAGGGGATTACTGGGAATGTCCCTAATAGCCTGCCCGGGGCTGGGTTTGGTGGTGCTTGCTGTAATCCCAGCATTTAGGAGGAAGAGGCAGGAGGATCTCTGAATTTGAGACCAGGTTGATCTATATATGGAGTTCCAGGCCAGCACAGTGAGACCCTGCATTCCACAGGGCTTATGCTCCTCTGCCTGAGCAGTGGGAGGCAGGTCAGAACTTCCCCCATCCCCTCTGCTCTCCTCACTGATGCCACAACTCAATCAGGGTGCATTGGGGTGTGAAGAAATCTTAGATGGCTGGCTTTCCCAAGCCAGCTTTCTCTCTTCAGTCTGAAATTACCTCTAAAGACAAGAAGTCAGTCCACTGAAACATGTAAATGACCAATGAGAGAAAAACAGTCCCTTTGAAATTACAGCTCAAAGCTATGATTGTTTAATAAGCAGCATTCCTCCAGGGTGACTTTCTCCTATCTTCTGGGAAGCTTCTAGAAGCTTTACTAAATGGAATTTGTTTTAAGTTTTTGGTTTGGTTTTGTTTTTTCAGAGCTGAGGACCAGGGTCTTATGCACGATGGGCAAGTATTCTACCACCAAGTTCTATCTTCACTTGCTGAAATTTGTTTTAAAATTCTGCCTAAGCCATTTGTCTTTTAAAGATGAAACAGTCACCCAAACCAAAACAAAGAACAAAGCTTCCCAAACCTAATGAAGTTGGTGTGGTGATTCCACAGACCTGAGGTGGCAGCGTTGCTTCCTGAAGTCGAAGTTAATCAGAATGACTAGTCACATAGGCCTGTCATCAGTGATCCCCAACTGAGCTGAAACTCAAGTGCATATCATTTCACCCACTAAATGCAGTCCAGGATACAGAACCAACAAAGGTCCAGATAGATATGTACATGTGTTCTTTATACATCGACCGCTTTTTTCCTTTGTAGTACAAAGGACTGAATCTACATATAATTTTCTCACAAAGCTACACTCCTGGCCTGATATGGAACATTTAATATAAATAATCCACTGAATAGAGAGAGAATCACTCATTTCCAGGGAATAAATTGATGTATTGTTCAATATTATCGAATAGTGTTTAGCATACATAAATTTTAGGGGGGTTATTTGTTGGTTTTATTACATTTATTTCTTTCAGGGAGGTGTACCACAGCACACATGTGGAGGCCCGAGGACAACCTGTAAGAGTTGGTTTTCTCCTTCCACCGTGTGAGTGCTGGGGACTGAACTTAGGTTGTCAGTCTTGGTCATCAGGCTTTACTCACTGAGCCATCCTGTTCAACCCTTGTTTGTTTAGCATGTCCACCATATGGGTGCTGGGGACTAAACTCAGGTCATCAGCTTTGGTCATCAGTCTTTACCCACTGAACTATCTTCTTAAGCCTTTGTTTGTTTAGCATGTATATGTGTGTACGCATGCATGGGTGTATGTGGATACACTCGCCTGTGTATGTCTGTGTAGAAACCAGAGTTGATAGCAGGGATTGTGTTCTCACTCTCCACTTTCTTTGAGAAAGACATGGTCTCTCACTGAACTTGGAATGCACTGATTCAGCTATACTGGCTGGCTAGGGAGTCTGTAGGGTCCACTCGCCTCCACTTCCTAGTATAGGGTTACAGGCACATGTGGTGGCTATGCCCAACTTTCATGTAGGTGCCAGGAATCCAAACACAGGTACCCATGCTTGTGCAGTAAACATTTTACAGTTTGAGCCATCTCCCCAGTCCTTGATTTGTTTTGTTTGTTTTTGTTTTTATTTTGTTCTGTTTTTGAGATAGGGACTCTTGTATTCCAGGCTGGCCTCAAACTGGCTGTGTAGCCTAAGATGAGCTTGAAGTTCTGCTCCTCCTGTCTCCAGCTCTCCAATGTAAACATTAATTTTATGGCATCAGGCAAACATGAGACTAAATATAGTTTTTTCATGTTGTAATTCCAGTAGAAACTTGGTACAATTCCTTCAAAATTATCTTCTTCCATGGTTTGGATGGATTAAAAAAAAAAAAATCTCTGAAGTAGAAAAGTCAAACAGGAAAAGAAGGCCCCTCACTTTAAAAATCACCATTGTTTATTAAAATTATTTTCCCATGTAGTATATAAACCAAACTTCATTATTAAATCCAAGTGCAGTTTCAGAATGATTGTAAGGTTGAAGTCACAATGCAAATCAAATCAACAAGCTAAAAAATTCTAAAAATTCTTTTTAGCAGAAAAATTTTTCTTCAGGACAAACACAATTCAGATCATCACTCCCTATGAGAGTCAGCTCATGGGGATCAATTCTTTTCCATCACTTTTAAGCTGGGTTAGAATCAGCTCGTCTGAATCTTACTTTCTTTCCCCTTTGAGTTAGGTTAAGACATGAACCATAAGACTGTGGACATCTGCATAGATGTTTAAATAACCAAACACACATAATCTGTTTAAACACAATTGAAATTGGACTTGTTTAGATGAGCTGACTTTGGTACACTTTACCCAGAAAGCAGACTCAGTGCAGGGGTGATGAAGCCTGCCACAGTCAACTCAGTAACTATCAACTAACACAATAGACAAGGCCAAAGACAGGAGATTTGTAGATCCTTTCAATCTACAACTCTGTGAAAGAGGAAACTGGATGTAAATTCTCACTAACTGATGCTCACAATCCCAAATAGAGAAATGACTAGCCCTGGGGAAGAAACTGACCTCAGAATAGCTTCTGTCCTGTAAGATTCTTACTGAAAAGAAAACATGATTTCTGTGGAACCCCAAATGAGATAATTTGTTAAAGACCTGGAACACATTTTAATTTCTATTTCAAATCTCCATTTAGGTCTTAAAGCTTTGAAATGCAAGTACAGGTTTAAAGCATCAAAATGAGTAATTATAGATGATAATAATACAGACAGCCTAGATCCTAGGAGGCAACTGTAGGCGTTTTAATTGGAAATAAGCATCTGAGATAATGCTAATAGTGGTGTAGAAAAATCAAGTTAAAAAAAAAAAACAGCGTTGAAAATCCTGTCCTGGGTTTCTTTTAATCATCTCCTCCACAGAGGATGAGCAGAACCTTCCTGTAGTCTCCAGATGTGTCACCCTGGGGGAAAGGAGAGCAAAGTTACAGTCAGGGTAAGTGTGTTTCACACAGTTCAAAATCACTTGTTAATTTGTAAACTTGGCTAGATTTTTCTTAGCTTCTTAAAAAAACATTTTTTTTTTTTTACTACAAAAGTAATCCTGGGAGGCTGGAGAGATGGCTCAGCAGTTAAGAACACTGGTTGTTCTTGCAGAAGACCTGGGTTCCAATCCCAGCACCCACATGGCAGCTAACAACTGTCTGTAACTCTAGTTCCAGGGGATCTGACAGCCTCTTCTGTCCTCCATGGGCATTGCATGACACAGGTGCACTTACCTACATGCAAGCAATACATGCATACACATAAAATATTTTTTTTAAGTAATACTGGGGACTGGAGAGATGGCTCAGAGATTAAGAGCCCTTCCTGTTCTTCCAAATGACCCCAGTCCAGTTCTTGGTACCCATGTCAGGCAGCTAGCAACCACCTGCAAACCAGCTCCAGGGAATCCTCTGCCCTTTTCGGGCCTCTGTAGGCACTGCATTCACATGCACATACATATAGATACACATGCACACATAAGCATAAATAAAAATCTTTTTTAAAAGTAATATGTGTTCTGGGTAGAAAATATGGACATAAAAGAACATGAGACTCACCCACAACCCCCATCTATGAATTGCTGCTGCTAACATTCTGACATGCATATCCTTCTGCACATGTAGATACCTCTGTGGCAAGACTGTAGTACAGTATTCTTCTATGTTCTTATTTTACTCTTTATTTTTTGGTGGTACTGACGATTGAATCAAAGGCTTTAACATGTGCTAGGCATGTGCACTATCACTGAACCATACCCTAACACCTGTATCCTGCGCGCGCGTGTGTGTGTGTGTGTGTGTGTGTGTGTGTGTGTGTGTGTGTGTGTGTGTGGTTTGTCTGTTTTTGTCTTTTTGAGACAAGGTCTCCCTGTAGCCCCAGCAGGTCTAGACTTGCTATATAGACCAGGCTGGCCTTGATTTCACAGAGATCAGTCTGCTTCTGCCTCCTGTGTGCTGGCACTAGAGACATGGGCCACCATGCTCAGCTGCCATATTTTTTAATAATTACACAGTGTTCTGTTGCACAGAAGTAAAAATAACTGATATGGCCACCCTCCTCCTCACTGTCAGATATCTAACATGGGCTCTGACTTTCAGTAGATTAAACATTGCTGCAGAAAGCATTACATCTGAGTTTTGTGAATTTTCTTCATGGTTTTTTAAACATTTTCATAAAACAAAAGTGTTTTATTTTTGTTTATTTATTTATTTTTGTGGATTTTCTTAAGCCTTTGATATGGATTGCAAAATAGCCTTCCAGGAAGGTCCTATAATTTCAACATGGAATTTTTTATGGTCTAATACTACATCGTGATTATTTATTTATTTATTATTTAGTGAGACAAAGAGTCTCACTATATAGCTCTGGCTGACCTGGAACTCACTATGTAGACCAAACTGCCTTAAAATCACAGGGATTTGCCTGCTTCTGCCTCATGAGTGCTAGGATTAAAGGTGTGCACCATCATACCTGGATTGTTTATTTTTATTTTTGATGCTATAGATTGAACACAAGGCCTTGCGATACCCCCCCCCAGCACAAATAAATCCATTTTCGTTACTTCTTAATGGGTACTAAAAAAAATAGAGTCTGTAACATTAGAGTTCAAATTTTAATATCTGTTAAAACCAATCATAATCTTATTTATCTCATTGATCTGTAAAAGAATACAGATGTGTTAAGTCTCTTTCTACATGTTTTGTTATTGTCTTCTTTTACAGTCTCAAAATTTCTTGATAATTTAATCTGTGTGTATGTGTGTGCATGGTGTATGCATGTGTACATGTTCATGTATGTATGTTAGGGTACGTGCCCATGTATATGCATGTAAGCTAGAAGTTGATGTTGGGTGTCTTCCTCTATCATTTCCACCTTATTGAGACAAGGTTTCTCTCTGAACCTGGAGCTCACTGATTGGGCAAGAGTAGCTGGCCAGCAATCCTCCAGCGTCTACCTCTCCCTGCACTGGGGTTACAGATGCACACTGCCACTCCAGGTTTTCACATGGGTACTGTGGATCCAAACTCAGGTCCCTCATGCTTGCATGGCAAACACTTTATTCACAGCCATCTCCCTAGCTGCAAGGGGAATTTAATCTTTATTGTGAACTGTTGCTGATAGTATAGAGCAATCTATTTTCCCCAAAAGTTCTACCTCCTTAAATTCTCTTTAGTAAGTGTGGTCCACACTTTCTTTTCTGTATCCGTCAAAAGGTGGTCTACCTGTTGCCCTAGCTGGCCTGGAACTCAGTAGGTAGACCAAGCTGGCCCCAGTCTCACAGAGAGCTGCCTGCCTCTGCCTCCCAAGTACTGGGATTAAAAGCATGCACCACCATGCCTGGCTCTGACCTTTTTAAGCTTTTTACATATCGCTGTATTTTACTTGTTCCTTCTAAACAAGCTGAATTTTATATTTTTACCTAATCTTAAAGTTTATTTTTATCATTATAACTTAGGTTTTTGTCTCATCATTTGTTTCTATCAAATACAGTTTATGTTCCTCTTCTGATTCTTTTATTTCTTTTTTTTTTTTTTTTCATCATGGGTATTTGGAAACAGTCTCTCTATGTAACCCAGGCCTTTCTTAAAGTCCTGGTCCTCCTGCCTCAGCCTTGGTGTGCTGGGATTATAAGTCTGTATCCCCTCGCCCAGCACACCTACTCTTTCAACACAGTTCTCAAATGGGCAGTGCAGTCTTTGCAGAATATTTAATTCACAGGTCAAGTTTCAATGTGAAGCTTGCTGTGTGGGCAACCCAAGCTTCTCTGGAAATTAGTCTCAGCGTCATGTTTATGAGACTCTTCTGGCTTCCTCAAAAAGCAAAAGCCCAGTAAAGAGGACTTCTGAGGACTGAGTCAGTTCTCCTCACACCCACACCATCTTAGAACTCCTGGCTGTCTGGTACCAGGTAAAGAAGAGACATTGATACGTGTTCCCATGTTGCCAGCAGACTCCAGCTGGCCCTGCACAGGATTCTGGATTCAGCTGCTTCTATTATTAGATAGGCAGTGAAATTGTGATCTTAAAAGTATTCATTAAGGATTGAGGGTGTAGTTTAGTGGATGATGTTTGCTTAGCATGCATGAGGCTCTTAATTTGATCCATGGCACCTAAACAAAAGTCCCAGTATTGTTAAAATTTAATCTTTAGCTGGGTGTGGTGGCACACGCCTTTAACCCCAGCACTCGGGAGGCAGAGGCAGGCAATCTCTATGAGTTCAAGGTCAGCCTGGTCTACATAGTGAGTTCCAGGACAGCTGGGGCTACAGGGAGACCCTGTCTCAAAAAGACCAAAAAGAAAATTAATCTTTAGAGGAAGAAAGAGGAACCATGGCAACTCTGGTTACTGTTTGCAGAGGTCTAGGAAGGAAGAAGTTGACAGCCCAGGTAACAGCTGCTGTCTGCCTCACAGATCACAGCATTCACTCAGTGCTGTGGAGGAAAGGGTGTTTATGATAGAGCACAAGACCAGCAGTGAGGACCTGCCCATTTCTTATAAGGAGCCTAATGAGAAATGCATCTTGTGTGAGAAATTTTAGGTTATAGGAATGTATGATGTGGTTGTTTAAATGAGACATGCCTTCCATAGGCTCATGTATTTGAGCATTTGGTTCCCAGTTGATGGTACTGTTTGTTGAGGTTTTGGAACTTTGAGTAGGTGCAGCCTTGATGGAGTAAGTATGTAACTGGGGGTGGACTTTGAGGTTTTATAACCTCACCCCACTTGCTGTTCTCTCTGCTTCCTGTGTGCAGATAAAACGTGACTTAGCCTCCTGCTCTGGTGGCCTGCTGCCATGCCTTCCCCACCATTATAGACTCTCTCTGGAACAGCAGACCAAAAGAAATTGTTTCTTCCTTAAGTTGCTTTTGGTCATGGTGTTCATCATAGCAACAGAAAGCAACTAGAACATATGGCTTTTGTCCAGTTTATTTCCCCATTGACTGGAAGCAGTCGTGCAAAGCACATGGCAGGTCTTGGTGGAAAGAAACAGAAATAAATAGCAAAAACAATAAAGAGAGTTCAAATAATGGGGTTTACTTCAGTTACACACAAGGGCCCTACATAACTCAAAGACCCTAAAGTTTGTAACATCCAATACTGGAGTAAGTTATAGGCGGTCACTGCTAATGCACTTAGTTCATACATGGTCGTACATCAAGCTAACCTTGGGTAGAAGAATATTCAGGGTGATGCTTCCTCTCCATTATGTGTTCACTGAACAGATTAATTATTTTAAAAGTCAGGGCTCATTGGGCTGGAGAGATGGGCCAGTGGTTAAGAGCATTGGCTGCTCTTGCAGGGGCCTGGATTTAGTTCCCAGCACCCACATGATGAACAACAACCATCTTTAACTCCAGTTCTAGGGGGATCTAATGACCTCTTCTGGCTTCCTTGGGTGCCAAGCAAGCTCATGTTGCATATACAAATATGCAGGCAAAACACTGATACACATAAAATAAAAATAAATTTTTAAAAAGTAATGAAAGGGCTTACTCCATTAATAAAAAGATGTAACAAATGTTAGGGCTCATTACCTTGCATGTCCTTTGAATAAAAGAAGAACTGTATCACTGTCAAAAATGTAATCCTTGTCTGGGGTCAACATGAAATTATTGCAGTGTTTAGAAGGTGTGATAGAAGAGCTTAGGATTCCCTGAAGCAGAGTGTCACTGCCATGACCCACCTTAATGAAGGAGAACAGAGATTTTCCATAGAGCCTTTTGAAGTTTGCCCGGATGTCCAGCATGTCAATCTCCGCTCGTGAAACCATCACTCTGATGAGGGTGCTGTCATCAGTGCCCAAGCCCTGAGGAAAGGAGCAAGACCCTGTGTCACGCCAGCAAGGCAGGGGTGACTCTACTGTGTACTGTTGCTGTATCTCATTGCAGGCCTGAGGAACATCCTCCTGCTTTACTTTGGGATGCAAGGCTCATCACAGCCTACCTTCCCACCAGTCTATATCTTTACCAGAGGCCATCTCTCTGCCTTTCTAGAGACATGCTCTGTATTGTCCTGCTGCCTGCCTGACCTACAGTTCCCTCCTTTGTCCTGTGTAAAATTCCCTGAAGGTTCTGCTTTAAAATACCAATTTCTTTAAAAAAGGGCTTATTTATTTATCTGTAGGAGTATATATCTGGTGTGTACAGGTGCCCAAGGAGGCCAGAAGAGGGCATCAGATCCCATGGATCTGGGGTTGTAGGCAGCTGTGAGCACTTGCTCTTCCAGAGGACCACAGTTCACTTCCCAACACCCACAGGTCCTCTGGAAGAGCAGCAAGTGCTCTTAACCACTGAGCTATCTCTCCAGCCCCCCCAAATATGAACTTCCTTTTGTTTGTTTTTCTTTCCTTTTTAGTTTGTTGTTGAAACAAGATCTTGCTATGCAGCCCTGATTGGCTGCAAACTTGGCAATCCTCCTGTCTCAGCCTCCTAAATGCTGGGATTGCAGATGTGTGCCATGCCTGGGCTCCACCTTCCTTATAGATTCTTTTCAAATCCCTCCCTGCAAATAAATAGTGAAAAAATTCATTCTTTCCTCCATGTTCTTATGACGTTTAGATGTTGAACTATTGTCTGACAATCTGTCTTATGTTTGGTGTTTCCACTTGCTTGCTTTCCCTATGAGGACAGACACTCTTTAAGAGCCAAGACTCTGCACCAGATGTAGTAGCCCAGGCCTGTAATCCCAGCACTTGGACGCTGAGACAGGAGGATCAGGAGTTTAAGGCCATTCTCAGCTACACAGCAAGTTTTAGGCCAGCCGGGATACATGTGACTCCGTCTCAAAGCAACAGACAGCCAGGATACAGTTCCCTGTCTCCTGTGCCCCCGCCCCCAGCCACTGGCAGAGCTGCTTGCAGAGTCCAGTGCAGAGCTGGGAACATGACTCTGAAGCTAGAGTTACCTTCTTGGTCTACTCCTCTCTCACCAAGCACCTTAAGCTGTATATCTTCCCCATGCCTCAGTTTCTCTACTTGTAAATGGGATGAACAATTCCTGCTCCATAGAGCTGTTGTGGGGATTAAAAATTAATCCATACATATGAAGCCCTGGGAGCAGGGATCCACACACATCAAAGTACTCAGACAACAGCACACAGTACCCATGGCAGCAGTACTTAGTGAAGAACTTGGGTGAGGGGTATAAGCAAACCTAAGAAGAGGGACAAACAATATGCCAAAGTGTCAATAAGAATAAAGCTTTTTACCTTCATAGATTTATAAAGCCTTTCAGCAAAATAGGCAGGTTTGTTCCTCATGCACTTTACTGTGAGAAAAATGAACAGAAAGAAATGAAAAGAGGCTTGTTTAGCATAGGCCTGTCCCCTGCTCACTACCCTCTCCCATCCTCAGGGATTTCCTTTTCTTAAATTATCTTTATTTCTACTTCTAATAAAAAAGAAAAAGAATGGAAAGATTACAGAAAAGACATTTTTTTTAAAAAGAAAAAATGACAGTTCTCTACAAAATACCAAGAGATATTTCCTGACTGCTTTGCTAGCTACAGTTTAGCCAAACTGCTTCCTGAACACAGCCTGCACCCCAGGCCCTCTCTCACAGGAACAGGATCTCAGCTTATCATGGGGACCCTGGCAAGGTCACCAACAAAGGCCACCGAATCAAGGGTAGCACATAGTGCAAAAATAACTATTACACCTGCCATATAAGACAGTTATTAAATCCTGCCACTCACAGATTTGCAAGATGCAGTGATCACAGCATTATCTTCCTCATATAATGAGAGAGAAGGGCACCACAGAAAAAGATATATAAGGTACATGGCACAGTAGCAGTCAGGTTATATATATTTTCTTTCTTTTTTTTTTTCCAGACAAGGTCTCATGTAGCCCAAGCTTGCTCAAACTCACTATGTAGCTGAGGATGACAATGAACTCTGCTCCTCCTGCCTCCAGCTCCTAAGTGCTGGGATTTCAAGTGTACACCACTACACCTGGCTTCACACATATTTTTTGCTTAAATCTGTAGAACAACTAGGTATGGTAGCACATGCCTGTAATCCCAGTACCCAGGAGGCCAAGAGAGGAAGATTGCCATGAATTCAAAGCCAGCTGGGGCTATAGAATGACTCTGTTTCAAAAACAAACAAAAAAATAAAATAGTTCTGAAACATTCATTGGGTATGGTGGACATGTGGCTGTAGTCTCAGGTACTTGGGGCTAAGGTGGGAGAACGACTTGACCTCAGGAGTTCCAGACCAGCCCGGGAAACTTAATGAGAACCCATTTTTTGAAGAATTCTGGAATGTACCCTCAGTGATTGAAATAACTTTTGCTTCAGAAAAACACAATTCTGTATCCCCATGGCAACTGGGTAAGGAGGAGGAAAAGTAAGGCCCTGTTGCTCAGCAGCTTACCTATAGCCAGCAGGGCATCTTCAAAGCTACCAGATGTTTCAGATTTAATACTCTGTTCAATGTCCTTCTGTGATATCCTTTTGTATTCATCAAACACTACAAAAGGCAATAACAAGATGGTATGATTTAGAATACAGAAAGCTGGGCCGGTGAGATGGCTTAGAGGGTAAAGAAAGGCACTTGCCACCAAGGTAAGCACTTGAGTTTGATTCCAAGGACCCACATGGTGGAAGGAAAGGACTATCTCCCACAAGCTGTCCTCTGACCTCCACAAGTAGCATTTGTACACACACGCACACACACACACACACACACACTATATATATATATATAATATATATACACATATATATAATAAAAATTCAAAATACAAGGAACTAAAATTTATGGAGAGTGAGTATATTTTAATGTGCTTGCACTACTCAATTCTTTGGCAAATTTCAAGGAAACCACTGTGGGAGAGGAAAAGGCAGGATGGGGCCACTCCAGGAAGAAGGGTGCTAGGATTCCTGAAGGATATCAGGCAAGTCCCTACACCATCCAGGACCCTAGTCCTCACATGTCAAGTTGAGACAGCCTTTCAGGACATTTGCTTCCTTAAGCAGAATGTGTCATTTTGGACTCTTCCTTTTGACTCATTAAAATGAGAGCAATTCAGCCTCCTCAAAACTGAGTCACATCTGGTAACAGCCAGTTGCATCTTTTAATGGAGTGCCACATAATTAAATTTTTTTGTCAAGTATTTTTTAATGTGTGAATGTTTTTTTCTCTTTCTGGAGCCTTCTTGGAGCAGATAACTGTTTCACTTATCTCTTTAATCACTTCTAGCATACTGTCTTGTCCCCATCTGTGTGATTCTCACAGGCTGTCAGTCAATGCCCAGCAACATAAGCATAAGCTCTGTATGCATAAGCATAAGATCTGGTAAGATCCTCAGACCCGCCCTCCTGGGAGGTTTTCTTGTTAAATTTATGCATACATGCATGTGTATGCATGCACATAGAAACCTGTAATTGAAGTCTCAGGACTTCATTCGCTGTCCACTTTATTTTTTAAATTTAAGTTTAATAATTTATTTTGTATATGTGTGCTGCATGCATGTGAGTATGCCGGTGTGCCTGCCTGCCAGGGAACAGAGAAGGATGTCGGATATCCTCCTCTATCACTCTCTACCTTACTGCCTTAAGACAGGGTTGCTTACTGAACTGGAAACTTGCCATTTCAGGTAGTCTGGTCTTTGCCCTCCAGTGCTGGGCTTATAGGCACATGCAGCCATGCCTGGATTTTTCATTGTTTCTTTTTTTTTTAACCGATTTTTTTTGCTTTATTTTATTTTATGTGTAAGCATGTATTGTGTACATGTATGCAAGTGCACCTGTGTCATGTAATGCCCACAGAGGGCAGAAGAGGGGCATCAGATACCCTGGAACAGGAGTTATGAATTGTTAGCTGCCATGCGGGTGCTGGGATTTGAACCCAGGTCTTCTGCAAGAACAGCCAGTGCTCTTAACACTGAGCTATCTCTCCAGCCCCTTGCTTTGTTTCTTGAGATAGGGTTTTCCTGTAGTCCCAGCTGGCTGGCCTGGAACTCAATATGTAGATCAGGCTGGCCATTATCTCACAGAGATCCACCTGCTTCTGCCTCCAGAGTGCTGGGATTGAAGGTGTGTGCCACCACACCTGGCTGTTTTATGTGGGAGCTGGGGGTTTGAAAATGG
Organism: Nannospalax galili; assembly: GCF_000622305.1. NCBI lineage: Eukaryota > Metazoa > Chordata > Mammalia > Rodentia > Spalacidae > Nannospalax > Nannospalax galili. The sequence goes on from NW_008359530.1 coordinate 1,197,752, forward strand.
GTACTCATGCTTGCACAGTAAGCACTCACCCACTGAGCCATCTCCCTAGCCCACTGCCTCATTTTTTTAGATAGTTTCTCACGAACCTGCCAGACTGTCAGCCTGCAAGCCCCAGTGACTGCCTTTCCAGCCTAGGATTACAGGTGCATGCTGCTGCACCCAGCTTTTTTCTTCCTCCTAGGGAGGTTCCCCAGAAACATCAGGATTTCTTTCTGAAGGGATTCGGTGCACCCTTCAATCTTGGAAGCCACCATTATTTTCCATTTTCCTTCTTGTCAGTGTATATTTGCCCAGAATCAAAGAACCTTAGCAGCATACTTTCTAAGCCTCAGTTCTCTCCACTGTAAACTGGAGGAAAATAATGACTCATTCCATTGACCTGTTACAAGAAACAATGCTTAAACTGTGCTCAGCTCTGCATAGTTCTATCTTGAAGACAGAAAATCATTAAAAAATATTAGTTTTAGCCATTATTGTTTGTTGGAAACAAGATTATTAAATTTTCATGATCCAAATAGCGCTTAAAATTTTGTCTCATAACTGCCCGACTGTGGCATGCTTGGAAGTGAAAATTAAAGCTTCTGAGGATCTGCAATTACAGGAACATGCCACCAGGGGGAGACTCACACTGTAATTAGGCAAGAGGAGCCTGGGAAAGGGGGCTAAGCCCCAACTCCCTGCATCTGATCCTGACCCATGATGTTTATGAACAGGAATAACTGCTTACTCTTTGCCTGAGGAATATCTGGGATAATTACAACTTCTAAATGTGTCAGACTTTGCAGTTACGCTATATTTTCAATTAACAAACTCATGCTCGAATTTTCCACAAGCTTTGTAACTCCGTGAATATGGTAGGAATATGGTGGTTATAGAATTACAAAGTCCATGAAGGTCTAAAGAGCTTTATAAAAGATGAAATGTCCTATTAAGTCTTTACTGTTGTTTACAAGAAGACTATGCCTGACAACAAATATTCTATAATGCTATAGGCTTTCCCCAAAGAAGTTAAAAGCATATTGCAAAGTTTAGAATTACCAGATACGAATTAGAAACATGACACATAGGAAATAAAAAGTGAATTACCCACCATTCATCTCACATAATATAACCCCTGAAGAAAGCACTTCTATCAGGTTCACAGGTTGGGTGGTAAACAGAAATACCAACCAGCATTGCTATTTTATTGCTCCCTGAAGAGCTGAAGGTTATTTTCTTTTTTTAAAAAAAAATTACTAGTATGTTTATTTTATGTGTATTTATGTATTGCCTGCATGTAGGTAAGTGCACCCATGTCGTGCAATGCCCACAGAGGTCAGAAGAGGCTGTTGGATCCCCTGGGACTGGAGTTACGGACAGTTGTTAGCTGCCATGTGGGTACTGGGATTCAAACCTGGGTCTTCTGCAAGAACAACCAGTGTTCTTAACTGCTGAGCCATCTCTCCAGCCCCCTACTTTCTTAAGTAAGTAAATGAAAATGGAAGTCTTGGGGCTGCATGAGAGAAAGGGCTGACCCTGAAGGTTGGTTTCCTAGGAACCAAAATGATAAACTCTTAGAAATCCATGCTAGCTGTTCCTCATTAATTTCAAAAACTGGCTCTCATTCACATCATCTGATTTATACATTTCCAAGGTAAGAAACTTGCAGTTTAGTTCATTTTCTGCACCATGGTGGGGACAAGGTCGTCGATCTTTCTGGCAACACAGTGTCTTTTTACACAGTTCCTCTGGGAAAAGAGGTGAGCTCTCACCGTGCAGCAGATGGTTCCGGTTCCGGGAGCAAAGGACACTTAGGAATTTCACCTCATCTGTTCCCCATTTCTTCTCTCCAGCCTCAAACAGGTCCTGAAGGCAAACAAAGCATGAGTTTAACCACCAAAGAGAATGTGCCAGGACCTGGGAAAATAGTTCCAAAACGTCCAGGAGCTGAACTGGTTTAGATTCATCTTGTTCTTTGGAAAGGCAAACACATGCATGGTGCACACATGCATGGACTATCACTCACAGTGGTACCTTACAAGTTTTCAACTTTACAGTGGAGTGATACGCATTTAGCAGAAACCAAACTTCAGAGTTTGCATTTTGATCTTTTCTTAAGTTAGCCGCCATCAAAATGTGGGCAGCAGGCAGCAAGTAATAGTTCCCAATTAGCTACACAATCACAAAGGCAGACAACTGACACTCCAGTGGACTGTGTTGTTAAGCTTTGCCGGTCAGTAGGTTCACGTGTTAAATACATTTCCAACCAATGGGTTTATTGTGACATAACACCATTGCAAGCCCATTTGTGTGTGTGTGTGTGTGTGTGTATTCTGTTTCTCAGAAAACCCTGATGAATATCCCACTTCAGTTAGTAAAGGAAAGCAGATGAGACCCCACTTTCTAGCACTACGGCATAAGCCTTGGGATGCCCCTTCTATTTAAACTCAGTGCCCAAGCTCTGAGAAGTCCAAGTCACACACATATGACACTCCCTTCTTTGTAATGAGAACAACAGGTTCTTTTCTTCATAGGCCACAGTGGCTTATATCTTGTACTCAGGGGTGGAACCACTACCTGGCTGTGGTTGAGCACTGGTTAAGAATAGAGGGACCAACCAGGCACAAATCCCAGTTCTTCCATTTATTAGATCTAAACATGAGGAAGGAGCTTTCCTCTGAGCCTCAATTTCCTTATCTGTAAAATGGGAGTCAAAATCCTAGGGTTATTGTAAAGATTCAATGGTATGCTTAAGAAAAAGTCCTAGGCCAAGCATGGTGATACACATCTTTAATCCCAGCACTCAGGAGGCAGAAGCAGACAGATCTCTGTGAGATCAAGGCCAGCATGGTCTACATAGTGAGTTCCAGGACAGCTGAGGCTACAGGGAGATCCTGTCTCAAAAAAGAAAACAGTCCTAGGAGGATGCTTGGCTCTTGGTAAGGATCCACTGTTTATAAGGTACTATAATTATGTTACCTAGCCAAGGGGTCAGTGCCAGGACAGCCATCAGTGGGCTGTGTACCAGGAAGTAACTGCCTTTGGAGGTTTGCATGCAGAGGAGAGTCCTTCAGAAGACATGTGGGAATGGCTGGGAACTTAGCTCAGGAGTTGAGCACTTGCTTAGCATGGGCCAGCTACGGTTCCATCCCCCAGCACCACACAGACAGAAAAGACTTGGCGGTTCTCTGGGATCATCACACAATGGTCCCAGTATAAGGAAACCCAGAACCCAGGAGTGCAAATACAATGTCCATTCCCACTCCAAATCCCAGGTATTCCTGCAAGAAACCTGTCAAGATTGTCTGTGGGAGTCATTTTCATAGCATACCCCAGTCTGACTAATATAAGAGACTGCCCACCAACCAAGTAAATCCTGTCTTAGAAAAGAAACTAGAAGAGCTCTCTCTGACCTGCAGGCCTCTCTCCAGGATAAGTCCATGGTGCCCTCCGTGCCATGACTCGCCCAGCCTCATTTACCCTCCCATCTCCCCAGCTGGACTCTCTTCCTAGCCTGGGCTCTGTCCCATTCCTTGTCTTGGGGCCCCACACACCCAGGGAACCACCACTGCTTCCTGATCCTTTACATCCAGACCAACTCAGTGCTTTCTTGGGTCTCCAGGGGCACTCTGGGCCTGGCCCCGCCCTCACCTCCATCTACTTCCCTGGGCCTACACCACCATCGAGCCTCTTTCCTGGAAGCTGGGGCTGACCTTTCCTCTTCCTGATCATTTGCATCCAGACCAACCCAGATCCTCAGTGCAGTCCCCAGGAGACCTTGGGGGCACTTCCCGCCCTCATCTGCCTTTGCATCTCTGGGTGGCATGGCCACCAGCTGCCCTAGACCAGCATCTTTCCTGGGCTTGGCTCCCAGGCCAGTCCAACTCCCAAATTCCTGAGGCCAAAATCTCCTGGAGGGATCCAGACCTTAGGAGAAAGTCTGAGACCATCTGATCCTCATCTGAATTGGGCCTCTGTGGGAACTCCTGAAGACAAAAGCAATCTATCCACTCCAATATAAAATCAAAATTAGAGGAACCAGCTTTTCATGCCCCAAAAGTAAACCGCAAAGACACATAAAGTTCAAAAAAAAAAAGAAAAACTAAACTTGAAGGCCCGAGTATCACACAAGAGTCAGAAACTACAAAATAAATCCACAAAGATAACAGAGAAAAAATAATAACATGAAAAACCAAAGCAACATATCCCCACCAAATACCAATAGTTCTCAAGAGGAGTACAATGAGAACCCCCTAGAGATAATACAGTACATGGAACTCAAAAGAACAATAATAAACATGATAAAAGAATTCAGTGAATTTAAAGAACACACAAACAAAGAAATCAAACAACTGAAGGAAGAAAGGGATAAACTTTTGAATGAACTCAGTAAAGAGTTAGAAATATTGAAGACTACTTGGGCTGAAATGAAGAAGGAAGTGAAACAC
>NW_008359530.1:1202324-1203562 GCF_000622305.1 Nannospalax galili
TATATGCAGGATTGTGTGACACCATAAAAAGATCAAACTTATGAATCATAGGCATATACGAAGGAGAAGAATCCCAAGATAATGGCGTGGACCAGATCCCCAACAGAATAGTGGAAGAAAATTGCCCAAAATTAAAGAAAGACATGCCCATACAAATACAAGAAGCATATAGAACATCAAACAGACAGGACCAGAAAAGAAACTCTCCACAGCACATCATATTAAAAACACTAAACGTACAAAACAAAGAGACAATACTGAAAGCTGCAAAAGAGAAACAACAAGTCACATATAAAGGAAAACCCATTACATTAGGATTACAGCTGACTTTTCAGTGCAAACTATGAAAGCCAGAAGGCCTGGACCAAAGTATTCCCAGTTTTAAATGACCACAGATGCCAACCCTGATTACTATACCGAGCCAAAATGTCTATTATAGTTGAAGGGGAAAGAAAAATCTTCCATGTCATAAATAGGCTTAAGAAATTCATGTACACAAAAACAGCCCTTCAGAGAGTCCAGGAAGCAATACAAAGAGCTGAAGAAAGGAACGACTATACCCAAGGGGTTGGGGAAAGAAATTTAATGAAGGTATAACTGTGGAAAAGTACAGCTATATCAAGAATGTAAACAAAAATGACAGGATTCAATGCTCATCTTTCATTAATAACTTTAAATATTAACAGACTGAACTGCCCCATCAAAAGACACAGGCTAGGTGAATGGATTAAGAAATAAAACCCGACCATCCTCAGGCCTCTTGGGGTAAGTCTATAGCGCAGCTCTCCGCGCTTCTGGTCCTGGCCCCGCCCTCACCTCTCTTGCCTTCCATGGGCCTGCACCACCGGCTAACTCTCCTAGCCTGCACTACTATCCTCAGGCCTCTTGGGGTAAGTCTATAGTACAACCCTCCATGCTGGGACTCCCTAAGCCACATTCACCGTTCCATCCCCCCCGCCGTTCTATACTCCTAGTTTGGGCCCTGCGCCATTCCTAGTCTTGGGGCCCCAAACACCTGGGGAACCAATACTGCTTAGTGATCCTTTTCACTCAGACCAACTCAGCCCCTTTCTTGAGCCTCAGGAGCACCGCTTCTGGTCCTGGCCCTGCCCTCACCTCTCTATGCTTCCCTGGGCCTGCACCACCGGCTAACTCTCCTAGCCTTCACTACTATCCTCAGGCCTCTTGGGGTAAGTCTATACCGCAGATCTCCGCGCCGGGACTCCCTAAGCGACATT